>NC_138771.1:56419407-56759407 GCF_965119305.1 Pelophylax lessonae | reverse complement strand
CCAGCACCAGTGACCAGGACCATTACCAGCACCAGTGACCATTACCAGCACCAGTGACCAGGCCAGCACCAGTGACCACTACCAGCACCAGTGACCACTACCAGTGACCAGCACCAGTGAACAGTACCAGTGACCAGTACCAGCTACTCTACTCGCGCCTGGTCAGCGCGAATGGAGGAAAGCCGATAAAAGGCACTTCCTGGTTACGATGTGACAAGCTGTGATTGGTCACAGCTGATCACATGGTAAAGAGCCTATGTCATAGGCTCTTTACCGGGATTGGAGATGCGATGTGTCAGAGTGACACACCACACCACTGATCGCCGTTCTATGCACCCTCGCAGGTGTGCGTGAGCGGCTTATCCTGCTGGACGTCATATGACGCCCAGTCAGGAAACGTAACCACTTCGCGGCCCTCATTTTGCTATATGGTGGGCGGGAAGTGGTTAAAGTGGAACTTTATAATCCAAAAAAGTGCAGCGCTGCACTTTTTTGGATCATATTGTTTGCTGATCATTGTCTGTGGATCATGTGCCAGCTGCTTTATACACTGTATCACTAGAATCTTGTCATTTTCACTTATTTGTTTTAGCGCAGAAATTTCCACATTTTTATCTAAAGTGGAACTTTGTCAATTATAATCATGGGTGAACAGGCAGGATTTTTGAGGCAGAAAGTACATGCTTTGTCTCTTCTGCTTTAAACTTACCTGCCTGCCTATCCGGCCCTGTATGCATGCGCAGCTGTAGAGATTCTGCAATGCCAAAGCAGACTTATCTCTCGTGCATGTGCAGGTGTGACATCATGTTGGCGAGTAAAAGTGGCTGGTCCTCGATATGCAATGGCTTGTGGCCGGCAGGAAGCTCCAGGATGTTGCATCGCTGGAGCCAAGGTGAGTATAGTTCTGCTTTAAAGTATAAAGAAGATCCCAAATATTGGGTTGTCCCCAGAACAGTAGTAAAGGGGACATTTTCCAGTGATGACACTAATTCTGGTGACCCTGGTAATAACCAGGGATTCCCTCACTTTAGAGGAATTTCTTCTTAATTCTTGTGATTATGGGACATGAAAATCTCCCATATGGGACCCAGACTCTATCCAAAAGGAAAAAAAAATGCCTGCAAATATGCCTAATGAAGCAGGACTGCAAATATATCCTTATACATTTTCTGTTAAAAGCTGTCATCAAGGGCCCTGCCAGTTTCAAGCTATCAAAGTGTGACAGGAGCCTAGCAAAGCAGGCAGCAAAACAAGAAGACTGTGTAAACATTGAAACGATAATCATCATTTTTATATGTAGTGCGTGATATTGACGCACGTTATATTTTCTGTTCTGTGCAGGATAGATAGATAGAAAGATGGATAATTTGCTTCAGTCTAAAACAGAACAAATTACACAGGTAGGTCATCAACCACTCACCTGATTTTGGCAGAGGGTAGGGAACATTATAATATTTCTCAAAAAAAGCCAAAATTGGCTCTGTGACATTCAGTGCATATTCGGCTTGATTCTCATCTTCAATGGCTTGTTTCCGTCCCCAAATTTTGACCTAAAAATAGTGTTAAATGTAAATATCATGGACAACCACAGAAGAGTGATATTTTTTTTCATGTCATTGACCATCCACAAATACAGACTATGAAACCAAGTGCCAAATAATGACATACAGTGTTGCAAGAGAGCTGTCAAGGAAATTAATCTAAACGTACAACGTGCGTACAAAAGTGACGGCTTTCTGTGCTGCTAAAGGGAATCAAATGTGTTGTGTTATATGGTTTCTTTCTTTTGTAAGTCCAATACTAAAAATTACAAATCGGATATTTCTTTAACTTCAAATTAGCCAAATAACAGAAAAACACTGCAAAATAATATATCATATTTGCCACTTACAGCCAGTACATAATTCTGAGTCATTTTAATATTAATCTGTGAATAGCCTGAAATGTTATATACACAGTGCAATGAGGAAATTATCTCTCTTTCTCTCTCTCTCTCTCTCTCTCTCTCTATCACTCTATCACTCTATCACTCTATCACTCTATCACTCTATCACTCTATCACTCTATCACTCTATCACTCTATCACTCTATCACTCTATCACTCTATCACTCTTTCTCTCTTTCTCTATCACTCTTTCTCTCTCCCCCACTCTATCTATATCACTCTCTTTCTCTCTCTCTTTATCACTCTTTCTCTCTCCCCCACTCTATCTATATCACTCTCTTTCTCTCTCTCTTTATCACTCTCTATCTCTCTCTTTATCACTATGTCTCTATCACTCTATTTCTCTCTCTGTCTCTCTGTCTCTGTCTCTGTCTCTGTCTCTCTGTCTCTGTCTCTGTCTCTCTCACACTCTTTCTGTCTCTCTCCTTGTAACATATGAGTTTTATGTCAGCGTATTTTAAGACACTGACCCACAGTATGCAAACAGATCAAGAAAGTCATTGACTTAAGTTAATTTCCTCTGAAAGTACTGAAACCATTGCTTCTGTGAGACAGCCAGATAACAAGCATTTTTAGGATGACAGGTCAACAATGGAAAACTCAATTTCATTAACATTCTTGTTCTGCCCTAAAACAGTCTTCATTTGTAAATTAATTAATAATTTGCTTTGAGGATTTCATGTAGTTCCCAGACTACAGATTGTTCAGTTTGAACCTTGTTACTCATAGGTGCCAAAGTTGAAGAGCATTTACCTTATCATTCCCAACTGACTTGAATTCTGAGACTATGAAGGCAACCAGATATGTGGACATCTTTGGAGTTTTATCGAATACTGTGACCAACCAATCTTGACCAGACCACGTTTCAGTTGTTGTACCTAGAAGATAATAACTGCGTTAGAAAATAGGCAACTGTAAGCTTAAGGTCCCTTTCACACATATGGTCCATTTGTCCGTTTTTCATCCATCCATTGACGGATGAAAAACGGACATCAATGCATATCTATGTAAAAACGGATGACAACGGATGATCATCCATTAACTTCCATTTTCATCCGCTTCCGTCAATGTCCGTTTTTTTGGAACGGATGAATGCCCTACTTTTCAACCGTCAAAAAAATGTATCGGACGAAAAACGGATATAAACAGACAAACGGTCCGTTTTTCAACCGTTTTTGCATTGGTAGTGGATGTAAAAAAATGGATGGAAAACTGATACATTTTGACGTTGACTGAACTGATGAACAGAACAGACCGTATGTGTAAAAGGGGCCTTAGACATTGGATAATATCATGATATACATGGAAGTTTCAATCTACTAAAATAATTATATAAAAAAATTAATCACAATATTTTTTCTTGGCCTAACTCTGAGCACTTTCTTTAGGACATAGGCAAATCTCATAGTTATACTTATCCTTCAAGTGTTCTCAAGTACTACTCTACCTACTATGGCTGTATAACCAAACATCAGTTAGGAAAAAAAGGAAAAATTCTTGAGAATCAGATACCTTATAATATTAAACAACTGTCACAAGTAATTGAAGCATCACCTGCATCACTTGTGAATTGTACATACTCAGCCTTACCAAGCTATACACTAAGCAAATACAAAAAAAAACATCTGTACTAAGCGCTTCACTCAATGGGAGTAATTTACTAAAAGACTGTTCACTTTGCAAGGGAATTCGCACTTAGCTAAAGGAGAATGTGGATTTATCTTCTGCCTACTTATCTACTGGTTTAGAGTTACACATCAATTATGTCTGCGTGGTGGGTTCCTGTAGTTCCCTCTGCCTGTGCTGGAGCCATAGATTTCTACAGACCAGCTTTTCTCCACCAAGGTTCCATTAAACACTTTACCACTAGAGCATTTTGCTGTCTTACGTCTGGGCCACTTTTTGCGATTCGGCGCTGTGCGATTTTTAACTGACAATTGCGCGGTCGTGCGACGCCGTACCCAAACGAAATTTACGTCCTTTTTTTCCCACAAACAGAGCTTTCTTTTGGTGGTATTTGATCACCTATGCGATTTTTACTTTTTGCGCTATAAACAAAAAAATAGCGTTTATTTTGAAAAAATAACTATTTTTACAATTTTTTTTATATGAAATTCCCCCCCAAAAAAATGTAAAAATCTAATTTTTAAAAAATTTTTGGCCAATTTGTTTTCTGCTACCTATGTTTGGTAAAAAAAATCACAATAAGCGTATTTTGATTGGTTTGCGCAAAAGTTATTGCGTTTACTAACAAAGGGAAAGATTTCTGTCATTTTTGGTGTTTTTTTTTTTTTTTTTTAACGCGTAATGGCGGTGATCTCTTTTTTTTTTTTTTTTGCGGGACTGCGACATTGCGGCGGACAGATCGGACCCTTGACTGACATTTTTGACACTTTTGGGGGTATCAGTGATATTACTGCAGTAATCCGTGCTATACATATGCACTGTTACTGTAAAATGACACTGGCGGGGAAGGGGTTAATTTTATTGGAGAGGGAGGGGTTAATGTATGCCTGGTACTTACTGACGTGTGGGGGGGAGGTGACTCTCACTGAGTGACACAAGGACAGATCCAGGGTTCAGCTATGCTGAACCCTGCAATCTGACCCTGCCTGTCACTTGGGCGGATCTCCACACTAGATCCCCGACGATCGGGGAAGAGCAGCGGCGATCGCTGCTGCTCCTCCCCTGGCCCGACTCCCGCTGTGACTGAAAACAGCGGGAGCGAGCCTCCGGCGGCGCGAGCGTGCCGCCGAGAAGGGGGAGTGTCTGACGACGTAGTACTACGTCGTCAGACGATAAAGAGACACTTTGCCGTAGTAGTACTACGGTACTCAGCGGTAAAGTGGTTAAACTCTGGGGTTCCTCCAGAGGTTGCTAGGGCTTCCTTTAGCAAATAACAATTTCTGCCTCTCAGATAAGTAACCACTGCCATCAATGATCTTTATCTATCTGTAAGGGAGAATTCTTCACACTTACTGAAAGTTGTAAGAAGCATTCTTCTTAGTGTTCATCATATTAATTTACCGTGTACCTTGAGCTGTAGATAATTGTTAGCAGGGGTTCCCAGAGACTGGAAAGTTTTTTTTTTTCAAGAGTTACTTTGTGTTAAAAAAGGTATCCATCATATGTAGCTTAGTGGAGCTAACATTTTTTTGTCTAATACTCATTTTGTCTAATACTCATTTTGTCTAATACTAAGGGGGAGATTTACTAAAACTGGAGAGTGCAAAATCTGGTGCAGCTTTGCAAAGAAACCAATCAGCTTCCAGGTTTTATTGTCAAAGCCGAATTGAACAAGCTGAAGTTAGAAGACGATTGGCTACCATGCACACTTTCACCAGATTCTGTGTGCTCCAATTTTAGTAAATCTCCCCCTAATTGTCATAATACTCTACACCACACACTCCCTCCATTGTATGTAGCTTAGTGGAGCTAACATTTTTTGTCTATTGCATATCAGTATCCTAGTGCATAGAATGGTAAAATACTCTTTGACTTACTGATATTATTCATATTGGAGAGTGCCACATAGTTGGGCCTGTATCTGAGGGTGATGCTAAAAGTTGCTTTCATTGCTGGCTCATCAAAGCATGGGAATGCCTTCCTTGCATCGGGTGCTTGCATTTGGGTGGTGGCGATGAGTCTGGTAACAAAAGACAATAGCTGAAAAATCATCTACTGTACTGCTAGTTCTCAATTTCAGTTACATTCAGTATATATCTTTATAGTCACACAAAATTATTAGTGCTCAACCAGTTTCCGTGCTGGAAACACAAAAATTTAGTGGGACCATGTTATGACATGCAGATTGCACAAGGGTACTTCACTTGTGGGTATTCTTTATATTTTGAGCACTTGAAAGATCAGAGGAGGTCCTGATAACCAGGGGTCATACTAAAGTGGGGTACACACTAGTAGAAAATCTGCAGAAAATTCCCGTCAATTTTCGGCTAGTGAGTACACAACTTTCAGCAGCTGATGCCAACATTTTCAACAAAAACAAAATGGAGGGACAAACACCAAAATGTTTATCGTCTGTCCCCAGCATGAGCAATTTTCGTTTAATGTGTATGCAGTACGTCCGTGAAAAATTGGATACAAAAGACCACGCATGATCTGAAGTTGCTGACAACCCGGAAGTCTAGGAACAAATGTCCCAAAAGAAAAAAAAAAAATCTGAACATTTATGCACTGTCAACTAAAAACGGTAATGAACGCTGAGCAGAGGATATTTCGTCCGATTTCCATCCAAGTGTGTACGGGCCTTAAGGCTTCAAGCCTACTGCCCATAAGACTCTTTGCTACTGGCAGTAGAATCCACAACTTCTGATAAGCGCTCCGGACTTCTCCCCTTGGTGACTGATGCACTAGTGATGATTTCCTTTCACTTCGGAACACAGACTATTTCTTGTGGACAACAATTTAATCTTTGATTCGGACATTATTTACATATATATTTTTAATGGTTTAATAGTTACACTATGCACTTGATATGAATTTATTTTTGATTTGGATATTATTTTAAATTTTTTTGATTTTGCACTTTTAAGGAAGTATACACTGATCATTTTGCACTATACATTTTAGGTGATATTACAATATTAGTTTCTCAGTGATATATATATATATATATATATATATATATATATATATATATATATATATATATATATATATATATATAGCATTTTATATGTTGAATCAATCTAACCATATTTCATGATTTTTAGCCCGGCACTGTTTTACTATACTTTCTGAATTGCTTCCAACATTATTGTTGTGTTGCTGCGCCCGCGGCTGTTCTTTACCTTTTAGTAAGCGCAGTAGTTTCTTTCTATATAGACTTGGTCACACCTTACTATTGAGGTTCAGTGCAGTAAAGCAAGCGTGTGTTTTTGCACACGTTAGTATGTGCAGTGTTAGGCAGCCCATTCAAAATGAATGGGCTGGTATGGAGCTAAATGATTCAGAAATCCAAACCTACACCTTTTTTTTTTTTTTTGACAGCGCATGTTAGTGCAACGCACCTCTGGTGGCATGGTGCATTGGGGTTTAATTCAGAATGAACTACACCACATCGCACCATCACGCGTAGGATGCATAGCCTCACTGCAGTAACACACAAGGTGGCACTTGCTTTTCCACAATGAGATAGTGTGAACAGGGATTCAAGAATAATTCTGCAACATAACTCATTTCACTGAAACCAAATCTATGTTTAGCCTAGTTTTAGTTATATATATTATTGGGTAGCAGTAATAGTTGTGAGAGTAGTAGAAAGATTAATCATCAAACTTACAGCATTACCAAAGATAACATTACGTAGATTCACAGTTATATATATATTTATGCTCATGAAATTATGCAGTTTGAAAAGATTTGTTCTTATTCCACAGCAATCGTATAATATTTTATATAGCTACTTACTTGGTGACATTATTTTCCACATATTCACTGCGGTAAAATCCTGCAAGATCGTCTGCCAGTTCTCCAATAAATTCTGTGTGAAGCTGGTATGTTTTACCGGTTTGCAGATGCTCAGCAAGATGCAGCACCAGGTAATTGGTCCTCACCACTGTCACCCAATTATTGATGGTAATAGTTTTACCCGTATCATCCTGGAGCACAGGAGTACTATGGTTAAGTTTGTTGCTGTGGATAATAACAAGATTGGTGGACACAACACATCTGAAGTGGGCGACACTTTTTCCATGAAAGACATAGAGTCCGTGCTTGTCCTTCTCCAAGACCGGTCTGAGGTCAACATCATAGTGATCAGGTACCAGACTCTTTGGAAGCCGGTATTTGTCCCAAGGTTCATTTGATGCAGGTGTGGTAGGTTTCAGCGTGGTGGTGGAGGTGGTACCGGTACCAGTACTGGTGGGGGTACCAGTACTGGTGGGGGTGCTCTGGGAGGCTGCACTTGTTGGTCCTCCATTCTCTACTTTATTATTATTGGATTTCTCATTAGAGTAAACTACCGCCAGTGCAATGATTGTTGCCACTGCAGCTATGGCAAAAAAGATGGTAACAAAGGCAATAAGCTTACTAACATAGAAGCCCTTTCCCATGGTGTCGATAGGAGATGCCACAACAGGGGATGGAGATGTAAGTCCTTATATACTCTGACAAGCCAAGAGTTTTTTACTGCAGTACAGTTACTTGGTGAAACATTAACTTCTTGGGGCAAAGGCTTAAAGTAGAGCAACTTTATTGTCCTTCCAAACGTTCAGCTTTTGCTCTATGCATTGATAGCTCAAACTGTCGAAATAAAGCTGATGTGAAAAGTACACCTAAAAGAGAAAAAAGGCAGGATTACATATACTTTATCACTCTATCATTTTTTTGTCAAATTAAGAAATTAAAGCTATGCATTTTTCATTTCCTTAACCACTTCTGGACCGGAAGGTTTTGCCCCCTTAATGACCAGGCCATTTTTTGCGATTCGGCATTGCGTTACTTTAACGGACAATTGTGCGGTCTATAAAATAGATCTTTCTTTTGGTGGTATTTGATCACCTGAGTGATTTTTATTTTTTGCGCTATAAACAAAAAAATAGCGTTTATTTTGAAAAAATAATATTTTTAACATTTTTTTTTTATATGAAATTCCCCCCCAAAAAATGTAAAAATCTAATTTTTTTTAAAAATTTTTGGCCAATTTGTTTTCTGCTACCTATGTTTGGTAAAAAAAAATCACAATAAGCGTATTTTGATTGGTTTGCGCAAAAGTTATTGCGTTTACTAACAAAGGGAAAGATTTCTGTGATTTTTGGTGGTTTTTTTTTTAACGCGTAATGGCGGCAATCTGCGATTTTTGTTGCAATCGTGCTATAAACAACAAAAAAAATAATTTTCACATTCTGCTATATGACATTCCCAAAAAAAAAAAAAAAATTAAAAATCTAAATGTTTTAACATTTAAGGCCAATTTGTTTTCTGCTACATATTTTTGGTAAAAAAAAAAACGCAATAAGCGTATTTTGATTGGTTTGCGCAAAAGTTATCGTGTCTACTAACTATGGAAAAGATTTATGTCACTTTTGTTGTTGTGTTTTTTTTTTTTTTTTTTTTCTTTTTTTTACTAGTAATGGCGGCGATTTGCAATGTTTTGCGGGACTGCGACATTGTAGAGGAGAGATCAGACCCCTAACTGACATTTTTGGGGGCACCAGTTATCAGTGCTAAAAATATCCACTGTTACTGTAATAATGACACTGGCAGGGAAGGAATTAACACTGGGTGATCAAGGGGTTAAATGTGTACCTAGGGGTGTTAATCTAACTGTATGGGGGTTGGGCTTTTGAAATGATCATAGAGACCTATTTTCCTACATAGAAGGATCACAGGCGCTCTGTGACCATTCCAGAGAGAAGAACGGTCAGGTGTGTTTACAACAGCTGACCGTCCTTCTCTCTCAGCGGGGGAGGGAATGCGGGTGGCAGGCAGCAATCAGAACCGCCTGCCTCGTACATCTGAGTCCCCGCTGACGCGCACTCGCCCCCTAGCTGCAGGCGCGCGACCGACGTAGACCTACGTCGGTTCGTGCAGGAGGGGCTGACTGCCGCAGTAAAACTGCGGCGGGCAGTCCAGAAGCTGTTCCTGTGTAGCCAGTGAGCATATACAGAATGGGAGGAGCTGATCATAGGTTCCCGCCCAGTGTTCTCTCATCAGTAAGGATGCATTGCACATCCTAATTCATAAGAAAACTAATACATTTAAAAAGAGCCAATCACACAGGACCCAGAAGAGGGGTGGGGGGGAGGAGGAGGTGCACATATACAGTATAGCTGCGCTGGGGGGGGGCACATTTACAGTATAGCTGTGCTGGGGGGGGGCACATATACAGTATACCTGTGCTGGGGGGAGGGGCACATATACAGTATAGCTGTGCTGGGGGGAGGGGCACATATACAGTATAGCTGTGCTGGGGGAGGCACATATACAGTATAGCTGTGCTGGGGGGGAGGGGCACATGTACAGTATAGCTGTGCTGGGGGAGGCACATATACAGTATAGCTGTGCTGGGGGGGAGGGTTACATGTACAGTATAGCTGTGCTGGGGGGGGGGCACATATACAGTATAGCTGTGCTGGGGGGAGGGGCACATATACAGTATAGCTGTGCTGGGGGGGCACATATACAGTAAAGCTGTGCTGGGGGGAGGGGCACATGTACAGTATAGCTGTGCTGGGGGGAGGGGTGCACATATACAGTATAGCTGTGCTGGGGGGGGCACATTTACAGTATAGCTGTGCTGGGGGGGCACATACAGTATACCTGTGCTGGGGGGAGGGGCACATATACAGTATAGCTGTGCTGGGGGGGGGCACATATACAGTATACCTGTGCTGGGGGGGCACATTTACAGTATACCTGTGCTGGGGGGGGGCACATATACAGTATACTTGTGCTGGGGGGGCACATATACAGTATACCTGTGCTGGGGGGAGGGGCACATGTACAGTACAGCTGTGCTGGGGGGGAGGGGCACATGTACAGTATAGCTGGGGGGGAGGGGCACATGTACAGTATAGCTGTGCTGGGGGGGAGGGGGGCACATGTACAGTATAGCTGTGCTGGGGGGTGCACATATACAGTATAGCTGTGCTGGGGGGTGCACATATACAGTATAGCTGTGCTGGGGGGTGGGGCACATATACAGTATAGCTGTGCTGGGGGGAGGGGCACATATACAGTATAGCTGTGCTGGGGGAGGCACATATACAGTATAGCTGTGCTGGGGGAGGCACATATACAGTATAGCTGTGCTGGGGGGGAGGGGCACATGTACAGTATAGCTGTGCTGGGGGGGCACATATACAGTATAGCTGTGCTGGGGGGGTGCACATATACAGTATAGCTGTGCTGGGGGGGCACATATACAGTAAAGCTGTGCTGGGGGAGGGGCACATGTACAGTATAGCTGTGCTGGGGGGAGGGGTGCACATATACAGTATAGCTGTGCTGGGGGGGGGGGCACATTTACAGTATAGCTGTGCTGGAGGGGCACATGTACAGTATAGCTGTGCTGGGGGGGAGGGGGGCACATGTACAGTATAGCTGTGCTGGGGGGTGCACATATACAGTATAGCTGTGCTGGGGGGTGCACATATACAGTATAGCTGTGCTGGGGGGTGCACATATACAGTATAACTGTGCTGGGGGGGGGAGGGGCACATATACAGTAAAGCTGTGTGCTGGGGGGGTGCACATATACAGTATAGCTGTGCTGGGGGGGGAGGGGTGCACATATACAGTATAGCTGTGCTGGGGTTTGAATGAAGACTTTCATAGGAGAAGGAAGCTGGACAAAGGGGGGGGGGGCTGTCAGTGTAGCTGGAAGTGCTCTGGGATCTCAGCTCACACTCTACAATGATCATAGTACAGGCATCCACACTAAGCCTACGTTTTCACCAGAATGACTAATCAATGGTACCTGTTCCCATCTATGTGACTTTTAAAATCAGCGACTGACAAATGTACCTGCACTACTTTGATTCAACATTTGATGCGACTTTGATCCAGAGAGTGTAAAATTGGATCAAAATTGCACTCTAAATCGCAATAATGGAAACGTAGACTAAAGCTCCATTTCCACTAGTGTGACTTGTCATGCGACTTTGGACACACAAAGTCGCATGACAAGTCACAGCCCATTGATTTCAATGGCACCCATTCCCATGTATGTGATTTTGAAAATCACCGACTTTGAAAAGGTACCTGCACTACTTTAACCACTTTACCACCGGAGGATTTTGCTGTCTTACGTCCAGGCCACTTTTTGCGATTCGGCACTGTGCGAATTTAACTGACAATTGCGCGGTCGTGCGACGCCGTACCCAAAAGAAATTTACGTCCTTTTTCCCCACAAACAGAGCTTTCTTTTGGTGGTATTTGATCACCTGTGCGATTTTTACTTTTTGCGCTATAAACAAAAAAATAGCGTTTATTTTGAAAAAATAATATTTTTAACATTTTTTTTTTATATGAAATTCCCCCCCAAAAAATGTAAAAATCTAATTTTTTTTTTAAATTTTTCGCCAATTTGTTTTCTGCTACCTATGTTTGGTAGAAAAAAATCACAATAAGCGTATTTTGATTGGTTTGCGCAAAAGTTATTGCGTTTACTAACAAAGGGAAAGATTTCTGTGATTTTTGGTGTTTTTTTTTTTAACGCGTAATGGCGGCAATCTGCGATTTTTTTTTTTGCGGGACTGCGACATTGCGGCGGACAGATCGGACCCTTGACTGACATTTTTGACACTTTTGGGGGTACCAGTGACATTACTGCAGTAATCAGTGCTATATATATGCACTGTTACTGTAAAAATTACACTGGCAGGGAAGGAGTTAATTTTATTGGAGAGGGAGTAGTTAATGTATGCCTGGTGCTTACTAACGTGTGTGGGGGGAGGTGACTGAGTGAGTCAGGGACAGATCACAGGTTCAGCTATGCTGTACCATGCTATCTGTCCCTGCCTGTCACTTAGGAGATCCGCCCGCTTTGTTTACACAAGTGGGCGGATCTCCAAACTAGATTCCCCGACGATGGGGGAAGAGCGGCTTCGATCGCCGCCGCTCCTCCCCTGGCCCGACTCCCGCTGTGACTGAACACAGCGGGAGCGAGCCTCCAGCGGCGCGCGCGCCCACAAGGGGCGGAGTCCAGCGACGTAGGTCTACGTCGCTGGACGATAAAGAGCCACATTGCTGCAGTAGCAGCAATGTGACTGGAGCTAAAGTTGTTAATGCAACTTTTGATGCAACTTTGATCCAGAGAGTGTAAAATTGGAGCAAAGTCGCATCAAAGTTGCACTCTAAATGGCATTAGTGGAAACATAGACTAAAGCTTAGTTTCCACTAGTGTGACTTGTCATGCAACTTTGGACACACCAAGTCACATGACAAGTCACAGCCCATTGATTTCAATGGCACCCGTTCCTATCTATGTGATTTTGAAAATCAGCAACCTTGAAAAGGTACCTGCACTACTTTGATGCAACTTTTGATGTGACTTTGATCCAGAGAGTGTAAAGTTGGATCAAAGCTGCACTCAAAGTCGCACTCTAGCCTAGTGGCTACATTTCCATTAGTGACGCTCTGAAGTTGTGCAATTTAGAGTGCGACTTTGAGTGCAGCTTTGATCCAACTTTACACTCTGGATCAAAGTTGCATCAAAGTAGTGCAGGTACCTTTTCAAAGTCGCTGATTTTCATAGTGGCATAGATGGAACGGGTGCCATTAAAATCAATGGGTTGGGACTTGTCATGCGACCTAATGTGTTCAAAGTCGCATGACAAGTCTTACTAGTGGAAAAGGAGCTTAAAACTCATTACTCACATGTCATGAGGAATAAAAATCGATCTGTATCCTTCTAAACTTTCACAAATGTTCCTTTGTACCTTATTTCTTTCATATATTGTGCCAGTCATGACGTCCCCCCCTCCCCCTCTCTCTCCTCCCTCTCTTTCTCTCTCTCTCCCCCCCCCCTCTCCCTCTCTCCTCCCCCCTCTCTCCCCCCCCTCTCTCTCTCCCCCCTCCCCTCTCTCTCTCTCTCTCTCTCTCTCTCAGGAGAAGCTGCTGGCCTAAACGAGGCTATGAAGACAGGAGATAATGTTCTGTGAAGGATAGGAGGGATGGGGGCGGGGCTGGGCAGGTCTAGGCATGTCTGTGTAGGAAAGACTGACAACCCTTTCAGGAAGTGAAAGACAGCTTAACAAATTCAGATAAAGGGAGATAGCATTGTCGGTGAAGAACAGGAAGAAGCTGTTTGCCCAGCTTAGATAAGACTTTCTAAGCTACAAAAGAAGAAAATTAATAATATCAAATCTAAAGATATTTAACATACTATTAATAGGAAAAATTTCATTTTTGACTGGAGTTTCCCTTTAATGCTTGTTGAACTTGGATTGGCGCAGGGAAGCTTTGGGATACCATAGCTCCCAGCTGTCACTGATTTTGAAAAGTCCCTCTGTCCTTCTTTCCTCCTCATTTGTCCCTCATTTTGGTCTGATCTATATAGTTGTATATCTTTCAATAAGTGTTTCCCAGTGCTAAAACTTTCATCCAATTTCTAAGTTTCTGCATTTGTAAATTTTACAAGCCAGTATAAAGGAATAGTAGTGGTAATAAAAAGCAATTGTGGGTTTAACTAATTTTTTTTTTTTATAATTCTCCTTTAACCACTTAAGCCCCGGAGGATTTGGCTGCTAAAGGACCAGGGGTTTTTTTGCGATTTTTTACTGCGTGACTTTAACGGACAATTGCGCGGTCGTGCGACGCTGTACCTAAACGAATTTGACGTCCTTTTTTTCCCACAAACAGAGCTTTCTTTTGGTGGTATTTGATCACCTGTGCGATTTTTTGATCACGCGCTATAAACAAAAAAAGAGCGTAAATTTTGCAAAAATAACAATATTTTTCACATTTTTTTATATGAAATTCCCCCAAAAAAAAAGTAAAAATCAAAATTTTTTAACATTTTTCGGCCAATTTGTTTTATGCTACCTATGTTTGGTAAAAAAAATCGCAAAAAGCGTATTTTGATTGGTTTGCGCAAAAGTTATCGCATTTACTAACAAAGAGAAAGATTTTTGTCATTTTTGGTGTTTTTTTTTTTAACGCGTAATGGCGGCGATCTGCGATTTTTTTTTTCGGTACTGCGACATTGCGGCGGACAGATCGGACCCTTGACTGACATTTTTGACACTTTTGGGGTTACCAGTGACATTACTGCAGTAATCAGTGCTATACATATGCACTGTTACTGCAAAAATGACACTGGCAGGGAAGGGGTTAACTTTATTGGACAGGGAGGGGTTAAGTGTGTCCTAGGGGCGTGCTTTCTACTGTGTAGGGACATTCCTATTGGTGTAAAAGCAAAGATCAACCGTTCTACATAGTAGAACGGTCAGATCTTTACTTTTACACAGGGAGAACTGACAGGCAGCTTGTTTACACAAGCTGCTCTGTCTTTCTCCCTTCACAGGAGCGATCGCAGTGTGACTGGCGGACATCGAGTCCGCCGGTCACACGCACTGACTTGCCTGTGAACGAGCCGCGGCGGGCGCGCGCCTCGGCGGGCGCGCGCCCGCCCGCGATAGGCTCGCAAGTCAGTGACAGGCGAGTGACGTACCGATACGTCACTCTGCCTGGCCGGGGCTGACCGCCGCAGTATATAGTCGTGCGGCGGTCGGCAACCGGTTAAGGGGCATGGCAGGGGGCGTGTCCTATGCCTACAGTGGGTAATCACATTTTGCTGCTTTGCAGCCTGAAATGAAGGCAGACACGTTTTTTGTTTTATCCATCTGTATTTACTAGTGCAACTTATAACATTCAATCAAAGATTTAACACCAACATGTCAGAAAAATATGAAAAAATCAAAAATAGAATCACTGAATTGGAAAAAGGATCACCCCTTGTGTTAGTATTTTGTTGAACCACCTTTTGGTTTAATTACAGCTTTTAGTCTGTTGGGGTATGTCTCTACTAACTTTGCACATCTAAACTTTGAAATATTTGCCCACTCTTCTCTGCAGAACTCCTCAGGTTCAGTTACATTTGATGGTGACCGTTTGTGGACTGCAGTCGTCAAGTCATTCCACAGATTTTCAATGGGGTTTAAGTCTGGGCTCTGACTAGGCCATGCAAGGACAATCACCTATTTTCCTGTACAACCACTGTGTGGTCATTTTAGCTGTGTGGTTTGGGTCATTGTCATGTTGGAAGGTAAACCTTCTTCCCATTGACAACCTTCTGGCAGAGGGCAGCAGATTTTCCTCAAGAATTTGATGGTATTTTGCCCCATCCATTTTTCCTTCTATCCTGACAACTGCTCCTGTCCCTGCTGCAGAGAAACACCCCCATAACAGGATATTACCACCTCCATGCTTTACTGTAGGAATGGTGTTATTTGGATGGTGAGCTGTATTGGATTTCCGCCAGACATCTAGTTTGGTGTTGAGGCCAAATAATTCAATTTTAGTCTCACCTGACCAGAACATCTTTGCCTCAGAACCTTCAAGGTGCGTTCAGTGAGGATCTCTGAATGATCCAATGTTGACCTAAATGACTAATGATGATAAATAGAATCCACCTGTGTGTAATCAAGTCTCCGTATAAATGCACCTGCACTGTGATAGTCTCAGAGGTCCGTTTTAGGCTCCATTCACACCTGGACTTTTTTGAGCGTTTTTCAGCTCCAAAAACGCTCAAAAAAATGTTCCAAAACGCCCAACAAGTAGAACCCCATTCATTTAAATGGCCCCTGTTCACATCTGAGCATTTGCAAATCGCCTGTAGCTGAAAAAAGTACATGAGCTTCTTTTTGGGCTGATTAGCAGCGTTTTTGATAGATGTCAATGCCTGCCTCCAAAAACACCTGAAAAAAACGCCTGAAAATTGCGGTAAAAATCACGGCAAAAATCGCGGTAAAACGTTACGCTCAAGTGTGAATGCAGCCTAAAGCGCAGAGAGCATCATGAAGAACAAAGAACACACTAGGCAGGTCCAAGATACTGTTGTGGAGAAGTGTACACCGCCCTAGTGTAACACCATTTAATGAAAATAATTAAAGCCATAAAAACAGGTACTCACAAACAAGTATAGTGTCATGCATGGAAATGATATCCCCCGATCTGATGTGTGTAAGGTTGAGACCTGAAGAAGGAGGCCACGCCTCCGAAACGTTGTCTTTAGCAACCCCATGAATGTCATGTCCTGGGTCCTGATCGCGGATCTCTCCTCTGTGTAACCGTACTGTCGGCTACAGTATCCAGCTCTTGCAGAGTGTGCAGCGAGCGGCTGGACCGTGCGCAGGCGCACTGCATTGAGCTACCTTAAGTCATCCGAGGTGGTTGCCTTAGCTGGACGTTATCCACGTACCACTGCGGGAACCAACAGCTGAGCCGCTGGCAAGGAGGACAGTACCTTACACACATCAGATTGGGGGATATCATTTCCATGCATGACACTATACTTGTTTGTGAGTACCTGTTTTTATGGCTTTAATTATTTTCATTAAATGGTGTTACACTAGGGCAGTGTGCGCTCTCTTTCTTTTGTTTTCAGCCTAGTTTCTCTGCCTCATATCCCATTGAGGGTTAAGAGAGCTGCCACGCTTTTTCTCATGTGTTTCACCACTGGCAATACTACAAGGTTCCCCAGCTTGAGAGTGTATCTCCAGGATCTGCGCAGGGACTGGTAATGTGTTTTCCTTTTGTGTTGGTTTCTTTACCGAGTAGAGCTAGTCCTTTTTTTTTTTTTTTACTTCAGTGTCCATCATTGTCTACCTGTGTCCACTTGTGGATTTGATCCTCTCAGGACTCTTTAGAATCTAGCTGTGTTCCCTTAGAATAGGGTGCAGCAAAGGTAGCCCAGTTCCCTATAGGTCTCTTAGCACTTTATGAGCATAGCCCACCTGGAGATGCTCAAAGTATTTTTAATAGCAAATCTGTCACTACTTTATTGTCTTTTATTTATTTCATGTATTATGTTAAAGTGACACTAAACTCTTCAATGAAACAAAAAAAGCCGCTCCAGTTGATTGAGTCTATAGGGAATTCCCACACACACTTGTAATGAATAAGGGAAATGATTCTGGATGGCTGCATATCCAAAAATCCTTTTATTGAAACTTCATATGACAAGTGGTTGACAGACAGAGCAGGAGACAAAGAGGTAGACGCGTTTTGCGCAAATATTAGTTCTAAGCCATTACCTATTGGAACTGGTCACCCCAATCACCTATATTCAGCTCTAGAGGGTCATCATCAGGTTACAGGTGAACTAAGCAGATAAAAACAGTACTCAGCTGGTATCACAAAGAAAACCTGGTACATACACTTAAATCTTGTGTGAAGAGTTCGGTCCATATCCACTGACAGGAAGAATCTCATACACCCATTGAGCCAACTCGACACATCATTCAAAATCATTGTATAGTACCAACAAAATATACAAAATAATAGAAGAAAACATGTGTGTATATAGATATATATACAGTACATACATAAAATCAAGTGATGTTAAGAACAAATGATTTTAAAAGCAAAGTGTAAGAACATCATGAAGACCAATACTAACATATTCTCAATAAAAAAATAAAATATATATACAGTATCTCGCAAAAGTGAGTACACCCCTCACATTTTTGTAAATATTTTATTATATCTTTTTATGATACAACACTGAAGAAATGATACTTTGCTACAATGTAAAGTAGTGAGTGTACAGCTTGTAAATGTGCTGTCCCCTCAAATTAACGCAAAACACAGCCATTAATGTGTAAACCGCTGGCATTAAAAGTGAGTACACCCCTAAGTTAAAATGTCCAAATTGGGCCCAAAGTGTCAATATTTTGTGTGGCCACCATTATTTTCCAGCACTGCCTTAACCCTCTTGGGCATGGAGTTCACCAAAGCTTCACAGGTTGCCACTGGAGTCCTCTTCCACTCCTCCATGATGACATCACGGAGCTGGTGGATGTTAAAGACCTTGTGCTTCTCCACAATTCGTTTGAAGATGCCCTACAGATGCTCATAAGGGTTTAGGTCTGGAAACATGCTTGGCCTTTCCATCACCTTTACAATAAGCTTCTTTAGCAAGGCAGTGGTCGTCTTGGAGGTGTGTTTGGGGTCATTATCATGTTGTAATACTGTCCTGCGGCCCAGTCTCTGAAGGGAGGGGATCATGCTCTGCTTCAGTATGTCACAGTACATGTAGGCATTCATGGTTCCCTCAATGAACTGTAGCTCCCCAGTGCCGACAGCACTCATGCAACCCCAGACCATGACACTCCCACCACCATGCTTGACTGTAGGCAAGACACGCTTGTCTTTGTACTCCTTACCTGGTTGCCGCCCCACACGCTTGACACCATCTGAACCAAATAAGTTTATCTTGGTCTCATCAGACCACAGGACATGGTTCCATTAATCCATGTTCTTAGTCTGCTTTTCTTCAGCAAACTATTTGCAGGATTTCTTGTGCATCATCTGTAGAAGAAGCTTCCTTCTTGCCATGCAGACCAATTTGATGCAGTGTGCGGCGTATGGTCTGAACACTGGCAGGCTGATCCTCCACCCCTTCAACCTCTCCTGCAATGCTAGCAGCACTCATACATCTATTTCTCAAAGACAACCTCTGGATATGACACTGAACATGTGCACTCAACTTCTTTGGTTGACCATAGCGAGGCCTGTTCTGAGTTGGAACCTGTTAAACAGCTGTATGGTCTTGGCCATCATGCTGCAGCTCAGTTTCAGGGTCCTAGGCCAACATTATGTAGAGCAACCATTCTTTTTTTCAGGTCCTTAGAGAGTTCTTTGCCATGAGGTGCCATGTTGAACTTCCAGTGACCAATATGAGAGAGTGAGAGCGATAACACCAAATTTAACACACCTGCTCCCCATTCACACCTGACACCTTGTAACACTAACAAGTCACATGACAACGGGGAGGGAAAGTGGCTAATTGGGCCCAATTTGGACATTTTCACTTAGGGGTGTACTCACTTTTGTTGCCAGTGGTTTAGATATTAATGGCTGTGTGTTGAGTTATTTTGAGGGGACAGCAAACTTACACTGTTATACAAGCTGTACACTCACTACTTTACACTGTAGCAAAGTGTCATTTCTTCAGTGTTGTCACATGAAAAGATACAGTGCCTTGCGAAAGTATTCGGCCCCCTTGAACTTTTCAACCTTTTGCTACATTTCAGGCTTCAAACATAAAGATATAAAACTGTAATTTTTTGTGAAGAATCAAAAACAAATGGGACACAATCATGAAGTGGAACGAAATTTATTGGATATTTCAAACTTTTTTAACAAATATAAAAAACTGAAAAATTGGGCGTGCAAAATGATTCAGCCCCCTTAAGTTAATACTTTGTAGCGCCCCCTTTTGCTGCGATTACAGCTGTATGTCGTTTGGGGTATGTCTCTATCAGTTTTGCACATCGAGAGACTGAAATTTTTGCCCATTCCTCCTTGCAAAACAGCTCGAGCTCAGTGAGGTTGGATGGAGAGCGTTTGTGAACAGCAGTTTTCAGTTCTTTCCACAGATTCTCGATTGGATTCAGGTCTGGACTTTGACTTGGCCATTTTAACACCTGGATATGTTTATTTGTGAACCATTCCATTGTAGATTTTGCTTTATGTTTTGGATCATTGTCTTGTTGGAAGACAAATCTCCGTCCCAGTCTCAGGTCTTTTGCAGACTCCATCAGGTTTCTTCCAGAATGGTCCTGTATTTGGCTCCATCCATCTTCCTATCATTTTAACCATCTTCGCTGTCCCTGCTGAAGAAAAGCAGGCCCAAACCATGATGCTGCCGCCACCATGATTAACAGTGGGGATGGTGTGTTCAGGGTGATGAGCTATGTTGCTTTTACGCCAAACTTAACGTTTTGCATTGTTGCCAAAAAATTTGATTTTGGTTTCATCTGACCAGAGCACCTTCTTCCACATGTTTGGTGTGTCTCCCAGGTGGCTTGTGGCAAACTTTAAACGACACTTTTTATGGATATCTTTAAGAAGTGGCTTTCTTCTTGCCACTCTTTCATAAAGGCCAGATTTGTGCAGTATACGACTGATTGTTGTCCTATGGACAGAGTCTCCCACACCAGCTGTAGATCTCTGCAGCTCATCCAGAGTGATCATGGGCCTCTTGGCTGCATCTCTAAATCAGTCTTCTCCTTGTATGAGCTGAAAGTTTAGAGGGACGGCCAGGTCTTCGTAGATTTGCAGTGGTCTGATTCTCCTTCCATTTCAATATTATCGCTTGCACAGTGCTCCTTGGGATGTTTAACCCCTCTGGCGGTAATCCCGAGTGTGACTTGGGTGGATTTTTTAGTGCAGGATCGGTATCCCCGAGTCACGCTCGGGGTGGATGTGCAGAGAGCGCAGCGGTGTCTCTTACCTTCTCCTGGCGATCCAGCGATGATCTCTCATTGCTGTGACCGCCAGCCGAGAGTCCCGCCGAGAGTCCGTCCTCCGTCGGTGTGATGACCTTCCTAGTTCCGTTCCCTGCAGCAGCAATGCTGCATGGGAGCGGAACTAGGGAGGGAAATTCAAAAAACGTTGCACAAAACACAAACGCATAACACATTTTATATTATGTATGTATATATATATATGTGTGTGTGTATGTATGTATATATATGTATATGTATATATATTATTATTATTATTATTGATTCGATTTTAATTATATATTTTATATATGTTTATGCACACACACACACACACACACATATATATATATATATATATATATATATATATATATATATATATATATATATATTAGGGATGCACCGAATGTTCGGCGGCCGAACATTATTCGGCCGAAAATAGAAAAAATAGCACTTTCGGTGTTCGGCCGAATAAGTCAAAAGGCCGAATAATTTTGTGCCGAACAATAGGGCTGAACGATAGTCGATATGATATCGACTATCGTTCTGTGGCCGTAGGCGATATTCATATCGCCGAGGTCACGATATTTACATAGGCAGGGGGAAGGGACTCGAAGGAGGACAGGAGGACTCACAGACTTCCGTGAAGCCGGGACACTTCAGCGGTGAGCATACATACATTACTCACTCGTGCACTGCAGCCCGCCCCACACATTCAGTGAGTCTTACTCTCCTCCCTAGTTTTTTCAATGGCACATTCAGGAAGCCAATCACGCCGTAATTAGCTGCACAGCGAACCTGCACACCTCATTGGTTCCGCTGTGCCGCTACTCACGGCGTGATTGGCTTCCTGAATGTGCCATTGAAAAAACTAGGGAGGAGAGTAAGACTCACTGAATGTGTGGGGCAGGCTGCAGTGCACGAGTGAGTAATGTATGTATGCGGCTGTGCTCCTTTCCAGGCTCCTACTAGTCCACCTCCAGCCTCCTACTACCACCACTATGAGAGACTGTCTGTCACTGTATAATCTGATCGAGTCCACACTTACACTGACTGACTGTCACTGAGTAATTGATGTTACCACATTAACCCTGACCTGCCCAGTGCCCTGTATCTGCAATTAAAATTTACAAGGCTGCCTGCATGCTTCCTGATTTCCATTCCCAGCATCCTTCCCAATCCCTACAGTGTCACTAACATTAACCCTATGGTACAAGGCTGCAGTGTGCACTGAATCCCATTCCCTACAGTAACATTTAGGGAGAGAGAGAGACATGAGAGGACAAGAGAGAGAGAGTGAGAGGACAAGAGAGAGAGAGAGAGACACGAGAGGACAAGAGAGAGGACAAAAAATTGGCAAAATAAATGGAAAAAATGCGAAACACCGCGTTCAGTATTCGGCCTTCGGCCAAACATTTCATTATTATTCGGCTTTGGCTTCGGCCAAGAATTTCATTTCGGTGCATCCCTAATATATATATATATATATATATATATATATATATATATATATATATATATAATGCATGAATTATAATCTAATCAATAATATAATTTTATTATATATATTATATAATAAAATTATATTATTGATTCGATTATAATTCATGCGTTTGTGTTTCAAATTTATCACATCTGGGATGTCTACTAGACTCTTGTTTTGGTCAGGTTTAAGTCAGTAATTACTAAGAATTGTAGGCCTATAATACATAACGCCAAATTTCCATGAAAAAAAATTGTACCGCTTTTGGTATATAATTCCTGACATAATCATACCCCCAGGGAGGTTAAAGATTGGGAAATCTTTTTGTATCCAAATCCAGCTTTAAACTTCTCCACAACAGTATCTCGGACCTGCCTGGTGTGTTCCTTGTTCTTCATTATGGTCTCTGCACTTTAAACGGACCTCTGAGACTATCACAGTGCAGGTGCATTTATACTGAGACTTGATTACACACAGGAGGATTCTATTTATCATCATTAGTCATTTAGGTCAACATTGGATCATTCAGAGATCCTCACTGAACTTCTGGAGAGAGTTTGCTGCACTGAAAGTAAAAAAATTGAGTTCAAGTACAGCGCCACATAGAAAAAAGTACCCTAAAAGGTAAAGGAAATGAACAAAGTCCAAAAAGTCCGTCTAAGGCTGATACTCAGGTGCAGAAAAATATACACATAGATTCCAACACCATTCGTGCAGATACACTCCTGACGATTACCACGTGCATGAATAAGGTTATCTCCTTACCAGAAATATAGACCCCCTGTTAAGGAAGGTCTACCGAACATGAGGTGTAAAACGATCATAAAGTAAGGGTCCACTCCGGATCAGTCTCCAATCCTCCACGGAATGTTCAAACAGGACAATGGACTTTGTCAACTTCATAAACTCCAAGTGATAAACATTGATGTTCCTCCAAAAATACAAATGGGGGCTCACATGGTGAAGTACGTACAAATTTATTGCATAAATAAAGGTAAAACACTCACATGTTATCTGCTTGATACAGGCATGTAGTAACAAAAGTTGGCCGCGGCTATAAGCGTGTCTGCATGGGGGCTGGCATGTCTGACGCGTTTCGTCCTACCATAGGTGTTGACAACCCCCCAAGGCTAGTCATCTGTACATCACCATTGAACAAAAAAAAAATGTGTTCCTTTTAAGTGTGCGCGGGGCACCGGACACACTGCTGTCTATGGAGAGGGGTAGGGGTTTTGGTATCATGTGATTTTTTTCTGGGAAGCTGATTGACATCCTTTAGAGTGTCCTCGGGGCGCAGAGCGATGCACCCTGAACACTCCCACTGTACCATTGCCATCCTGTGATTGGTCCATAGGATGTCCGATGTCGTAGGGCAGTGCTTGGGCGTCACTGTCTTCTTCCCGTGTTGGAACCAGAACGCAGTAGAGCCTGCCTGAGCCTCACCCCATGCGGACATCCACTGGCTCTGCTACACACCGGACCGCTACAGAATAAAGACAGTGCTACAACAAGCCAGCCAGGAGGACAGGTTTGAGACTGAGAGTGGGAGGGAGCCCAGTCGATCACCGACTTCAACTCTTACTTTCTCTGCTGCTGCTGAGCACAAAAGGTGAGTGGAAGCAATCCCGATCACCAGCTTGCCAGGGAAGGGAATGGATCATGTAATGGGCAGACTGGAAGAATTTAGCAGGTGGAGTAGGCTTCCAGTAGGGAGGCCAGCCTCAGTGCTTGCCTAGGTAATTTATTCTGATTTATTTGAAAACTAAGTAGAGTATGTATATAAGGGCTATGGCGCTACTGTGTGTAATAATAATGGTAGAGTAAAAATCAGTTGCGCCCAACTTCAATATAAATAGGAAGAAATCTGAGACTGGAGCTGAGATGTGTATTGTGTATACCCTCTTGTTAGATGCACATAATGTGGTACATATACTGTATCCAGCAACCAATAAATGAATAAATAAGTGCAATAAATGAATCCAATAAATAGATCAATAAATAAATAACCAGTGCTGGGTGATAAAATAATAAGTGGGTTGGTCAATAACTGTGCCAACTTTAAAGTGTTTAGGTGCACATTAATTGATGCAGTGGAAATGTAAATGGTAATATACCCACAGATATGGTGGAAAAATCCAGACAACTTGCCAAACAAAGTGCTATGTGCAAAGAAAAAAAAAAATTATATATATATATATACCAATAACTGTGTTATACAATATGAACAAAGTGCTATGTGCAAGGAAAAATTCCCATAAATGAATATAGTCCAATGATATGGTGGTGATATTCAGTCCTTTTACCTTGTGCCAGAAGATATGCTAAGGTGCTTGTTGCTTTCCTTAATTCTTGCTGTGCTTAATATGGTGCTCTGCTCCCCTTATGGTGTTGAACTCACCGCAGTTAGTTCCCCATAAAGGAGTAAGGAGACTTAAGCAGCAAGTGGGTCCCTGGGTAATCATGTGTATTCTTCTGGATGCTTAGAATAGGTAATCTACACCTCCTGATCTCTTTTGAGTACTGGTATTCATAAACCGGAGCCTGGCGGCTCCTCTGCTGTCACTTCCAGCTATTTTTTTGCTGCGTTTTTTGCCGCGAAGCAATGCCTATTTCATTTTTCTGTTTGCGCCCCCCCCCCCCAAAAAATTTTGAGCACCAGCCGCCACTGCCTGCAACCGTTTGAAATACATGCAGTTGCAGTAGGATGCTGCAGCCTTTCAAGTGGTGAAACTGCCAAACCTGAGCTGACATTTCAAATGCTGCAGTGCATTGCTTTTCAGAGGATCAGCAAGGTAAACAAGCCCCTACAGAGACACAGACAGCAATAAAAACCTGACAGTGGTTCTAACTCTGCTGCTCTCCCACCACCATGTAAAAAAAAAAAAAAGTTTTTTCTTTAGTTATACTTTAACACACATAATGATGCAGGATGTTTCTGTAGGTGCTTATAATTAAAAACAATTAACAATGGTAGTTTCTAGAAATCAGTAGAAACGGTGAACATGTAAAAACATAAATACAGTGGCAATATTTAATGAAGAGATCTTAGGTGATAATTACTAAATAAATAAACACATTAGCATTTAAGCAGAAATGATATTGATGAAACCAGAGAAGATGAGATGGAACATAAAGATGAATTCTAATTTGTTGCTACACTACACATAAAGCCCAACTCCAAGAGAGGTAAAAGTCCTTACTGGTGGGGGCTGGGGGGTGTATGGTGCAGTCCGTTTAGCCGCCCCCCCCCCCCCCCTGGCCCATGGAGCACCAGCTGCCACTGCTTGGACCTATGTAATTATTTATGTACCATACCTGTGTAAGCTGGAAATCTCATTATTACAGTGATTGCTGTGGTCACCTGAGTCCCGTGCCAAGCGGTGCCATTCAGAGAATAATTTACATTTTCTTAATGAATGCAAATCACTCTCTGATTGGATGACTCTTTGCATTAATTGAGAAAATGCAAAGTGTTCTCTAAATGGCAGCCATGCCAAGCGAGCGTCCTCCTTGGCACTGGACCTGGAACCTAACGGTGCTCATGATAGTATCGGTGCATACTACAGTGATTTTCAATTTCCACAGTAATCCCACAGGTATGGCACATACTGTACCTACTTACAATGGTCCAAGCTTGACTAATGTAACTATGCAAATGCATCCATACTAAAATTTCAATATTAATCCTTGAAGTGTGGGAGGCAGCCCCATTTCTAGGAAGGATTTTTACTTTCCTTGGAGTACTTTGCATTAACAGAGTAAGACCTGGATGACGGTATACACTTAAAAGGAAATGGAATATAGCGCAAAATACCCACTAGGTGGCATAGCTAATGCATTTGGGTCTTTGTTACATTTCCATTATCCTTACAATGTAACAGGGAAAGATAGAAAAAGAAAACAAATATAGAGAAGAAAGTCATATGTATCTGAATATAGAAATATACATTATCTCACAAAAGTGAGTACACCCCTCACATTTTTCTAAATATTTTACTAAATGTTTTATTTTATCTTTTCATGTGACAACATTGAAGAAATGAGACTTTGCTACAATGTTAAGTAGTGAGTGTACAGATTGTATGCCCACACAAGCACAGAAAAAAAATTCAAACTCCATGTAGGTAGTGTCTTGGTTTTGATTCGCACAAATGACCCTAGTGCTGCAAGACAAGATTTGCTTATTTAGAGTGGTCCCCCTCCTTCTTGATAAAACACTGCATTAAACTCCAAATAATTTTTCCCCATCTTCCGTACTGTAGGGACAACATCACCATCCTGCCGACAACATCCTAGGAATGCTGAGTAGCACACATCTGGTGAGAAGACGCTGTAGCACAGTGCAGAACTGTCTCCCTGCAAGATCTGAGCTATGCAGCATTCGCCAGGATCTTGTTGGAAGGAGCATGTTGGCACTGCAGGTAGAAGTCAGGAAATAGGTAAGTACAGTATCTCACAAAAGTGAGTACACCCCTCACATTTTTGTAAATATTTTATTCTATCTTTTCATGTGACAACACTGAAGAAATTACACTTTGCTACAAGGTAAAGTAGTGAGTGTACAGCTTGTAGAACAGTGTAAATTTGCTGTTCCCTCAAAATAACTCAACACACAGCCATTAATGTCTAAACCACTGGCAACAAAAGTGAGAACACCCCTAAGTGAAAATGCCTAAAGTGTCAATATTTTGTGTGGCCACCATAATTTTCCAGAACTGACTTAACCCTCTTGGGGATGGAGTTCACCTGAGCTTCACAGGTTGCCACTGGAGTCCTCTTACACTCCTCCATGACAACATCACAGAGCTGGTGGATGTTAGAGACATTTGCGCTCCTCCACCTTCCCTTTGTGGATGCCCCACATATGCTCAATAGGGTTTAGGTCTGGAGACATGCTTAGCCAGTCCATCACCTTTACCCTCAGCTTCTTTAGCAAGGCAGTGTTTGTTTTGGAGATGTGTTTGGGATCGTTATCATATTGGAATACTGCCCCGTGGCCCAGTCTTCGAAGGGAGGGGATCATGCTCTGCTTCAGTATGTCACAGTACATGTTGGCATTCATGGTTCCCTCAATGAACTGTAGCTCCCCAGTGGCGGTAGCACTCATGCAGCCCCAGACCATGACAGTCCCCCCACCATGCTTGACTGTAGGCAAGACAGACTTGTCTTTGTACTGCTCACCTGGTTGCCGCTGCACATGCTTGACACCATCTGAACCAAATAAGTTTATCTTGGTCTCATCAGACCACAGGACATGGTTCCAGTAATCCATGTCCTTAGTCTGCTTGTCTTCAGCAAACTGTTTGCGGGATTTCTTGTGCATCATCTTTCGAAGGGGCTTCCTTCTGGGACAACAGCCATGCAGACCAATTTGATGCAGTGAGCAGCGTATGGTCTAAACACTGACAGGCTGACCTCCCACCCCTTCAACCTCTGCAGCAATGCTGGCAGCACTCATACGTCTATTTCCCAAAGACAACCTCTGAATATGACAATGAGCACGTGCACTCAACTTCTTTGGTTGACCACGGCGAGGCCTGTTCTGAGTGGAACCTGTCCTGTTAAACCGCTGTATGGTCTTGGCCACCATGCTTCAGCTTAGTTTCAGGGCAATCTTCTTATAGCCTAGGCCATATTTATGTAGAGCAACAATTCTTTTTTTCAGATCCTCAGAGAATTCTTTGCCATGAGGTGCCATGTTACATAGAACATAGAAACATAGAATGTGTCGGCAGATAAGAACCATTTGGCCCATCTAGTCTGCCCAATATATCTGAATTCTATGAATAGTCCCTGGCCCTATCTTATATGAAGGATAGCCTTATGCCTATCCCATGCATGCTTAAACTCCTTCACTGTATTTGCAGCTACCACTTCTGCAGGAAGGTTATTCCATGCATCCACTACTCTCTCAGTAAAGTAATACTTCCTCATATTACTTTTAAACCTTTGCCCCTCTAATTTAAAACTGTGTCCTCTTGTGGTAGTTTTTCTTCTTTTAAATATGCTCTCCTCCTTTACCGAGTTGATTCCCTTTATGTATTTAAAAGTTTCTATCATATCCCCTCTGTCTCTTCTTTCTTCCAAGCTATACATGTTAAGGTCCTTTAACCTTTCCTGGTAAGTTTTTTTTTTTCCTGCAATCCATGTACTAGTTTAGTAGCTCTTCTCTGAACTCTCTCTAGAGTATCTATATCCTTCTGGAGATATGGCCTCCAGTACTGCGCACAATACTCCAAGTGAGGTCTCACCAGTGTTCTGTACAGCGGCATAAGCACTTCTCTCTTTCTACTGCTTATACCTCTCCCTATACATCCAAGCATTCTGCTGGCATTTCGTAATGCTCTATTACATTGACTTCCCACCTTTAAGTGTTCTGAAATAATTACTCCTAAATCCCTTTCCTCAGATACTGAGGTCAGGACTGTGTCAAATATTCTATATTCTGCCCTTGGGTTTTTACGCCCCAGGTGCATTATCTTGCACTTATCCACATTCAGTTTCAGTTGCCAGAGTTCTGACCATTCTTCTAGTTTTCCTAAATCCTTTTCCATTTGACGTTTCCCTCCAGGAACATCAACCCTGTTACATATCTTTGTGTCATCAGCAAAAAGACAAACCTTACCATCGAGGCCTTTTGCAATATCACTTATGAAGATATTAAACAAAATTGGTCCCAGTACAGATCCCTGAGGTACCCCACTGGTAACATGACCTTGTTCTGAATGTTCTCCATTGACTACAACCCTCTGTTGTCCGTCACTCAGCCACTGCCTAATCCACTCAACAATATGGGAGTCCATGCTCAATAACTGCAGTTTATTGATAAGTCTTCTATGTGGGACAGTGTCAAAAGCCTTACTAAAATCTAGATATGCAATGTCTACTGCACCTCCACCGTCTATTATTTTAGTCACCCAGTCAAAAAAAATCTATAAGATTTGTTTGACATGATCTCCCTGAAGTAAACCCATGTTGTTTTTGATCTTGCAATCCATGGGATTTAAGATGTTCCACAATCCTATCCTTTAATAGGGTTTCCATTAATTTGCCTACTATTGACTGTTACTAATGATTGGTTAAATAAATCTGTTAATGGTTTTGCCAGCTCACCACTAAGCTCTTTTAATAATTTTGGGTGTATCTCATCAGGACCCTGTGACTTATTTGTCTTCACTGTAGACAGCAATCTTAGAACGTCTTCCTCTGTAAAGACACATGCATCAAACGATTCATTAGTCATCCTTTCAGTGGAGGTCCTTCTTCTTTTTCTTCTGTAAAAACTGAACAGAAGTATTCATTAAGGCAGTCGGCTAGCCCTTTATTCTCTTCTACATACCTTCCGTCCTTTGTTTTTAATTTAGTTATTCCTTGTTTTTATTTCCTTTTTTCATTTATATATCTGAAGAATGTCTTATCCCCCTTTTTCATAGACTGAGCTAGTTTTTCTTCTGCCTGCGCTTTAGAAGTTCTTATAACTTGATTGGCCTCTTTCTGCCTAATCTTGTAGATTTCCTTATCTTCATTGCTCTGGGTTTTTTTATAATTACAAAATGCTAGCTTTTTATTTTTAATGATTTTGGCCACTTCTGCTGAGTACCACAGTGGTCTCTTCCTTCTTTTGCTTTTACTGACAAGTCTAATGCAATTTTCTGTTGCCTTCAATAATGCACCTTTTAAGTAGTCCCATTTCTCCTGGACTCCATGTAATCCATTCCAGTCTGATAAGGACTCATTTATGACTAATTTCATTTTTGAAAAGTCAGTTTTTCTAAAATCTAAAACTTTTGTTTTTGTGTGGTGTGACTCTTTCACAGTTCTTATATTAAACCACATTGACTGGTGATCACTAGATCCCAAGGTTTCGCCTACAATGACATCATATACCGAACCCCCATTTGTGAATACCAAATCCAAAACGGCCTCCCTCCGGGTTGGCTCCTCAACCACTTGTTGCAGAGACAACCCCAGTAGGGAATTTAGAATATCTGTACTCCTGGTAGAACTTGCTATTTTGGTTTTCCAGTTTATATCTGGAAGATTGAAATCTCCCATAATGATAACTTCTCCTTTCATTGAACTTCCAGTGACCAGTAAGAGAGAGTGAGAGTGATAACACCAACTTTAACACACTTGGTCCCCATTCACACCTGAGACCTTGTAACACTAACGAGTCACATGACACCGGGGAGGGGAAATGTCTAATTGGGCCCAATTTGGACATGTTCACTTAGGGGTGTACTCACTTTTGTTGCCGGCAGTTTAGACAATAATGGATGTGTGTTATTTTGAGGGGACAGCAAATTTACACTGTTATACAAGCTGTACACTCAATACTTTACATTGTAGCAAAATGTCATTTCTTCAGTGTTGTCACATGAAAAGATATAATAAAATATTTACTAAAATATGAGTGGTGTACTCACTTTTATGAGATACTGCATCAGAAATTGACATACAGTCAATGCAACACTATGAAAGCAGCTGGCACATATTGATATAATAAAACTGCTTGTGGGTACTACGAATTCTGATGTTCTGATGGGACAGGTAATAAAAATTCAACAGGGTAAAGTTCTTTAGGATTAAAAAATTGGTCCGAGAGGAGGAAAAGTAGACACAAAGGGTGCTCAATGGACAACACTGTGATGGAGCTGAGACAATATAGTAGAAAATTAGAGATACATGATACGATTCCTTGAAGAGGTGGGTTTTTTCTCTTCACCTCCCTACATAGCCTTTTTATATATATATATATATATATATATATATAGATATAGATAGATATATATATATATATATATATATATATATCTACACTGCTCAAAAAAATTCAAGAAACACTTTGAAAAGATATCAGATCTCAATGGGGAAAAATATAATTCTGGATATCTATACTGATATGGGTGTACGTTTAGTAAACTGAGATAAGCCGAGATCTGGATGATCACGGCTTGTCTCAGAGCATTGCCGGTTTAAATTGCTGAGAGGAGTAGTGGAGAACATAGTCTTCTCTTCTCATCTCAGTACACAAACGGCTTGCATTCACTGAAACAGAAACGGCCAGTTTAGTAACACATGATGTCACCTGATCACTGTGCTTCTCTTTGAAGATCTCCTCTTCCTGCTTCTCCAGCTCAGAGGTGGAGATAGCAGGAAGAAATAGGAGATCTCTGCTGTGAATGTCCCCGTGCCCAAAAGTGAAAGTAAAAACAGCAGGTTAGAAACACATTAACTATACAATCACATATATATCTGTGTGTGTGTATATATATATATATATATATATTGTAACAGGAAGTCAGCTAAATCTGGGAATGTAGTCACAGGAAGGAGATACATTTCCACCTGATTTAGAAAGTCCATTAATTAATTTAGGGTGTTGGCTACAGAGCTAGCCAGCAGGAAATTGAAAGGCCTTCACCTGTTCAGAATGAGGGAGTTAAGGCTCTATAATTTGTTCAGAGAAATTCCTATTGTTTGCTGCCTCCAGAAGCTGTGTCCTGAAGCCATGTGGGCTGGGAGCAGGAGGACAGTCAGCGTGTGCCTCCCGACAGGATGTGTGGGCCTGGGAGAAGACCCCCCGGAGTGATGTGTGCCCGGGACGGTAACCAAGGGTGAATACGTCTCAAAGGTGAGAAGACGAACTGTTGATGTGAAAGAAACAAAGGACTGTGTTGCCCTGTGAAGCTATTATAAAAGGACTATTGAGTGTCCGCTGGAGGACAAGGAAGTCTGCCCGACGGTAGGTTGGAGACAGACACTTAGGCAGGTTCCAGTTGTGAGAAGGTAGCCGCCCACAGAGGCAAGGATTTATTTTCTGTTTTATTTTATTTTGGATGTTTTGCTGCATACAGCCTGGTGAAGAAAACACCATTTAATAACCCACACTGTTTGTTTGCAAGCACTTGTCGGCTACCTCTCTGGGAAAACGCACCCCCCAAGGGGTCATCCACACCCGCCACCGAGCTAATCCCTTACATATGGTGGAGGTATGCAGTGGGCATAAGCAGAGATCCCTGCAAGGAAGTGCAAATGTTTGATGAACTTTGTCTGGTGCATGAGATTGCACAATCTATGTGTGCAGGAGAGAAGATCCTGACAGAAAAAAAAAAAAAGTGTTTTAAAGAGACAGCGGTCTCAAAATTATTTGATGAACTTTGTTGTGTCTGGTGCAAGTGACTGCACAAACTGTGTGTGCAGGAAAAGAGATCTTGCAAGAGAGAGAGAAAAACTACATGTGTTAAAGAGACAGTGGTCTGAAAAATTTTTGCTGGACTGTGAAAAATTTGTTTGTGGAGTTATTGAAGATGGGGCGGTCCAAACGCCTGAAAAATGCAAAGATAGATGAAATGAGAGACCGAATTCTATGGATGGAGGGGATGTTGCCGTCTGAACCAGCCCCATCCATGCCTAAAGAGAGTCTACTAAAGAGGAAGGTTGTTGTCCCTAGCAACACTGATGAAACTGCTATGGAGACGCAGTGTGCTCAGATGAAAAGTAAACTCAAAATGGAGGAGATGTTGAAACATCTGATTATATCAAATGCAGCTCAACAGCAAGCAAATGCAGCTCAACAGCAGGCAAATGCGGATTTTCAGCAGAGCTTTGCAGCTCAACAAAAGGCTCATCAAGAGAGCATGGCAGGCTGGAAACAGAGACGCCAGCAGCCAATGGAGGCCATCGGTTTGGAGGAAACCGAGTATGTGTGCAGGGCTGAGTTGGATGCCTTGCAACGGAAAATGGAAGAAAAGGAACAAGCCTTGGAATTGCTTAAAATGGAGCATAGAAACTTGCAGGAAACAAATGAACTACTCAAGTCTCATGTGTCACAGTGGGAAGAATCCACTGCTCTTCTTTTGGTCGAGTTGCAAAAACGCAGAGAGACTATAATGGAGAAAGATACCATCCTCATGGAAAAGGAAAGTGAAATTCAGACTTTGCAGAAGCAAAGTATGGCTGATATGTTGGAGTTGCGTAATCAGCTGGAAAAAAGTCTTCAGTCTTTGGGAGCTACAAAAATAGACCTGCAGGAGTCGCAGGAACAGAATGTTGCTCTGGAAGCGACATTGTCTCTCAGCGACAAAGAGAAAAGTGAAAGAGAGGCTAAATTACTGAGTACTGTGTATGAGCTCACTACTTTAAGCAATGTGGTAGATGAATGGCGTGCGGACTGTGAAAGTTGGAAAGGGGAAGCCCAACGTGTCCAGCAGCAGTTAAAGGAGAAAGAAGCCTGTGTGGCAGAATTACATTCTTATTCCCAGATGCTAGCCAATGAGGTGAAGGCTCTTATGCAGGGAAAAGAAGATTGTGAACATAAGAGGGAAAAAGTAGAGGCACAGCTTCTGGAATCGCAAGTCAAGGTGTCAGAAGGTGACCGATTGTGTGCTAAGCTGTCAGAGAAGGCAAACCGACTGCAGGTTGAGTTGGACAATGTTACAAATCAGCTTTCTCAAGCAGACAGCAAATCTAGAGAAATTGCGGAAGATTTTTCTATCTTGGAATCGCAGCTGCAAGACACGCAGGAACTCTTACAGGAAGAGAGGTGTCAAAGGCTGAGTTTTAGCACAAAGCTCAAACAAATGGAAGATGAGAAAAATGGCTTCCTGGAACAATTAAAAGAGGAGGCGGAAGCAAAGAAAAACCTATCAGAGCAAGTCGCAACATTGCAAGCGCAGATAGCGGTTATGAAAAAACGCATGGAAGAAAGCGTTGGTTCATTACAGTGTGTTGAAGATGTGAAAAAGAAGTTTGATCAGATGCTTGGTGAAGAGAAGAATGTGTCTGCAAAATATGCAGAAGAACGCGCACGTGCAGAAACGGAGGTGCGTGATAACGAGAGCAAAGCCCTGTTCTTGGCTCGCTCTTTGGAGGAAGCTCTAGAGTGTAAGGCTGAACTAGAAAGTGTTAAACAGCTGCGTACAGAAATGGAAGAATTGGTCAGCTCCAAGGATGATGTTGTGAAAAGCGTTCAGGAGCTAGAAAAGTCTAAGCGAGCCTTAGAACAGCAACTAGAAGAGATGAAGATTCCGTTGCAGGAACTGGAAGAGGAATTCCAGGCAACAGAGGATCTGTCCCAAAGAGGGGATAGTGTGCCTGATGCAGTTTTTAAAAGGATCAGTGTTTTGGGGTCTGTCCTGAGTGAGCCTCAGAAATGTGACGACATGTGGCTTGAATCACCCCTTTGGAATAAACCGTTCCTTCAAAAACTTCAAGCATTGGAAAATGTATCATTAGAGCTTCAGCAAACAAAGGAGCTGAGTAAGAAATGTGGTGATTTCTCAGTTCAGGCTGAAAACCTAGTGGAGAAAACTAAGGCTGTTGGTGAAAACGTGAAGCAAATGAATAAGTGCCTTTCAGGGAGTGTTTCCAAAATGGAACTGGTGAAAGACGGGTGGCAGAAGTTTGATCGTGATCTTGAGATGCATTCCATGTGGAATTCAGATAGAGGAAAAGAACTAGGTGACCTTGAGCGGTCAAATAGTTCAGCAGAAAGTGCATTGAAGAAACCTGTAAAAGAATGTGTTGCAGTTCCATGCTTCTTCACTGATGCAGAGAGGAGGTCTATAATGGATACCACCCAGATCGCTGGGTTCAACTGTGTTGTTGCCTTTGACCCCTATGTTGGTGGAAGGAAAGTTGATGATGTTCTGGTTGGCTACTTCTGTGAAGAGTTTGGCAAGAAATATAAACTGAATATCAAATCAAATAGTAGGCCTTTACTGCGACTCGCTCAGGAGGGCGAAAAGTTTAAGAAGTTGATGAGTGCAAATGCTTCAGATCTGCCTATGAATATGAAATGTTTGAATGATATTGATATCTCTGGGAAAAGGAACAGGGGTCACTTTGAAGAAATGTGTGACAGCCTGTTGTCTCAATTGGAAAATCCTCTGCACAGCATCTTAGAGCAAGCAAAGCTCAAGAAGGAAGATCATTCCCTTTTACAACAAAAAGTCAATGATTGTGTACAGCTGTATGGAGAGGCAACTCAAGTCACAGAGGGATGTCAAGAGTCCCTACTTGGAACAAAGCTTAGTGAAGCAAAGGTTCTCAAAGTTTTGTGGAAAACATTTATGGATTGCAGAGAGAGGCGTCTTAAGAATGTTGAAGACATTAAGACTAGCCCAATTGAGTTGCCTATGGATCACGGTCCTCCGTGGTGGATTGGACAGACGGTTATGAGGGACAAGCTGTCTGACATTTATGAGAAAGCTGTCAATGAAGATGACAGAAACGAGAAGGAGCGAAATGATGCCAAAAATGCAGTTGAAGAATGTGTATATGAGATGAGAGACAAACTGTGTGGCATTTATGAGAAATCCGTCAATGAAGATGACAAAACAGTTTCATCCGGAAGCTTGAGGATAATAGGAGGCTTATCAGTGAGTCAGCAGTGCTTGACACATGCGTGCCTGGAAATCTGTGTCCCAACCCTAGGGTTGAAACAAGAGGGGGGGGTATGTAACAGGAAGTCAGCTAAATCTGGGAATGTAGTCACAGGAAGGAGATACATTTCCACCTGATTTAGAAAGTCCATTAATTAATTTAGGGTGTTGGCTACAGAGCTAGCCAGCAGGAAATTGAAAGGCCTTCACCTGTTCAGAATGAGGGAGTTAAGGCTCTATAATTTGTTCAGAGAAATTCCTATTGTTTGCTGCCTCCAGAAGCTGTGTCCTGAAGCCATGTGGGCTGGGAGCAGGAGGACAGTCAGCGTGTGCCTCCCGACAGGATGTGTGGGCCTGGGAGAAGACCCCCCGGAGTGATGTGTGCCCGGGACGGTAACCAAGGGTGAATACGTCTCAAAGGTGAGAAGACGAACTGTTGATGTGAAAGAAACAAAGGACTGTGTTGCCCTGTGAAGCTATTATAAAAGGACTATTGAGTGTCCGCTGGAGGACAAGGAAGTCTGCCCGACGGTAGGTTGGAGACAGACACTTAGGCAGGTTCCAGTTGTGAGAAGGTAGCCGCCCACAGAGGCAAGGATTTATTTTCTGTTTTATTTTATTTTGGATGTTTTGCTGCATACAGCCTGGTGAAGAAAACACCATTTAATAACCCACACTGTTTGTTTGCAAGCACTTGTCGGCTACCTCTCTGGGAAAACGCACCCCCCAAGGGGTCATCCACACCCGCCACCGAGCTAATCCCTTACAATATATATATATATATACTGTGTGTGTGTGTGTGTGTGTGTGTGTGTGTATATATATATATATATATATATATATATATATATATATATATATATATATATTACAATTTTTTATACAGGATCCAATTAACCTACCAGCATGTCTTTGGAGTGTGGGAGGAAACCAATCTGTCACGATTCGACCACGCCCACGGCGACTAGCTAACCGAGACGTGATGAATCGTGACTGGGCAGTATAAGGGGACGATCGGTCGTCGGCCAAATATTTACGGCCGACAATCGGTACGTGTGTACGAGGCATTAGGGTTCGAAAATCAAAGTGAAAAAATGATGCAGCAGGCTAGTCCCTTTTGCTGAAATTTCATTGCAGCTACTCAAATGGTACTTAGTAGTTTGTATGGCCCCCACATGCTTGTATGCATGCCTGACAATGTTGGGGCATGCTCCTAATGAGACGTCGGATGATGTTCTGGGATATTTCCTCCCAGATCTGGACCAAGGTATCACTGAGCTCCTGAACAGATTGAAATGCAACCTGGCGGCGTTGGACTGACCGAAACATAATGTCCCAGAGGTGTTCTGTTGGGTTTAGGTCAGGCGAGTGTGGGGGCCATTCAGTGGTATCAGTTCCTTCATGCTCTAGGAACTGGCTGCATACTCTCACCACATGAGGCCAGGCGATTTCGTGCACCAGGAAGAACCCAGGGCCAACTGCACCAGCATAGGGTCTGACAACTGGCCCAAGGATTTCATCCGTATACCTAATGGCAGTCAGGGTGCTATTGTCTAGCCTGTAGAGATCTGTGCATCCCTCCATGGATATGCCTCCCCAGACCATCACTGACTCACCACCAAACTGGTCATGCTGAACTATGTTACAGGCAGCATAATGTTCTCCACGGCTTCTCCAGACCCTTTCATATCTCTCACATGCTCAGGGTAAACCTGCTCTCATCTGTGAAAAGCACAGGGCTCCAGTGGTAGACCTGCCAAATTTGGTGCTTAATAGCAAATGCCAATCGAACTCCACAGTGCCGGGCAGTGAGCACAAGGCCCACTAGAGGACGTCAGGCCCTCAGGTCACCCTTATGAAATGTTTCTGAATGTTTGGTCAGAGACATTCACACCAGTGGTCTGCTGGAGGTAATTTTGTAGGGCTCTGGCAGTGCTCATCCTGTTCATCCTTGCACAAAGGAGCAGATTCTGGTCCTGCTGATGTGTTAAGGACCTTCTACAACCCTGTCCAGCTCTCCTAGAGTAACTGCCTGTCTCCTGGAATCTCCTTAATGCTCTTGAGACTGTGCTGGGTGACACAACAAACCTTCTGGCTCCGACACGTATTGATGTGCCATCCTAGAGGAGTTGGACTGCCTGTGCAACCTCTATAGGGTGCAGGTATCGCCTCATGCTACCAGCAGTGACATTGACCCTAGCCAAATGCAAAACTAGGGAAAAACAGTCAGAAAAGATGAGTTGGGAAAAAAAAAATGCAGGTGGCCTCCACCTGTAAAACCATTCCTGTTTTGCAGGGCAACTCATTGTTGCCTATTTAGTGCACCTGTTGTTAATTTCATTAACCCCAAAGCAGCTGAAACTGATTAACACCCTCTGCTACTTAACTGACCAGATTCATATCCCAGGAGTTTCATTGACTTGGTGCTATGCACTGATTAAAAAGTGTTCCTTTTAATTTTTTTGAGCGGTACATTGTGACAGTGCAAGGTCGGTCCAGCCATGGTGTGTTTATAGGCAAAAGGCACACATGATTTACATTAAGGCAGGGTGTGAAGCTCAGAGCATTTAATGTAAATCATGATGATGAAGACTGGCTTGTCAGTATTCACCAGGTTTTTTAATCCCAGATCCAGGCCTGGAGCTTGAAGGCTTCAAAGTGTCTTGGGTGGTATGGAGCCTTCAATCCTGTGATAAGGTCTTGCTGGAGACCTGCGGGCAGTGTGAGTGCATGGGTGAGCAGATAATTATAAGCCACGCCTGAAGAAAGCTCAAAGCTCCCATTTGGAGACAGAGCCCTTGTTTGAGGATAGAGGTATGCTCCAGCCAGTAGTGTATTTAGGTTTTGTGCTGCCCTAGGTCTGACTAAACTCGTGCACCCCCTAATTTAAATATGACCCACCCCTTCCTGTCAATGCCAAATCCCTTCCTGTTTAAGACCCCCTATTATCTGAAAACCACACCCCTTCCTCTTTAGGCTTCACCAACGCAGCGGCTGGTGTGAATGGACCCTAAGCTGTGTTGAGGGGCTTTTGCTTGCATCAAGTAGGTTTTCCATACCTATGCAAGTCTATTTGAATGCAAAATCTGCATTAAGCTCAGGTAAATGCAGGTCAGAAGGAGGTCAAGTGCACCTGTCAATGAATTCTGAATGATCACTGAAACATCTCAAACTGATGTCAGAACAAATGCCAGTGCTAAGTGATAACAAAAGTGGTGGAAGTGCTCATCTTCACCTGCTAAAATACCCCTAAATGACATCACATTGGGCCAGCAGATAGGGTTGGGCTATATCCATATTTGTGGATTATTGGACATACAATGCTGATCTGACAACACAGGTACCACTCTTGGCTGCCAGTGCCACTTATCCCAGGAGGAACACTGGGGATGGGTACCTGCCAAATGACAGTTTCATTTGAAGGTGGTCATGTGACATGTGACACAAACCAGTTTAATAGTCAAAGCATTAGGGCTCAATCAAAATGACCTCAAAATATGTCAACACACAGACTGAAAGATCTTTTACCTGTGTATGTTTAATTACAATACATGTTGCTAAATAAAACAGGATTAATTGGAATTTAAGATGTCCCTATAGAGAAAAACCTAAGACAAATAAGCAGGTTGCAAAAACCATGAGCAATAAAATATATGTTCAGGCTTTACTTCTCATCCAAAAGACTGCAAAAGCCTGGTATGCCACAGAGGAGGGTAGGCGGAGCATTAGGCTGCTAAGACCTGCTTCCAGTGCCACACTTACTAGTATTGGCTGCCGCCAGCTATATTAAGTGTGGACATCAGTCTGTCCAAACGTCAGGCCAGTCATCGGCCGCTGGCCAGTATTTTCATACTGGCAGCAGTGTGTAACGCTCCTGCGTTTTATGTATGATGTGGATTTTCAGCTGCAGAAATATTCCACTTCAGTAGTCATATAGAGAAACGCTGAGACACCATTCCCAACTCTCAATGACTCATCATGTGTGGATGATCTCAATTCAGCAAGTAAATACACACACTCAATAAGATGTTTCCTAGAGTGACTTATGTATATAGTAACACAGTGATGATAGGCTGAAGAGACAGGTTGGGTAGAGATGGTAGATGACAGACACTTGAAAGGAAATGTTCTTGAAAGTAAGATAGTAGCAGATGGGATGCAGATAGGTTTAGCAATCATGTATGGTAGCAGATGACAGAGTAGCAGGTGGACATACAAGAGAGATCAACCCAGTGCAAGAACAGGTGGTAGTAGGCTCAAGAGCTAGCAATCTTAGATAATGCAGATGTAGTAATAGTCCTTAGTATGCAGAGCTAGATAGTGTAAGCTTTAGTATGAAAGTTATAGAGGTTTCCCCTGTGGGGTACTTATCACTAATAGCAATGTAGCAGAGGAGAGGTTCGGCAAGAGCGGATGATCCGGTAGCGGGATACAGGGATCAGCGCAGCGTGGTTCCGACAGCGAGGTATGCTTGCAAGCATGAGAGTTTCAAGACAGGTTAGCATCAAGGCACAAAGCAGTTTGAACGAACACATGTGAGTGAGAGCCGGCGATCTAAATAGCCATCCAGTCCGGCGCTCAGTGATGACAGCATCAGTCTTAAAGGTGTATGCGCACCTTACCAAAAGAGAATGGTGGGGCGCATACACTTATGAAAGAGTAATTAGGGTACCCAAGGTACCAGAACATTACAGTACCCCCCCCTTAAGGCCTGCTCCTGAAGGCCTCTGGAGCTGGTTTGTCTGGGTACTTCGCATGAAAATTGCGGATTAATCTAGAGGCATGTATGTCAGAGGCGTTTAGCCAGGTGTCGTCTTGGGGCCCATAGTTCTTCCATCGAACCAAGTACTGAAGTCTTCCTCTGTGGATACGAGAATCCAGAATCTCTTTTATCTCATATTCTTCTCCACCTTCAACTTGTACAGGAGGAGGAGGTGGGATAGTAGGCCTTATTCCTTGGTCAGGAACATGGGGCTTCAGTAGCGACACATGGAAAATGGGATGTATTTTGAGGTCTATTGGCAATGTAAGCTGTACTGCAGCTTTTCCAATAAGTTTCTTGATTGGGAAAGGTCCCAAGAACAGAGATCCAAGCTTTTTGCTAGGGATTTTCAGTCTTAAATTTTTTGTTGAGAGCCAAACGAGGTCCCCGATAGCGTACTGAGGAGAAGGTCTTCTGCGAAGATCATAGTACTTCTTTTGTTGACTATGAGCGTGTGCAATGGTAGTATTAAGCAAACCCAGAGAGTCCTTTATTTGGGTAAGATAGTCTGAAGCTACTGGGTTATTTGAAGGAAGGATGCGTGGTGGAAGAATAGAGGGATGAAACCCATAGTTCAAGTAGAACGGACTCTGCTTGGTCGTACTGTGGGTTGCGTTGTTGTAGGCAAATTCTGCCAGAGGGAGAAGATCCACCCAATCATCCTGTTGGTAAGAAGTGTAACAACGTAAATATTGCTCGATGCATTGGTTGACTCTTTCAGTCTGTCCGTTGGTCTGCGGATGGTAAGGAGAAGTGAGCTTCCGCTCGATCCATAGTATGTGACATAGTTCTTGCCAGAACTTGGAAATAAATTGTGATCCACGGTCAGACAGAAGAGTTTTTGGGATACCATGTAACTTAAAGACATGTTTCATCAGGAGTTCTGCCGTTTGTTTGGACGAAGGTAGTCTGCGAATAGCAATGAAATGTGCCATTTTTGTCAGATGGTCCACTGACACCAAGATGGTATTAAATCCTTTGGAAGGAGGCAATTCCACTATAAAGTCCAAGGACACAACTTCCCATGGAGTTTGGGGTATTGGTAGACTGCATAGTAGACCGGATGGTCTCGTAGTGTCAATTTTGGACCTGGCACAGACATTGCATGAAGAGACGAATTTTTGTCAGGCCACCAGAATTGCCTGGTAATCAGATTAAGAGTCTTTGTCATACCCATATGTCCTGCCATAGGCACATCATGCGATAATTCCAAGATCTTGGTGCGTATGGTAGGTGGTATGTAAAGTTTGTCGTTGTAGTAGAGGAAGCCTTCTGCATCAGTATTTAGTTGTGGTGGGGGTGAATCCAAACTTATACCATGCAAAACCTCTTCCTTCAAGGAACGGACAACTCCAATAATGCGTTTGTGAGGTATTATAGGAACGGAAGGGATTTCAAAGCAGTTTTCTTCAGCTAGTCGTGACAGTGCATCCGCCTTTTTGTTCTTATCTGCACGTGTGTAGGTCACTAGGCAGTTAAACCTTAGAAAGAATAGTGACCATCGTACCTGTCGGTGCGAGAGAGTTTTGCTAGTCTGAAGATATTGGAGATTTTTATGGTCCGTGTATATAAGTATTGGTAATTGGGTGCCTTCGAATAGATGTCGCCAATTCTCCAGAGCCAATTTTATAGCAAGCAGTTCCTTTTCACCCACGGGGTAATTTATCTCTGGACTGCTTAGGGATTTAGAAAAAAAGGCGACTGGATGAAGTGGGGAAGTGTGAGTTGGTCGTTGGGAGAGTATTGCTCCTACTGCCATGTTTGACGCATCTACTTCCAGAATGTATTGGAGGGATGGGTCTGGATGGCGTAGTATGGGAGCAGAAGTAAACCTTGTCTTTAACAGGTGAAAAGCTTTATTTGCTTCATCTGACCATTTGAATGGTTTTTAATGCTAGTGAGCTGTGTGAGGGGTCTCACAATGGCAGAGAAGTTTCTAATGAACTTCCTGTAGAAATTCGAAAATCCAAGGAATCGCTGTAGCGCCTTGCGTGTGGTTGGTGTAGGCCAATCCTGAATGCAGGATATCTTACTCATGTCCATCTCGATTCCTGTTTTGGATATGATGTAGCCTAGAAACAGTACCTCTTCTTTATGAAACAAGCATTTTTTCAGTTTCACATAAAGGTTGTGTGCAAGCAATCTCGATAATACTAGTCTTACATGTCTTATGTGTTCAGACAGGGATCGTGAATATATAAGTATATCGTCCAGATATACTACAACACAGACATCTAGTAAGTCTCTGAAAATATCGTTTATAAATCGTTGAAAAATTGCAGGGGCGTTGCATAGCCCGAATGGCATTACAAGATATTCGAACAATCCGTATCTGGTTCTGAATGCAGTCTTCCACTCGTGTCCATCACGGATTCGAATGAGATTGTATGCTCCTTTCAGGTCCAATTTTGAAAAATAGGTAGCTCCACGCACCTGCTCAATGAGCTCAGGGATAAGCGGTAGAGGATAGCGATCTTTTATTGTAATAGCATTCAATTGCCTATAGTCGATGATAGGCCTGAGACTTGAGTCCTTATTGCGGACAAAAAAGAGTCCTGCTGCTGTGGAAGAAGTGGAAGGTCTAATAAAACCTTTTTCCAAATTCTCATCCAAATAGTCTTTGAGATGGGAAAGTTCATCCTGTGAAAGAGGATAAACATGACCGAACGGCAATTTGCTATTTGGGAGTAGATCAATGCTACAATCATAGTCTCGATGGGGAGGTAGTGCTTGAGCATTTTTCTCAAGAAAAACCTCAGAGAGATCCTGATAACATAGTGGTGCAATCTCATCTGTCACCACAGACAGGATCTTCCCGAAAGACGGGAGGTTACACGTACCCTCGCAATAGCAAGAGAGGAAGGTCAGGGTCCGTTCCTTCCAATCTATGGTTGGTTGATGTGTGTGCAACCAGGGAAGTCCCAAAACAATGGGAAAGTGGGGTGAAGGTATTAGATCGAAGGTAGTGGTCTCCATATGAGACCCGTTAGTAGTGACTAGGAGTGCCTGTGTCTGATCAGTGATCGGACCAGAGGATAAAGGAACACCGTTAATAAGACTCACTGAGACAGGTTTAAGTTTAGAAATAATAGGAACTTTATTTAAAGCAGCAAAACGTATGTCAATATAATTTCCACAAGATCCTGTGTCAATCATGGCCTTAGTAGTAATCCTGTTCTGGTCCCACTGTAATGTTAAGCAAACAGAAAGGTAAGGGTTAGTGATTGAAGTTGTCAATCCCCCTAGGAGGACATGTGAACACTCACCCTTCTTTTTGTAGACTAGGGGACAGACGTTTATCTTGTGATCCGGGGATGCACAGTACAAGCAGAGATTACCAGATCGTCTTCTGGCTCTTTCCATAGTTGATAGAGGTGGGCGTATGGTTCCTACCTCCATAGGAACGGGGTCAACGGCCGAAATCCGAGAAGAACTGGATAATGACATTCCCATTTTCTCAGCCTTTCTTTCTCGTAGTCTTCTATCTATGGTGATACTGAGTTGTATCAATGCATCCAGGGTTTTTGGCAGATCCGCTCGGGCGAGCTCGTCTTTAACGGCCTCTGATAGGCCAAGCCTAAATTGGGATTTCAGAGATGCATCATTCCATTCTGAATCAAGGGTCCATCTCTTGAATTCTGCGACAAAGTCTTCTACAGGTCTCCCACCTTGTTTCAAGGATCTTAATTGAAGATCGGCAGTACTCTGCCTATTGGGATCATCATATAGGCTAGTGAGTTCTGCTAGGAACAAGGCATAGGAGTTGAGAAGCTGGTCGCTTTTCTCAAAAAGAGAGTCTGCCCAGGCCCGAGGATCGCCTGTTAGGTAAGAAATAATAGTACAAACCTTAATGTGATCAGTAAGGTAGGTACGGGGTTTTAGCAAGAAAAGTAACTCACATGCGTTTTTAAATTTGCGAAATTTTTTGCGATCGCCTGTAAATACCAAAGGAGGATTTATTTTGGGTTCAGGGGACTGAGCAGTGGTAAGTTGTGTCAGTCTAATTACCTGCTGCGACAGAGCCTGATTGTCTTCTTTTAATTCAGCAAGTGCGTGTATTAACGCAGGTACTTGCTGTTTTAATTGTGTCATCTGAGTGGTTATTTCTGCTGAATCCATTTGTGGTTCGTTCAATCTGTAACGCTCCTGCGTTTTATGTATGATGTGGATTTTCAGCTGCAGAAATATTCCACTTCAGTAGTCATGTAGAGAAACGCTGAGACACCATTCCCAACTCTCAATGACTCATCATGTGTGGATGATCTCAATTCAGCAAGTAAATACACACACTCAATAAGATGTTTCCTAGAGTGACTTATGTATATAGTAACACAGTGATGATAGGCTGAAGAGACAGGTTGGGTAGAGATGGTAGATGACAGACACTTGAAAGGAAATGTTCTTGAAAGTAAGATAGTAGCAGATGGGATGCAGATAGGTTTAGCAATCATGTATGGTAGCAGATGACAGAGTAGCAGGTGGACATACAAGAGAGATCAACCCAGTGCAAGAACAGGTGGTAGTAGGCTAAAGAGCTAGCAATCTTAGATAATGCAGATGTAGTAATAGTCCTTAGTATGCAGAGCTAGATAATGTAAGCTTTAGTATGAAAGTTATAGAGGTTTCCCCTGTGGGGTACTTATCACTAATAGCAATGTAGCAGAGGAGAGGTTCGGCAAGAGCGGATGATCCGGTAGCGGGATACAGGGATCAGCACAGCGTCGTTCCGACAGCGAGGTATGCTTGCAAGCATGAGAGCTTCAAGACAGGTTAGCATCAAGGCACAAAGCAGTTTGAACGAACACATGTGAGTGAGAGCCGGCGATCTAAATAGCCATCCAGTCCGGCGCTCAGTGATGACAGCATCAGTCTTAAAGGTGTATGCGCACCTTACCAAAAGAGAATGGTGGGGCGCATACACTTATGAAAGAGTAATTAGGGTACCCAAGGTACCAGAACATTACACAGTGCGGCTGCTTTATGGGGGCGCCAGACCTCCTAGGCCCTGCCACCCGGCCCATAACCGATGCTAGTGTATAAAAGGTGACGTTCCGACCCCCCTCCCTCATCGCTGAAGAAGTCCTGCCCCCAGGGATGTAAAGCGTGTGGAGGGAAGGAGGAGTTTGTGACGTCACCCGCAGTCCAGTCGGAGGACGGAGCCGTGCTGCAATCACCTGCACTCATTATCCAGAAAGATTACCGATTGTTTTATGCTCCTGGTCTGCTGACATCAAGTAAGAGGCTTTTTACCTGTTATAAATAAAGTTTTGAGACTTTGTTACGCTATGGCGCTGCCTTCTTTTTACTTTATATGGTGGATCATATACTGCTGAGTATGGAGAGGATAAGGAATCCATCCATTGCTTAGTGGAGTCTTGGCGGCTGTACCTGGTCCGAGTGCATGTCTTCAGGTGCCAGTGTGTGGTTACAACTTATGCTGTTTGTATTGCAGCTTTCAGGTGAGAGGCTAGCAATACCGGTGGAGGATTTTCAGTGTGTGAGCACTCTTTGGATTAGGACATTGCACCGTGCACTCTGGGCTGTTTTTACATGAATGAACTTATCAATTCTTACATATTGGGACTTTCTGGCATATTTTATCCCATTTCCATGGATTTTTTTAATAGTTCTATGGATTGTATTCAATTTTAATTTATTTATTGTTGATCTTTATTGCATATCTAGCACTGCACCATATTCTCTATTGTTTCTATTTTGGTGTTGTTTATTGTACCAAGGTGTTCAGCAGCTTTGATTTTACCTATTTATGCTTGCGCCGATATATTTTCTGGTCACCCGGCCCATAAGACTGGAGCTACACTAAAAGTGTAGTACAAGCAAAGGGGACTCTTTTCGTGCAGGAGGCTGTTTTTTTCATGCAGGGGCGGCTTTTTTGTCGCCCCCCCCCCCCTGCAAAGTGCCACCCTAGGCCTGGGCCTTGTTGGCCTAGGCCAAGATAGAGCGTTGGCTCCAGCGAGGAGAGGTGTCCCTTCCAAGAGATTTCACCCCTTGTTGGCCCACAGGACTGATAGAGTCTGGACTGAGAACAACAGTCCCCAGTCTGTCTGACTGCTACATCTCTTTGAGTGTTATGCGCTCGCTGCTGATTGGGCAGCATCAGGTTTATGGAGGAGGAGGAGATACGGTAAGGAGTATTGTGGAAGATATAGTTCCTTTGTATGTGGTGGTACTTATCTGACGTTGGAAGAAACTACAGTTCACAGGGAGCCATGGTGCAGAAGGGAGGAGTGGAGAGACTCATAGTACACTGCCTGGGAAGGTGCGGGGCAGTTGGTGCCAGGACAACAATTTCCCAATTTCCTCTTGGGATTAATAAAGCATTCTGTATTCTGGAGAGGGAAGAGTACAGACATTTAGGTTAGTGTGCTCAGCTGACCAGGGTCTTTGATAATAGTGTGGCCTGTGCAGATACCCTGCCAGCTGTGAGAGACTATTGCCACATCTATCGCCCAACGATTCCATCATAGGCCAGAGGAAGCAAGTGGGTTCCCCCGGCTGTCATCAACACCTCCAGTGTTTCTTGTGTGGGTCCACCCGAGTTCAAACCATCATTCTGCATCGGACTGAAACGCAAGACTGGTGAGAGGGTTCTTAACCCATTGGATACATAGTATGGCAGGAACTGAGCCTTCTGGTTGCCTGGCATAGCCATACTCTAAAACTTTCTGAGTTAATGCCCACTACATGTGACCCACTTTAGACTGACATCATACCACCTACTGAGGATTGCTCTACCATTTCAGAACTGACTTTTCTCTGGATTTCTTATCACCTTCCTTTGTTATTTGTCTTTCTCTTCAATCCACCAACACCATACACACCTGCAATTAGTAGCACTTGGAATTGAACGCAGGCTATGATGTCTAACCTTCACCATTAGGCCCCTTTCACACAGACGGACCATTCAGATCCACCTGTTCGTTTTTTTGGTGGATCTGAACGGTCCTATGGGGCATCGGATGTCAGCGGAGACATGTCCGCTGACATCCGATCCGTCAAATCTGGACGGATGGAAACCCTATTTTCCATCTGTCCAGTGGATCGGATGAGAACGGACCGACGGTCCGTTCCCATCCGATTTCCCCCATAGAGATGCATGGGGAACTGACAGCTGTGTCTCCGCACACAGCGCGGAGACACAGCAGTCATCCTCCTGCTCAGCGGGGGATAGGCGGATCGATCCCCCGCTGAGAAAAGCGGAGTCCGTTTAACGGACTACAAGTGTGAAAGAGCCCTTAGTGCCCCACTTGTAAAGGGCCCTAACGATAACTGGCAGAGTACACTATCCATCTTCCCCAATTACAGAAATGTCACTATTTGAAGTCTATTTGAGGCTTTCAGGCCCAGAGAAAGTCCTGCAGGCAGACCTTTACCTAGCATGATCACACCAGTGTACTAGTGTGTTGTGTAGCTCTGGGGGTTTAGACTTTTCCATTGTTTAGGCTGACCTTGTCGCACCTTTGGTGACCCTGTTACTGTTTACACTTGTAGCACCCTACCAGGTAGGTGCTAGGCAAAGTATAGTGGGCATTGGCTGCCTAACAGTAGGGCCATGATTTTCAGCTGGGCTCTCATGTCTCCCAGGTGTTGCTATTGAGGCTGGGAAGTCTCCCCACTGGCTCCATGAGAAGGGTTCTCATTGGGCAGTGGAGGAAACCCAATCAGTGGCACATTCAGGCCTGTATCTACCCCAGAAAGGCAGACTCTGCCGCACAGGATTCTGGGAGTGGATATAAGTCTGAGGGGAATGCATGACGCAGCGTCTTTGGTGGGAAGCAGAGTCCCAGGAGGGAGGGTACAGCAGTCTCTCCTCCTGTCAGAAGGATCAGGTGTCTCGGGAGGCTGCCTGAGAATCCAGAGAGAGAGCTGAGCTGCAGAGAGGATCCGGTGTGCCGAGGACCAGTGGAGATAGAGGGGTTCAGTTTCAGGAAAGCATTCCAAGTTCGTGAGTACTGTGAATTGCCCCTGAGGGTCTGCCTAGTGTAGAGGGGACCACTCCGGTGAAGGTCCCAGGGATCCAGGAGCCAGCTAGTGTCAAGGGGGTGCCTAGTAAAAGGACCCTGAAGTGTCAAGAGGGGGCCTAGTGAGAGGACCCTGAAGTGTCAGAGGGGGTGCCTAGTGAGAGGACCCTGGAAGTGTAGAGGGGGCACCAGCGGTTGGGCCGTGAAGAGTCAACTGTACAGTGTTAAGGGTTGCAGCAGCACAAGCAGTTACAAGGAGCTACCTCAGTCAGTGAAGGGCTGGAGGGAGCCATTCGCAGGACTTTTGAGCTAGAGAGAGTGCAAGAGTTACTTCAGTCCTGGATCTTCTGAGTTAACCAAGGAGTTAAAGTCGAAGTTTCAGCACAGTTCAGCAAAACAGTATTTTCAAGCGCCAGGAAGCGTTGGTCGGCATTCAGCTGGCGTCAGGACAGCACTAACAGGCATTTTTCCCACAAAGTGTCCCAGTTAAACCTAATTGAGCCAGAGGAGTATCCCACTCATTCCCTTCTCCCATCCCCATTACAAAATAAAAAAAACAAACCAAAGATGCCGGAATGGTCATTGTCTCAGCTCTCACACTTGGGTTTTCAACTTAAATGTGTTGGAAGTGTTACCGGTAACAATGGCAGACCCATCTCAGGCCTAATGCCTGTAAATTCTGCTACACACTAATAAACAGTGAGGGAGTAGGCCCAAGTATAATTTCTGGTTATGAGTTTATGTATAAGCTCAACCCCCATAGTAAATGTTTATAACACTCTGTTCTATCCATTGATCTGCCTTACACTGTTAGTTTGCTGGTAAATGTATGGTGCAGGTTTATCATTTTCTAATTTTCTAACTTAAACTACTTCAATACCTGCACTTTCAACACCTTCCTGCCCAGGCCAATTTACAGCTTTCAGCGCTGTCACACTATGAATGACAATTACTTAGTCATAAACACTGTACCCAAATTAAATTTTTATCATTATTTTAGACAGATAGAGCTTTCTTTTGGTGGTATTTAATCATCAGTGGGGTGTTTATTTTTTGCTGAATGAAGGTCTTACAGGGTAGAGTAACAGGAGTAAAAATGCATGTAATTTTATCTGGTTTATAGTGTGTTGCCCCAAATATTTACATCTTTATCCATAAGCGTGTTACCAACTTGCCAAGAACATAAAAAAAGAAACTGGGTTTGAGTTATTAAACTTATGCAAACAATCCTGAAATCAGGCTTAGGTTGCGTTTCCCACCTGTGTCTCCATGAATTAGGAAATATCTGGCTTGTTACATTATGTACTATTGAGCATTGTTATGGCATTTTCACAGACCAAAAGGCAGGATGTCTCATTTATAAACTGTCCCATGCTAAGTTCCAACCATTATTTACAATAAAAAAAAAAGATAAACAGATAATACAATAAGGTGGAACAAGACCAAGCTAAACTCAATTCTTCTGCAGCAATTCAATGTCCACGAGCTCCATTACTGATGCCAACATCTTCTCCCAGTCTTCAGGGTTCAGCATTTTCAGTCTCTTGACTGGCTGACCAGGGATGATGTAAAGCTGGCCATACACTAGTGGATATTCATCCAAAATTCATACAAAATTCTCATTAGTACATTCAAGGAATGTCATTCAAAAGTATTTTTTTGCATTTATTTGATTGTGGAATGAATGGACGTTCCCAAATTAAAATGACAATCACCGTTAGAAATTCTTTAGGTAAAGAAAATATTTCCATCCTAGTCCTTCGAAGTTTCCTGTCACAGTGGTTGAAAATGAATGTTGCTTCAACCCCATGAACATTTTTAAACTACGTTCTACTAGTATATGGCAAGCTTGAAAGTGATGCCAGGATTGTACATGTGCATGTACAGCTCAAGGTACATTCTAAAAAATGTGTGAGGAGGAAGGTAAGAATATTTTATTACAGAGAAGACCTAATATAAAATAAATTGCAAAGTATACTTTTTTAGTGCAGGGCCACCACCACCCCCATGCTAAATTGCTTCATTAAACTGGGAAAAAAAACAAAAAGAAAACATGCAAGTTGGACAATATACTTACCTATTTCCTGACTTCTACCTGCAGTGCCAGCATGCTCCTTCCAACAAGATCCTGGGGAATGCTGCATAGCTCAGATCTTGCAAGGAGACATTCCTGCACTGTGCTACAGCATCTTCTCACCAGATGTGTGTTACTCAGCATTCCTAGGATGTTGTCGGCAGAATGGCGATGTTGTCCCTACAGTACAGAAGTCGGGGAAAAATAATTTGGAGTTTAATGCAGTGCTTTATCAAGGAGGAGGGGGACCACACTAAATAAGCAAATCTTGCCTTGCAGCACCAGGGCCATTTGTGCGAATCAAAGCCAGGACACTACCTACATGGAGTTTGCACATTTTTTTTGTGCTTGCGTGGGTTTCCTCCCACATTCCAAAGACATGCTGGTAGGTTTATTGGCTCCTTTCTAAATTAAATCTAGTATATGTATGTGTGCATGTAAGATAGTAGCCTTACTGTAGATTGTACGCTTATTGAGCGAAGGTTCTGAGGTGAATACACTGTATATACAATATACAAATCGTGTGCACTATTTAAATTCTTTCAATAAATAATTCATTAAATAAATCTTATCTATGTTTTCCCCTAAACATCATTGTAAAGACAAATACCATAGATATTTTTATCCTTTCATAACCGAGAGAAAGCTCTATTATGTCATGAAAGACAGAAAAACAATCTAATACTATACAATAAAAGTTAATGGGTAATCTTACCCAGCTTGGGCTGGTGAATTAATCAACACATTTTTTTTAATGTAAAATGTTATTTTCAACACAGCCATTTACGCAGCAGAAGCTGGTCATACACCAGAATTTGTGGCTGATAATTCCCAAATTATCTTGGAACATGAAAGAAGTAAAAAAAGTTTTCCCCCAAGATTCATACAACTTTTACCCGGGATTTACACATTTTTTCAGTTGGAATTATAAAAATGTGTGAATCTTGGGTGAGAGTTGTGTAAGTTTTGTGTAAAAACATTTACAAATAGTCCCCAGAGCCTGTACGGCAACCCGTGTTGATCGCAGGAAGCCTACAGGTAGAGCACAATCAGGGTTGCGTGCCAATACTTTCCCCAGGCTCTGCAGCATTACTCTACCTTCAAAATCAAAGAAGAGTGAGAGGCAAAACCGTGCTGGATGAAGGGCAGGGCTTGCTTTAGTTAACTTGCATGTGATTGGTTGCTAGGCGGTCCTAGCAACCAATCACCAGCTTGTTAACATAAAAAGCGAAGTAAAGCAGCACTTAGTCCCACCCTCTATTCAGCACTGTGCTGCCTCTGTGATGTACAAGCGCTGTAAGGTAGGAGATAGCTACCTACAGCTGTGTGTTTGGAGCAACAGGGAGAAACAGCTATAGAGGGGCAAAGGACATTATGGGGAGGGGGAGAGAATAAGATGATAGTTCCATGCAGGGGGGGCAGAGGAGAGGACACTACTGGGGGGGGGGCATTGCAGAAAACACTGCTATGGGGGGCCCTACAGAGGGGGGCAGTGCAGATGGGAACTACTGTGGGGGGGGGGGGGGGTTACAGAGGACGCTGCTATGGAGGGGGGGCACTACAGAGAGGGGCAGAGGACACTACTGTGGGGGGGGGGGTCAAGAGGACACTACTGTTTGGGGGGTCAGAAGCCACTACCGTGTGTGGGGGATTCAGAGGACACTACCATTTTTTTTTATTAAAAGGGCAACAATGAAAGGCTATACAGGACACCATTTCCTCTTTCTGTGAGGGAGACTGGAGAGAGCACATTGCTGTCCACTTTGCATGGTCATTGTTTCATATCAGCGGAATGAGCGGGATCTGGAGTGCTGAGTTCTGGGGTGCCAACAGACAGAGACATCTGGGTGCAGAGCAGAGAGTGCACTAACCACTGTGTGTGACTGGATGGGGAGCTGTAGAATCACTGGCACCGGTGAGCTGCTGCTTTAGGGATTTACTATTTGGGAATCTGCTGTTAAAGAGACTGAACCCTTTAGGAACTGACCGTATAGACATCTAGAACTCTTATTGCTGCCTGCAGGCTTTAATGGGACAATTATCTTGTGCAACAATGGTGCAACTGTAGAGGGTTTGGGTTGATCTCTGCAGAGCTTTAGTTGGGTTTTGCCTCCGTCCCTGTAAGTCTAATGGGGGGTATGTTGGTGTCTCAAACCAAAGTTTGCACCATCCTATGCCAACATATACCTAGGAGCATGGGAACGGGACTTCCTAACCAAGGAGGAGAATTGTCTATATACCGACCACATCACACTGTGGGAGCGGTATATAGACGATATTCTGATAGTATGGGACGGACCGGAAGATCTAATTGAGGGATGTCTGAAAGCAATGAACACAAACGATTATAATATGTTTTTTACATTAAACTACAGCAACCACAAAGTTGCTTTTCTGGACACCTGGATCATAAAAGATAAAGAAGGCCTGATACGAACAACTCTCTATAGAAAAGAGACAGCAAGAAATACGATTCTACATGCTACCAGCTTTCATCCGACTCCCCCTCAAAAAAGCTATCCCATACAGTCAATACCTACGACTCAAAAGGAACTGTAGTTCGGACCCAGATTTCCAAAAGGAAGCAAGACTCTTGACTGGCAGACTACTTCTAAGAGGCTACACTAAGACCACTCTTAGAAAAGCCTACAATAAAGCGAACCAACAAGAAAGACAAAAAATTGGGAAACAAAAAAGGCAAAGAAAAAGAAAAAGATAACATTCGGATCATAATGAGATACACTAACGAATACCCCATAATAAAAAACATTCTTCAAAAACACTGGCCCATCCTAAAAGAGGACCCTACGCTCAAACACCTTGTCTCCAACAACCCACAAATAACCTACCGGAAAGCAGGATCCTTACAACAGGAACTTATACACAGCGAATTCAAAGAAGGCACCAGGAAAGACCCTTGCAAAACCAAAGGGACATACCCTTGCGGAAGCTGTGCTCAATGCAATGTTATCACAAAATGTGTTGATACTATACTACCAAACGGGGAAAAATTTACACCGAGACACTTCGCAAATTGCAAGACGAAAGGAGTCATCTACCTGATGAGATGCAGCTGTGGAGCATACTACGTTGGGAAAACGAAACAAGAGATGGGAAAAAGAATTGGTAAACACGTGAACAGTATGGAATTATTCAACTTCCACTTGCCGCTAGGAAGACATGTAGCATATTAACATGGCTACAAAATGCCAAAAATAACTTTTATGGCTTTAGACAGGATACATATTCCACATAGAGGGGGGGACTGGAATAAACGTCTCCTCCAGATAGAACTACGGTGGATACAACGTTTAAAAGTGACCATACCCCCTGGCTTAAACGAAGTAGCAAGTTACCGCCCCTTCCTTGAGGGTTTCATATCAGGTAAAACGGACTAAACACAGCCCCCATTTGAAGACAATCAAAGAAACCAATGGTTGTCTCTTTCCTCCTGATTTATATCAATTTTACACCCAACGGATCCCCTAATTCCCAATACCTCCCCTACAATACACAATCAATAGGATCCCAACCCCCCTTTTGCTCCCACCGGACCTCCAGATATGACTGTTCTCCAGGGTCCAATGAGCCTTTTTCCTCTGCTGTTAAAACGATCAATATTAAGACTATATACCATGTATTTATTTATTGTAACTCTTTTTTTTCCATATACAATAGTATTGTATCATATATAATTTCAAAGACCTCTTGTGAACACTTCATGTCATGAAGAACGCACCCGGCACGGAAAGCCCCTGGAGAGCCAGGGGTTAAATTGGGCACCTCGGAACATACCATCTTCCAATAAGATCCCCTCTCAGGATCTTGGTTCCTTCCCTCCGTGTCGGCGGCCAATAATGTGTGACTAGTCTCCCGATGCGCGCGCACCACAACAGGCGCACGCGCAGTAGCGAGGAATGACGTCAGCCACATACAAAGCTCGATACGCGCGGCACTTAATGCACACGCGCGGCGGGCTTTAAAAGGCGTCTCCTCACATCGCCCTCAGACTGAGGGACACGAGGAGACAGAGCGGACGCAACCTGCAGCAACTCAAAACAAACAGTAAGTTTTTTCTGGATGGACCCACACTATAAATTGACCAGTCACCCTTTACCAATAAAGCACAAAAAACGATATGGCTCTACTGCCTATCTTTTGGATTACTAACAAACAGCAGGTTATATGTAATTTCAGCCTTGGACACTTGCATAGGACCTTGCATGCAAGCACTGGGCGGACATTTGATGACGGCTGCACTAGTGCAGTAAGTACCACATGTCAAACCATACACCTTAAATACTAGAAATACAAATATACTAAATACGCATATACCTGTATATTTCCAATATCCAGCCCTGCAAAAATAAATCCAGGCAAGAACATCTGAGCAATCTTGAGCTGCCTAAGTGATCTTGCAGTGTATACTGTAAGTATCCAATACAAAACTAACCATCCCTCAAATACCCTTTTAAAAAATCCTGACATCAACCTTATGTATGTTTATATATACCTACAGATCGTCAACCACATAAAAATATGCAGACAATTTTTTGTCGCCAAAGATTCATAAGCCACACTAAGGCATGAACAGATGATCGTACCATATACAGTGAGTTGACGCACCAACCAAATTTAATTCTCCATCAATCCAAAAACCTCACTCATTTAAAACCAAAATCCCTCACAACCTTACCCCCCCCTTTTTTTTCTGTGATTATGACCACTCACATATACTTTCCAGGCTGCTCCCATTGGTTCTCGCTGCGAATCTTCTCAAGACATGAACAAAACTCACAAGAATAGGTCAAATGTATGTACTTTTTTCTTTTCATTTGTACCATGTAAAAGCCGTATTATGACATATACGAACGATTATTAAAATTCGTCACTATTTCCACAGAACTGGTGACACAAAAATCCTTGACAAAGGCTACTTTGTTAGCCGAAACGCGTTGGGTCAACATCAGATGATCTCTCTGTGAACATCCAAGCAAGCTAGCCTGGAAAAACAGAGTTTTTCATCAAAAATACAAAAAAGTCACCCATTTTCACCACTGTCACGGAAATTCTTTTTCCAATACTTATCATTCTTCTATGCACCTTGGGTCTGTAACCCAACACTTTTGCACTGTTATAACTGCTAGTTATAATTTTTGCTGGATATACCCTCTTATTCGCAAATAAATTGTATTTATTTTATTTTATATAACCGTGTATTCATCACTTGTCCTTAAAGTCCCACACTTTGGTTTGAGACACCAACATACCCCCCACAATGGTGCAACTGAACCCCAACACAGCCGGCTAAAGATTTGGGACCAAAGACTGTCTCTTTACAACTGCTACACAGAGACCTTTACCTATTGCTTATGCTAGGAGGTGTGTCTCAGAGGACATTGCACCATATTGTAGCCATCCTCCTAGAGCGTTCTGTAAACTAGTTATAGTAATATTTTTCAATTTGCAGTTGATGCTTATATGCACTGTTTATTGATGACTTTGCTGATTCATGAGTTAATTCCAGTCTATCAGTAAATAATGCTATTCTAAGTTACTTTGGCATAGTGATTATATTGTTTAGCAGACTGCATCTGAACCTACCTTCTGTATGTTCATTTATGCGCAAACCACCATTTACACTAACCCATGCCAATACATTGAGTTTGTTTACCACTAAACAATCTTGTGCCTATTTCAGGATACTAATTCACAGCCGCAATAAAGGTTTCCACACTTGTGTTCCTATAAGTGGGTGCAGTCACTCTCATTCAACCAGGTGTGCCATAAGGACTGAGGTTGTTCTTGGTGTCGAGGAACAGAACAGAGAATCCAGTTTACCAAGAGGCTCCTTCGGGGATAGCACTACACATATTTTCGTGATAGGGTTATGTTTTTAGCCCAAAATGTAAAAATATCAAGCAGGGACATTTTAAAACATCTCATGGCAGGAGGCGATCCCATCTAGGCATTCTCGTAATAGAAAAAGATCAGCATAAATATTAATTTTGTACATTGGTGGCTTGGTGTTTTTTTTTGTAAATTTATGTAACAGTTGTTCACTTGAGCAGACCTCTGATTTCAATCAGGTATCCAAACTCTCTTGTAGCACTAGAACATGAGCTCCAGAAGCTTTACTTTGCTCTTTTTTGTATATTATTTTTCTTTAAGTTTTTTTTGACAATAGGAAAGAAATCAGTCCAAATTGCAACTTGAAAAATTTAAATAGACAGTGCATTTTTTCTATTAGCTTTCTTTGTATGAATTGGTGTATTTTCATTTTAAAAACACAAATGAAGCCCACAGCATAAAGTTTTATGAAGTGCTATTTTAAATAATTAATTACACCGGGAATAAAGGAACATTCAGCAGGACTATGGGGGTTCCCATACCATTTGGGTGCTAACAGCTTTTCTAACAGTCTTCTAAAGAACTAGAAATGACTGACACAAGCAGCACCCAGCAGAGCGCATGATATGCGACACACCCGGAAGTGTGAAACATGGCAAGTATCAGTGAAGTAGAGGGATCACTTGCTTCTCCTTTATATGTGAATATGATAAAAAATAATAATATGTCAGCGCCTTAATTATAACAGCAGCATGCAAACAGTGTGAATATACAAACACCTACGTAATATAAATAAATGAGCAGCACTATAATAATAACTTATAGTGTAAACTTGATCAAAAAACATATGTGAAATAGCTGAATCAATCGAGTCCATCAAAGTAAATCCATACGTTGAATCCAAAAAGCGTGATATTGGTCAGTGTTAACGTGGATTAAATTGTCCCTGCCATGTGATCCTCCACCAAAGTAAGAATGCACACTCACCAGACCAATATGCTGTCTTTATTAGGACAGCTAAAGCGTATTGGGTATAAGTATCAGATCTTGAACCATGCCAGGCTGATCAAGCTGAATGTGATCAATATTCACCAGAAGGATGACCACTCTACATATATTCCACTCAATCAGGTGAAGTAATCATCAGACATAAGAGAAAATAATTTTTCCTCATAGTGTATCATTTATTTTAAAAACCATATAAAACACAGCTAATCAAAGCTGAACATATCACTTCAATGAAGATCCATACAGTGCAATATAGATAGGTGCACTTACATATGAAGCCACCAAACTTGGATATAAGAATGGTGGCTATGGACCTCCAGCATGATCCTTAATTTACAGTTACATGCTTTGCAAGGTTGAAAAAAGACATAAGTCTATCAGGTTCAACCAATACTAAACAGCTATTTATACATTGTATAGTTTAAAAGTTAATATTAATATATTCTCAGCTTTTTGCATTTGCTGTTTTTTTTTTTTTTTTGTGCATAAACATTTTAATACATTTTTTAAAGGAATACAGAAAAGAAATTCCACATACAATATACAGTCATGGAAATCGGTGATAACAAAAAAGTGAACCATGTCTAGACAGGAAACAAATCATAAAAGGAGGTGAGGGTGCCTAACTGTAGACACCCTGGTTGGGGGGTACAGTCAAAAAAGAACAGAAAAATAACTGTTGTCATTAATGGCCTATACGACTGGACGTGGTTGCAAAGAAAGCCTTTATAATAACCAGCATAGAAACCTGGAGACTGTAAACATAATTTATGGGAGGGTTGGAACATGGGTAGTAAATAGTAAAAGAATAGTAAGTGGCTGACTCAAGTCATTCCAGCCCCTTCCATCCATTTTCATCAGTAGCAGGCTAAGAGTAGGTAGGCTTGTCTACCTTCAAAGGTCTGGGGAAAGGAAAAAAAAGGGGGGAGGGAGAAGGAAAGAGGGGAAAAGGGGGGGGGGGGACAATGAGGGTAAAGTAAGGAGAAGGGGTTAAGTTGTCACCAACTGCCCTCTCCATCTTTTACTGATCAAGCAATTACGCCAATAGTGTGGTACAAGGTTGTCAACCAAGGTCCGGGGTTATGTTTTCCCTGCACAAAATCAGTTTGCCTCATGCAAGAGCTCCTGATATAAACGAGAGCTTTGAAAGGTTGTCCAGGCCTCCCATGTATCAGAGAGCTGGGGGTTTTTTTTACAACACTGACTTAAAAAATGTTAACACTCTCATTCTATAATTTCAAAGGTGAGTAAGGTAAAAAGAAAGAGATTGAGTTACAACAGAAAGCATCACCCGATATTTCAGTATTGTATAAGAGTACATTAGCATTAAAAGAAAAAACTTTTCTTTGCCAAACTGCGGTACTAAGTAATTATTTGCCTTCTGGAATGTCAGATTGTGAATCAATGGATTTCCTTTATCTTGGGATTAGTAAAAATGAAGTATTGCCTATAATAACACAATTATCTGAATGTGTTCATATTAAGTTATGTTATATATATTGTGATGGTGTTCACCATCACTGGAATTTAAGGACAGATGGGTGAGGGGTTGAATTGCTTCATTTTTGTCAGCAAGGTCAATTGTTCCCTTTGCCATGAGGTTTCTGAGCAGGAAGCCCACTCCTAATATGGTCATCCCAGGAAGTTCTGAGGAGCCGGACTGTCTAAGGTGGCTCCCCATTCAACTATTGTCAGGTGTGCTAATGACCGCACCTGTTGTCTGCTAAGGGAGGTATTGACACAGAGTAATGTGTATTGAGGGCTCGTTAGGGAACCATTGTTCTGTGTCTGACTTATGTACATTGATTGCCCCCTGGGGCTTCTGTCTTCTTGCATTGGTCAAAGCTATCTGACCAATCCCTGTGGACTCATTTTCAAGTCCTCATTTGCATTTCCTGGTCAAGCTATCTGACCAATCACTACTGACACTCATTTTCAAGCCCTCATTTGCATGTCTGGAGAGGACCTGAATGGAAACTGCAGGTACTTTACAATTGACCAATAGGAAAGCGGTTGTTGGGGGCAGGATGTTCCAAATTCTGTATAAAAGTGTGCTGTGTTCTTCCAATAAATTGTCTTCCTGTTTGAACTTGCATACAGCCTTGCCTGGTGTTTTGTTCTAATGGATTCCGGACGGCACATAGCTGTAGTTCGGATCCCGGATCCTTGGTTGACCGAACCATCAGACGTTGTGATCTGAAAGCTGACTTACTAGAAACAGAGGAGTGTCGGGAGAGCGGACAGAGCGAGCAAGGGTCTCGTCCCATTGGTTGGCAGCGGTGGGATTTGCTCTCCAGTTACCGGGACACTCCAAACCACCACAGTAAATGACCAGCTATGCAGCATGCAGGATAGCCACGCTGAGAGACTTACTTGAGAGCCGCGGAGGGACCAGTGGGACAAAGAACAAGGCCACCCTCATCAGTGAGCTGGCCGAGATGGATCAGAGGGAGGGTGATGCAGGACCCCGGTCAGTTGAAGACTTGTTTCAGCAACGAGTTCGGGAGCGGTTGGCATTATATGGATGCTAACCCATCAGAGACCGCCATACAGAATGCCATTAGAGACCTCCAGCTGCAGGATGAGCGACAAGAGAAAGAACTAGAACGGCAAGAGAGGGAACGAGAGCGGCAACATGAGCAGAAAATGGCAGAAATACGTCAATCGGAGAAAACGCCTAAAGATGGAGCGACTGTCCGTAAGTTGCCCTTTCGGGCGTTCAAACTATTTAAGGAAGGAGAGGAGGAAATTGACGCATTCCTGCAGGACTTTGAGAGACTATGCCAGATACATGAAGTACTGTCCCAAGATTGGGTCGCCTTACTGGCGAGTAATTTAACTGGCAGAGCAGCGGATGCATATCGGGCCCTGGAGGACGAAAGACGCTAAAGACTACGACCGGGTAAAAGAAGCTTTGCTAGCCCGATTTGCCATTACACCCGAAGTCAGCCGGATTAAGTTTTGAGAATCCCGGAAACAAACCAACACAACATACGTGGAGTGGGCACATCGTATGCAGCAGAACCTTAAGAGCTGGTTCCAGGGAAGCCACGCTCATACCATAGAGGACATCACCCAGCTAGTACTATTAGAACAGTTTTTTAACCACACCCCTCCGGTAGTACGGGATTGGGTGCCAGATAAACAACCACAGACGGTACAGCAAGCGGCTACTCTGGCCGATGAATATCTGGACTCTCGAAGGTCAGGCGAAAATGAGCATTATCCACTATCTCGGCCCAGTTTACCAGCCTCTAAGCCGACTTCAGTACCTCCGTGGTCTGCCTCGAGACCCCCAGCCCGACCCAACCCTCCTACTGGACCTAAGTGCTATACCTGTAACCAAACTGGTCATCTGCAACGGCATTGCCCTAGCCAATCCACGAGGTATCGAGAGACTAATCATCCATCCAGACCCAACCATCGAGATGTTCAGGAAGAGTGCGGCAAACTTTTCGAAGCGGATCCTGTCCAAGCTGCTGCCGGAGATAATCGGCAGCACCATCGCCAGGCAGTATGGGTTAATGGGCAGCCGGCCCAGGGACTCCGCGATTCCGGGGCTACGATTACCCTCATCCAGCCTCACATGAGTCCCCGGTGGCCGGCTGCCGATCTCTGACGTTACGCAAGAGACTCAGAGTGACCCAACTGTGACGAGACCCTTGCTCGCTCTGTCCGCTCTCCCGACACTCCTCTGTTTCTAGTCAGTCAGCTTGCAGATCGCATCGTCTGATGGTTCGGTCAACCAAGGATCCGGGATCCGAACTACAGCTATGCACTGTTACTGTAATAATGACACTGGCAGGGACGGGGTTAACAGTATAGGTGATCAAGGGGTTAAATGTGAGCCTAGGGGAGTGATTCTAACGGTGGGGGGGGGGGGCTTCTGAGTTGACCATAGAGACATGTGATCCTATATAGAAGGATCACAATCATCCCAGGGAGAAGGACAGTCGGCTGTGTTTACAACATCCAACCGTCCTTCTCTCTCAGCAGGGAGCGGTCGCGGGTGTCAGGCGGCAATCAGAGCCGCCTGACACCCACATTGGCTTCCCCGCTGTCGATCGGGGGCGGGAGCGCGCCGCTGGTGGCACGCGCTCCCCAGTTCCTCTCAGGTGAGCGACATAGGTCTACGTTGTTTTGCCTGTACGAGCCACCCTGGGTGGTCGGGAACTGGTTAAAGCAGAAAGTAAAAAATATATTAGAGGAGTGTCGGGAGAGCGGACAGAGCGAGCAAGGGTCTCGTCACAGTTGGGTCACTCTGAGTCTCTTGCGTAACGTCAGAGATCGGCAGCCGGCCACCGGGGACTCATGTGAGGCTGGATGAGGGTAATCGTAGCCCCGGAATCGCGGAGTCCCTGGGCCGGCTGCCCATTAACCCATACTGCCTGGCGATGGTGCTGCCGATTATCTCCGGCAGCAGCTTGGACAGGATCCACTTCGAAAAGTTCGCCGCACTCTTCCTGAACATCTCGATGGTTGGGCTCATTCTGGTAGCAATGAGCCGCTGTTAGCTCGCACGCAGAAGCGAACGCATACGCAAGTCGCACCCACATATGTAAACAGTATTCAAACCACACATGCGAGGTATCGCCACGATGGTTAAAGCGAGAGCAATAATTTCAGCCCTAGACCTCCTCTGTAACTCTAAACTGGTAACCTGTAGAAAGTTTTAAAATGTCGCTTATGGGGATTTTTATGTACCAATATTGGTCGCCATTTCACGAGCGTGCACAATTTTGAAGCATGACATGTTAGTTATCTTTTTACTTAGCGTAACATTATCTTTCACATTATAGAAAAGATTTGGGCTAATTTTACTGTTTTCTCATTTTTTTATTTAAAAAACAAATGTATTTGTTCCAAAATAAATTGCGTTTAGGGGGGGCGCATGCGCGGCGCGATGCTGGACGGAAGCTAGGAACTTAGCTCCGCTGAAGGGGACAGGGAGAGGCCGCTTCCACGGGGCCATAAAAGCTAAATTTTTACCTCAAAATATCTCGCACCCCCGTAGGACATCTTTGTGCATGCCTTCAGCTAAGAAGGGACAATGAGGCCGCCCTCCAAAGCGTTCTTTGACAACGTACCTGCTCCGGGCCAAGGAGTCCTCCAAGATGTCCAAAGATGGCGCCGAGTCATCTCCCGCGCCAGAGCCAGATCCAGCATCACTCCCAGCTAAGCCTGCTGCACAAACGGCGAATCGTGAGTACCCCCAGTCGGTCACCAAAGCCGATCTTGACGCGGGCTTCGCCGCTGTATATGAGAAAATAGCGGAGACGTTCCAAACTGAGATTGATTAATCTACAAATACCCTAACAGCAGAGATCGCTGCTCTGGGGGGACGCACTGATCTGCTTGAGGCCAAGCCCGATGGACTTGTCATAGCCCATAACGATCTGAGGAAAGACTTTGAACAACTCTCAGATAATTATTCAATATTACAATCCCAGGTTGAAGACCTGGATAACCGAAATCGCAGAAATAATTTGCGCCTCAGAGGTCTCCCTGAAACCATTGTTGATCTCACCACTGCAGTACTCAAGCTGTTTGGGGATCTTCTCCCAGATAAACCAGCCTCTGCCTTCATCTGCGACAGAATCCACAGAGCTTTACGTCCAAAACCCCCCCAGACAAGCCACCGAGGGATGTTGTCCTGTGCCTTAAAGATTTCCTGATAAAGGAAGATATCCTACGAGCTTCTAGGAATACTCCCAAAATTATTTTTGAGGTTAACAGGATCCAGATATACCCAGACATATCCCAAGCTACTTTGGATAAATGCCGCAGAATGAAGGAGGTCACATCTGTCCTGCAGGCTGCTAGGATCCGCTATAGATGGGGTTTCCCTTTTAAACTATCGGTTCCACACAATGGCACGACGTATGTTGTTTTCAACCTTGCAGAGGGTAAAGAGCTCATAATCAAATTGGGCCTTATCACGGCTGAGCCTGTGTCTCATTAACATGTCACTCCCAGACCCTCACCAATTTGGTCTACCCCTGCCTCCAGAAGAGACAGCCGCCGGGGGCGAAACCCAATCAGGGATCCGTCTATCTGATTACCATAAGGTGGAGTCATCTGGGTCTACATTTTTCCAGTTCGTGAACATTTGAAAGTTCATTTTAATTTCATTTTGATTTCTTGTTGTTTCTTGGCTCCTGGAGGGGCGCCATCGAGCTTAATACCTGTGGTATCTGCCTTATACAACGTTTACGCTAGTGTGACACTCGGCCTCGCTTGTTTTGCCTCCCTTATGTATATGAAGACAACCTCCTTTAATATGTCTGTATAGATTGGGATCCAAGATATAGCGGATATTTGTGCTTGATGATATTTGGTGTGCTATTAGTTATACCAAAATTGTTGCCATTCTCTCTCCCCTTTCGCTGGTTTGTCCCCACCATTCTGCCTGTGTTGATCCCCACCCTGACTCCTTCTGTGCTCCCAGAGGGTTCTGTGTGGCCTGACGGTCTGGTTGTGGTTCTCCATGGCAGATGATGGACATAACAGTCCATGGTTACTTGATTCTGTGGATGGGTCACTTTTTTTATACCCATCCCCCATCTGTGTTTCACAAATCTATGTTTTTTTTCTTTCAACTTATCTCTTTCATGGTTATGGTGCTTAAGTTTATTAGCAATGAAAAAGGAAAGTCTACTTTTTTGATCGATGTGTTTTCTCTTGCGATGGTGCTCTGCCCTGTGTGGACCTCCTCGGTTGGGTGGTCCCCTGGACGGGGTAGCATCGTCTTAAGCCTCTTACAAGGAACAGGTGAATTGTCATATTCATGTATATTTCAGGATATCAAGAGCCTTCTACACTGGTCCTATATGTTATTGCTTGTTGATGTCTTTCATGCATTTAGCGATTTCCTAGGTGTTTAGAATGGGTCTTAAGGTTATATCTCACAACGTGCAGGGGTTCAATTCCCCTAATAAGAGACATAAAGCCTTCAGACATTATAAGCGTTTGGGAGCTGATGTCATTCTTCTACAGGAGACACACTTTGCTGCCACTAACAGTCCCAAATACTTTCACAAAGCCTATCGACAGTTCAGATGTTCTACATTTAGCAATAAAACAAGGGGGGCTGCCATTTTCATTCGCAACAATATTATGTTTGATATCACTTCCTCATTCTGCGATCCAGAGAGCAGATTCCTTATTCTTAGGGGTAATTTAAATGGGAAAATGGTCACCATGGCATCAATTTATGCCCCAAACGACTCTCTGTAATGGTGCTGGTGGCTGAGCCTGACGTGCAGAGGTAGCCTCGTGGGATCTGGTACAACAGGAACACGGACGGGTCACACTGGTGGTAGACACGGGCTAGTCTGAGGTGCGGAGTCTAAGTGCTAGCTGGTTTTCACTAGAGCCCCTGGTGGTGGGCATAGACTGCGCTGCAAGCTAACACCAGGTCGCGGTCCCCAGGGTTGCCCCACCAGGAGGTGAACACGTCCAGAATCAGAAGCAGATAAGCCGACAAGGATAAGGCAGGAGAGTGGTCACAGGAACGAGCCAAGGTCAGGGCGGGCAGCAAGCAGACGAAGTAGTGGACAAGCCGGGAGGTCGATCAGGAAGTCAACAGGAAACAGCAGGTTCAGGATCAGGAAGTACAGGTAAAGCTGCAGACAAGACAGCAATGGCTCAGTGCTGCTGTGGTGTTTAAATAGGCCAGCCTTTTGCCAATTAGTGCAATTAGTCTGCACTAAGTTAACTCTTAACTGGCAGATTCATGACAGCACTTCAGTGTACACAGGGAGTGTTCCTAACATTGCCCCCCCCTTAAGGGCAACCTCCGGGTGCCCAATAGGTTTTTCTTTTGTGGGTGACTGCGAAAGAAAGCATAGATCAGTTCTTTAGCATGGATATTCCGTTCCGGTTCCCAGGAATTTTCTTCCAGGCCGTAACCTTTCCACTTTATGAGAAACTGTAATTGACCTCTCCTCCTCCTGCAATCCAAAATAGGTTCCACCTCATATTCTTCCTCCCCATCGACAATCACAGGTTCGGGTGGTTCCGAGCTTCTGCCCGGGAAGGAGTTAGGGACTGTAGGTTTTAACAAGGAGACATGAAACACCGGATGAATTCTAAGAGAATCAGGTAAGTGTAATTCATATGAGACCTCGTTGAGTTTCCTCTTGACCGGGAAGGGTCCAATAAACTTGGGTGCCAATTTCTTTGAGGGACAGGCTAGGCGGAGGTTGCATGTAGATAGCCATACCTGGTCACCTGGTTGAAGGATTAGTTCCCCTCTCCTCTTCCTGTCAAAAATCTTTTTAGAGGCTGCTTGTGCCCTTATTATAGCATCCTGCAGCAGTTTACAATTGCGGTTGAGGAAGCTAATGATATCCTGTACTGCTGGAACTGTGGGTTCAGCGGGAACGTCCGGTAAGAAGGACGGATGGAAACCGTAGTTTGCGAAGAATGGAGCTTGCCCTGTAGCAGAATGTTTAGCATTGTTGTATGCAAACTCTGCCAATGGTAGTAGGGCCACCCAGTCATCCTGGACAAATGTGGTGAAACAACGGATATACTGTTCCAACGTCTGGTTTGTCCTTTCGGTTTGTCCATTAGTCTGAGGATGGTAGGCGGAAGACAAGGACAGCTCAATCTTCAATGCGTCGCACGAGGCTTTCCAGAAGCGGGAGGTAAACTGGACCCCTCTATCTGAAACAATATTTGCAGGAACCCCATGAAGCCTAACGATCTCTTTAATAAAAACTTCTGCAGTCTCCTTGGCCGTGGGCGTATTCCTGAGTGGCAAGAAATGGGCCATCTTAGATAGACGATCAACGACCACAAAAATGGCGGAACAGCCCTCTGAGGGGGGAAGCTCCACTATGAAGTCCATGGCGACCATCTTCCAAGGCCTGTCAGGGACTGGTAGAGGCCTGAGCAGGCCCCACGCCTTGTTTCTTACAGACTTGCTCCGGGTACAGACGGTACAAAACTTCACGTACTCCCTGCAACTCTGTTCCAGATCTGGCCACCAAAATGTTCGTTGTAATAGATCCAGGGTCTTATGAGTACCAAAATGGCCCGCCAGAGGGTGGTCATGGCATAACCCTAAAACCGTCACTCGGACCTCTTCAGGGACAAAGATCTTGTCTTCAAGCCATAATAACCCATCTCTGGGTACCAGGGACACCTCAGGGAGACAGAGATTCTTTGCAGAAGCTTGCTTTATTTGGGCCATCAGGTTGGTCTGTAATAACAAAAAATTACCTGCGGACAGGATGGTGTCGGGTACTGGCACTTCCTTTGGATCATCAAACATGCGGGAGAGCGCATCTGGCTTGACATTTTTAGATCCCGGCCGGTAGGTAATATGGAAGGAAAATCTTGAGAAAAACAATGCCCAACGTGCCTGACGTGGCCTCAGCCGTTTAGCAGCTCTTAAATACTCAAGATTCTTGTGATCTGTGAAGATGAGGATAGGATGCGTTGCCCCTTCCAACAAGTACCTCCACTCCTCAAGGGCAGCCTTAATGGCCAGAAGTTCTCGATCGCCAACGTCATAGTTTCTTTCTGCTGGGGAAAGTTTACGAGAGAAGAAGGCTATAGGATGTATGAGATCTTTAGTACCCTGCCTTTGCGAAATAACTGCCCCCACGGCCACTTCTGATGCATCTACTTCAAGAAGGTAAGGAAGGGCAGGATTCGGGTGACTCAGGATGGGAGCAGTTGTAAAGAGCCTTTTCAAGGTTAGAAAGGCAGTCTGGGCTTCAGGAGGCCAATTGAACCGGGTATTCTGCTTCGTGAGCTGTGTAATGGGGGAAATGATGTCAGAGAATCCCTTAATAAATCTCCTGTAAAAGTTGGCAAAACCTACGAAGCGCTGGACCCCCTTCTTGTCTGATGGGGGTGGCCAGTCCAAGATGGCTGAGACCTTTTGGGGATCCATCTTAATTCCTTCAGTGGAAATTATGAGACCTAGGAACTGAATACTCTGGCGTTCAAATTCGCACTTCTCCGGCTTGGCATATAATCCGTGTTGGCGGAGTCTGCCGAGGACATTTTTGACATGTCCCCGATGTTGATCCAGGGATGCAGAGAAAATCAAGATATCGTCCAGGTAGACAATAACAAAGATATCTAACCAGTCTCTGAAAATATCATTTACAAAATGTTGAAAGATTGCTGGGGCGTTGCACAGGCCGAAGGGCATCACCAGATATTCAAAATGCCCAAACCTGGTGCAAAACGCTGTTTTCCACTCATCCCCCTCACGAATACGGACCAAATTATAGGCCCCACGTAAGTCTAACTTAGTGAAAATGGAGGCTGACCTCAGTCTTTGGAAAAGTTCTGGTACCAGGGGAAGAGGGTAACGGTTCTTGACCGTGATCTTATTTAGTTCCCGATAGTCCACACAGGGGCGGAGAGAGTGGTCCTTTTTTTCCACGAAGAAGATTCCTGCCCCTGCTGGGGATGTCGATGGACGAATGAACCCCTTCTTTAGATTTTCATCCACGTATTCTTTCAGAGCCTCCAATTCCCGTTCTGACAAAGGGAAGATACGACCGAATGGAATCCCGGCCCCAGGAAGTAACTCGATCGGGCAGTCGTATGTGCGATGAGGAGGAAGGGTCTCGGCCCCCCGTTTACTAAAAACGTCCAGGTAGCCATGATAAGGCTTAGGCACAGCAGAAAGCAGATCTGTGTCAGAGTCCAAACAGAGCAGGGTACTAGCAGGACTGAGAGAGACCGGTAAACAGGAGTTTATGCAGTAATCAGACTGAAATTTGATCGTTCTTGTCATCCAATCGATTTGCGGGTTGTGGGCCTGCAGCCACGGCAATCCCAGGATAACCGGAAATAAAGGGGAAGCAATAGCATCCAGGCTGAGTAGCTCTTTGTGACCTGAAGAAGTGACCATAGGAAGTGGAGGGGTCTCCTGAGTCACAGGTCCAGACTTAATATGAGACCCATCTGCAAGAAAAATGGAAAGTCCTTGAGTCTTGGTTTGAAGAGGGATGTGTTGTTGGATGGCGAACGTGAGATCAATGAAACAGCTGCACGCTCCAGAATCAATAATTGCGGTGACTGGTATTGTACCTCCCGGGAGTTGAAACGAAACAGGGAGCGCTAAGTGAGTAGCACTGGCAGCGGATGCTGGATAACTTGAAGGAGAGATGGAGAGAAACTTACGTAACTTTGCTGGGCAAGAACGTACGTAATGGCCGGCTTCACCACAGTATAGGCAGAGGTTATTCTTTTGCCGGCGGTGTCGTTCTTCAGCGGTTAGGGTAGACCGCATAACGCCAACCTGCATGGGTTCTGGGGCATCTGGTGTGAAGTTAGCAGGAGCCAGGTTGGCCGGAATGGGCCTGGTGGAGGTGACATGAGCCGGAGTTGCGAACCGCGGTATCATCCAGAACGGGCGTGGGTGCTGGGCAGACCTTTCCGCACGGCGCTCACGAAGCCGGCGATCTATCTGGATAGCCAATGAAATCAATGCCTCTAGGGAGTCTGGAATGCCAACTCGGGCTAGCTCGTCCTTCAGACCCTCAGATAGGCCTGAGCGGAACTGGTGACGTAGCGCTGCGTCGTTCCACTCGGTATCAGTACTCCACCGTCTAAAATCCGAGACGTACTCCTCTACTGCTCTGCGGCCTTGCTGGAGTGCATGAAGAGCAGCTTCCGCTGTGGAAGTGCGCTGTGGATCATCGTATAATTGAGCCATGGCACCAAAAAAGGAAGACAAGGAGTCTAGGTGTGGGCTGCACTCTTCAAGAAGTCGGTGTGCCCAGGACTGGGGTTCATCCAAGAGTAGGGAGATGACAAATCCAACCTTGGTGGCTTCCAAGGAGAAAGTCCGGGGCTGCAGTGAGAAATAAAGTTCGCATGCGTTACGGAACGCCCTAAATTTGTCCCGATCTCCTGAAAATCGCTCTGGTGTAGGAACCCTGGGTTCAGGTGGTAGCATCACCACTGTGGGTCCTGAGACCGAACCTGTTGGTGTTGTGGAAGTTGGGGGGACCAAAGAAACAGGAGGGATCCCCGGGTTAGTCACAGAGTGCATGCGTTCCTCCAAGTGCACATAGCTGTCCTGGAGCGACTTGACTGTTTGCGACAATGCTGCCAAGTGTTGGCAGATCTCGTCCAGAGGAGAGGCCCCTCTTGCAGGCTCCGACATGGCTGTCTTGTACTGTAATGGTGCTGGTGGCTGAGCCTGACGTGCAGAGGTAGCCTCGTGGGATCTGGTACAACAGGAACACGGACGGGTCACACTGGTGGTAGACACGGGCTAGTCTGAGGTGCGGAGTCTAAGTGCTAGCTGGTTTTCACTAGAGCCCCTGGTGGTGGGGATAGACTGCGCTGCAAGCTAACACCAGGTCGCGGTCCCCAGGGTTGCCCCACCAGGAGGTGAACACGTCCAGAATCAGAAGCAGATAAGCCGACAAGGATAAGGCAGGAGAGTGGTCACAGGAACGAGCCAAGGTCAGGGCGGGCAGCAAGCAGACGAAGTAGTGGACAAGCCGGGAGGTCGATCAGGAAGTCAACAGGAAACAGCAGGTTCAGGATCAGGAAGTACAGGTAAAGCTGCAGACAAGACAGCAATGGCTCAGTGCTGCTGTGGTGTTTAAATAGGCCAGCCTTTTGCCAATTAGTGCAATTAGTCTGCACTAAGTTAACTCTTAACTGGCAGATTCATGACAGCACTTCAGTGTACACAGGGAGTGTTCCTAACACTCTCATTCTGCTTTTTTTAAGACATTTTTGGACACTCTGAGCAAGTTTGAATCTCCACATATGATTGTCGGTGGAGATTTTAATTTGGTGGCCCACCCGGCACTGGACAGGAGCAAGGTTTTGCCTTCATCTAAAACATTTCCCAGAATCTTGACCTGCTCGCGAAGCGACATGCAATTAGTGGACGCATGGAGGGCTCACAATGTGGGTATCAAATCATACACCTTTTATTCACATCCACATGATAGCTCAGCGAGGCTTGATTATATATTCTGCACCCCAGTTATCTTGGCAGGCTCTTCAGACGCTCAGATCCACCCATGCCCATGGTCGGACCACCAGATAGTGTCCTTTGAAACAAAATGTATAGGTCTTACGAGTTCTACATATAACTGGAGACTGAACGACTCATTGCTAAATGATCCCTCCTTTATATCTCAAGTGTCCTCCTCCTTGGATGATTACTTTACTCTTAATGAGAATGGTGAAACTCCAATGTCCACCATTTGGACGGCCCATAAGGGGGTTATTAGAGGGAAAATTATTGCCCTGGCCTCTGCCCGCAACAGATCTAGATTAGAAGATATTAAACAATTGACAAAGGACTTAGATCTCCTTTACATGCAATTCAACCAATCCCCTTCCCAGGTCCTAAGGGATCAAATTAATATCAAAAGAAAAGCTCTAAACGAGATCCTTACTAATGATACTGAAAAATCTCTTAGATGGTCCAAAGCTAGATTCACCCTGCATAGTAACTCACCTTCATCCATGTTTGCCAGAAAATTAGCCCAGAACATTAGGTCTACTCATGTATACAAACTAAGGAGATCTGACGGTAAAGTGGTTTCCCATCCTAAACAAGTACTAGATGTTTTCACTAAATTTTATAAAGATTTATTATCCAACCCCTTCCTATTTCCAGTAGATAAATTTAAATCTTGGGTCACCAAACTACATCTCCCAGTTCTATCACAGACAGATAGGGAAAAGATTGAAGCCCCATGCTCAGAGGAGGAGGTATCACTAATAATCCCTTAAAATCTCCACTGCCCCAGGCCCTGATGGTTTTTCAGCATCTTATTATAAAACCTTTTCTCAAACTCTCATCCCCAGACTTACTAAACTATTCAATTGGGTCCTTCAGGGCGGTAATTTTCCAAATGAGATGCTCCTAGCGAACATGTCCCTTATCCCCAAACCGGACAAGGACCACACACTTCCCCAGAACTTCCGGCCCATATCGGTCATGAACAATGATCTCAAATTATTTGGTAGACTTCTGGCTAATCGCCTTGCTGTACACATATCTAAACTGATCGCACCTGACCAAACTGGATTTATACCGGGAAGGCAACTAACGGATAGTATAAGACTCACTGCCAATATAGTCCAAGACGCTAACCGTACGAAATCACCAACTTGCCTGGTCAGTTTGGACATACACAAGGCTTTTGATAATGTCAGCTGGGAATACATGGAAAACCTCTTGCCAAAATACGGATTGGGTGGGAACTTTGTGCACGGTTTCAAGGCATTATACGATTCTCCCCAAACAAGGGTCCACATTCCAGGATGCAACTCTGACTTTTTTTTTCTATTAACAGGGGCACCAGACAGGGGTGTCCTCTCTCCCCCCTGCTCTTTGCTCTAGCCATTGAGCCACTGGCTTGCGGAATTAGAAATGACCTTAGGATCAAGGGGTATAATAAAGACAAAGATGAGTATAAACTTAGTCTATATGCGGATGATGTTCTTTTATCTGTCAGATCCTCATATATCCCTACCACACGTACTTATTGAATTAGCTGATTTCCAATCTGTTTCGGGTTTAGGGGTCAACATCTCCAAATGCTCTCTAATGCCCCTACACATGCCTCCTTGGATGCAGACGTCCATCAGGGAGAGTTTCTCTTTCTCTTGGTGCTCTGGATCCTTTAAATATCTGGGCGTGTTAATCACCCCCCACTTTGAATCATTATACATAACTAACGTTCCCCCAATTTTTAAGAAACTAGGAGCCCTGCTTCAATCTTGGTCTTTGCACCATATCTCGTTTCTGGGCAGAGTTGCGGTGGTGAAAATGGTGATTCTCCCTAAACTTCTATTTTTCTTTAGAGCACTCCCAGTTACGATACCTAAATCACACATTATGAAGTTCCAGAGGGAGATTTCCAGATTTGTGTGGAATAGTAGAAAACCTAGGTTTAATAAACAGGTTTCACATGCCCCACAAGAAATGGGTGGGTTGGGCCTACCAGACTTATGGTCCTACTACCTGGCGGCAAAATATATACAAATTGCACAATGGCATTATGTAGGGAACGATATTCCCTGGCTTTCGTTTGAGGAGTCCTCAATCGCTCCATGCTCTTTACAGGCAAGCTTATGGACCAAGCCTAATATACTTAAAAATCACCTTCATTCTAATAAAATTGTTTATAATCTACTTCAACTATGGCTTAAATATAAAGATTCAAGCGCCATGCTCTCCCAGGTTTCCCCATTAGCAACATTTATGACAGAGGTTGACTCACTCTCTTTCCACCTGCCTGGATAGGGATCAACTTCAACCCTGGATTTTGAAGGGTCTAGTCTCCCTTAAGGCTCTATCTACTGGAAACGTTTTTTATTCCTTTGACCAAATCCTGGCGTTATACACACTGCCTGAATCCGAACGTGCCCAATATGATATTATTAGAGAATTTTTCAATTCAAACCACTCCTTAACTTTACTCCCCCCCTACACCCCTTTTGAAAGTATTTGTTGTTCCTTCCCTAGGGGCAAGGGCTTAATCTCCCTAATATACAACCACATTAATAAGTCCCCTTTACCGGAGAAACACAAATACATGCATAGGTGGGAGGAGGAACTGAATTGCTCCTTTTCAATTCTGGACTGGAGATACATGATCAAAAATATGAGGGCTGGTACCCGATCATCCACAAGTAGAGACTCTCCAATTAAATTGATTACTAGGTAGTACCTGACCCCCTCTTTGCTTCATGCCTATTATGATTCAGTTTCTCCTAGGTGTTTCAGAGGTTGCTCTGATGAGGGCATGCTTATGCATATATTTTGGGGATGTGACCATCTTCAGCCCATCTGGAGAAAAGTGGGTCAACTGTTATTGCTCATAACTGACTCTGATATTTCCCTCACGCCAAGTATATGCCTTTTATATGCCAACATCCTGGGGGCTCCCCCCCATAAATCCAAATTATTCCACACCTTAATATCTTCTATCCATTGGATGATAGCTTTCAATTGGAGATCTGACTTGATTTCCTGGAAGCAGGTAGTCTCCAGAATGGACAACATTAAAATGTCAGAAAAAGTGCTGCATTCTATTCAGGGATCTATGTCAGTTTTCCATACCAAATGGGAAGTGTGGGGCAACTTTAACAGTTAGCAACCTCTTTACAAAGATCTCTGTCCCTATTGTTGTTTACACTGGGAACTGTGATGGTTTGATATGCTTGAACTGCTTCCATATATGTACATGGCTACTCATTATTCTGTATAAGTCAGGGTATTTCTTATTGTACCCTTTTATGCCTTTGTTTTTTTCTAATCTATGCAACTATCCATTTTGTATATTGTACTGTTACTACATTGATCTTTATATTGTTGTACTGATCTTTGTGTTATTCTAGTATGACTTTCCAATAAAAATATTTTGTAAACAAAAAAATAACTTGCGTTTGTAAGACCGCTGCGCAAATACGATGTGATAAAACAATATTGCAATGTTCTCCATTTTAGTCTCTAGGCTCTCTGCTAAATATATATATATATATATATATATATATATATAAAAAAATAATGTTTGGGGGTTCTAAGTAATTTTTCTAGCAAAAAAAAAAAAAAAATGATTTTAACTTGTAAACAACAAGTGTCAGAAAAAGGCCTGGTCCAGAAGTGGTTAAAGTAGCGCAATGCTGAATAGAAAAAAGCTGCCCTGGTTATGAAGGGGGCAAATCCTTCCGGAGTTGAAGTGCTTTTGTTCCATTATATATATTTTATATTATGTTTATCTGTTTGCCTGGAGTTCCGTTTTAATACTAGTTCAATAAATGTAAAAAAAAAAAAAGGGCAGACTGGATGGACCACTTGGTCTTTTTCTACTGTCAGTTTTTTTATGTTTCAGTGGCCAAGTGTTCACATTATTGTATTCTGTTCCGCTAATAAAGAGAACAGTAAACCAAAATAATGTTTAATCTTTATGTACAGTACTTTATCACTCCAGGAACATCTAGGATGTTTGTGTAAAGTATGTACTGTTTTACCTTTCATAATTACTGGATGTCCCCTTAGTCTTATTATTTCTTTTGCTTGCATATTTCCATTGTGCTCTATGAAATTCAATATCTTACTTCCTGTCATTGTCTAGCTGATGTTATCCAAATATATAACTTATTTATTTATTTTTTAATTTACTTTTCTCAAATGTGTTCTCTGCATTTTTACAGTTGATAGAAGAAAATGGAAGCATATTTGGTGCATCGTGCTGTTTACGGGGGGTATCCCATCTGGCACTGTTCACAAGGGTTGTGTTATATACATAAAGCACCCTCCTAGTTAGGTGCTAGGTAAAGGCATGTGTGTGCTCTTCTGCTTATCAGGGAGCAGGATTTCTAGTTTTGCCTGTTACATGTGTCCAGGTGTGATTCACTTGGTCTGAGGGAGTGTCCCCACTGTATCTAATAGGGGAGCCTGTTGGACAGTGGAGGAAACCCAGCCAGTGACACAGGCTTTTGTGGCTGTCCCAGTGGGAGGGCACAACCATAGTGCATCCTGAGATTGGTCATAAAAGCCAAGGGCACATGTGACAGGGTGTCTTTGAGCGGGAAGCCAGGTCCCAGGAGGAGGGTGACGTCTGTCTGTCCTCCTGTCAGTGTGGAAAGTGGCCACAGGCAGTTGGCCTAATGGACCAGGAGTGTAGTACTGAGCCAGGAAGTCCAGGATACCGACTGTGGAGCAAGTGGCAGAGTGACCAGAGGAGAAACTTCCATGAGTACCAGGGAGCTTGCCAGGGGTCTTCCCAGGAAGGGGACCACTCCAGGGAGAGTCAGTGGACAGAAGCCAGTACACACAGAGTAAGAAAGGGGGTGCCAAGTTAGACCCTGAAGAGAAATCTTAGATAAAGACCACATTTAAATCTTCACCTCAGTGGCAAAGTGAAGCAGCGGCCTTGCCGCACACAACGCAGCTAGATGTCCTCAAGTTTTGTGCAAAGTTTCTAAGTTGGAGTATCCCACTCATCCCTTCTCCCATCCCAGTTCCAAATAAAATACAAAAAAACAAATCCCCTGGACTGTTCTTTGTCTGAGTCAAGTGTTAAAATACTAAGATTTCACAAACTGTTGCTATGGGTAACCCAGGGGAATCCGTTCTCAGCAGCTTGCAAGGGGGCAGTGCTACATACAGTATAACCAGCTGCCTGGTTGTTTTACCTGCAGACATTAGATGCTACCCAGATGCATGGGTAAAGTATGTTCCTGAATATGAATCCTACCTATTGTATACTGTATGTTCACCTGCTGTACAAATTCATTACTGTATTCCTAAAGTGATATTAAAGTCTTCTTTTAAAAAAAAAAAGAAAAAACATTTTATACGTACCTGTTCTGTGTATTGGTTTTTCACAGAGCAGCCCTGATCCTCCTCTTCTTGGATTCCATGGTGGTACTCCTGGCTCCTCCCTCCTGCCAGGTGCCCCCACAACAAGCAGCTTGTTCTAGAGGCCCCCAAGCAGGCGCGCTCCTGAGCCATGGCTCTGTGTGGAACCCCCCCTCCATTTCCTGATGGGCTCACTGGCTTTGATTGGCAGCAGGGAGAGCCAATGGCTGCTGCCAAAAGCCAAGAGGGAGTGCGAGTCCCCAGAGAGCCAAGGCACTCGTGGACATTGCTGGATCAAGAGGGGGCTCAGGTAAGTATTGGGGGGGGGGCTGGGGGGCCTGCTACACACAGAAGGCTTTTTATCTTAATGCATAGAATGAATGAAGGTAAAAAACCTTGTGCCTTTACAACCACTTTAAAACATGTCCAGTATGTTAGGTGACTGTTATCCCTCTATATCCAAGTCCATCAAATTGCCAAAAACTGTAGCAGTGAACCAATATTCCTGAAAAATCCATAACCAGCTAAGATGACTTAGACTCTTAGATTCTCTTTTGGGTCATCACAAAAGCACAAGCACTCTTTACATCTGAAGGAAAATAAATTTACCATGCACATACTGAAAGGCTTCTTCACCATTTAGAGCTGTGAAAATGTGGTATAAGCTCTCTCAAGAACAAGTTCTGACCAGCTCGGTAGAGAGTTGGATTCATGCCTAAATACGCAAAATATAACTGGATTTCTCATTTATAGGTAATAACACCAGAGATTGTTGATCCAGGGGATATCCAATTGCTTTCTGGGGAATCAGGAAGGAATTTATTTATTTTCCCTAGTGGAGCAAATTGGATCAAACTTTATATTGTGTTTTTTGCCTTCCTCTGGAACAACTGTGGGAATAAGATTCTGTGTATGGAGGTTTTATAATTATTTATTTCCTTTATTAGAGTTGAGCGGACACCTGGATGTCCGTGTTCGGCGGGTTCGGCCGAACTTGAAAAAAAAAAGGGTCCGTGTCTCGGACTTTTTCCGAACTTTACCCGGACACCGAACCCCATTGAAGTCAATGGGGACCCGAACTTTCAGACACTAAAATGGCTCTAAAACACCAATGGAAGGGGCTAGAGTGCTGCAAATGGCAGCAAAACATAGTTAAGAGCATGGCAAGTGCTCTGCAAACAAATGTAGATAGGGAAATAACTTAAAACAACAAAAAAAAAAAAAACAGAAAAATAAAACAATGTTCTTCATCTGTGAAGGACAAGGCCCATATAGAGTAGGAGGGAGGTTGAGGTGGTGGTGGATGTGGTGGTGTCATAGGCGTGCGCACAGGGTGTGCCGGGTGTGCCTGGGCACACCCTAATCACCTAGGGCACATTAGCATTATCGCTCTGTTTGCCAGTGAGGAGATGGGAAAGATCTCCCTCGGACCTGCTCTGCCATAAGAGAAGTGCCACACACTTCTATTTCTTTGCCAGCAGGGAGAGTAATGTACCGGGGCCATATACATGTAGGCAAACACATTCATTGTGTATTTAAACTTTGGGGTGCACACCCTAATGCAATAGGCTGCGCACACCTATGGGCGGTGTACGTGGAAGCGGCGGTGGAGGAGGACGAGGTAGCCAACACTGCTTTTTTTCAGTCATTTTAAATGAGGGTACACCCCAAAAGAGTGAGAAAGATCAAAAATGGAACAATGGCTGGGTAAGGTCGGTATCCATCTCTATTCTGCACAAGGTACGGAAAAGTCCTGTGGGATCCATGCCTGGTTCATTTTACTTGCAAAAGTTTTTTATTTTGTAAGACATATGTAGATTAATAACATACAATCTCAGGAAATATTGCATAAGAAAGGTATACAATGTGTCATATACAGAGCCCTCTCGGAAAGGGACTTTGTAATGATAACCATGGCAACAATGCAATACGAGATAGGCATGGTTACTAAAACAGTATTACTAAAACGTCTGAGGATCAGAACAGAATCCCAGCCCGCAAGCAAAGCACAGAAAAATATAACCGTGGACCTCCATGTAAGTTACAAATGCCCTCTGTAAACCAGGAAGGGGAACCCCCCCCCTGAATCTTATGAACTGGGGTTGCATATAATCACCCTCTGAAGATATAGGTCCTGAGAGAGGTAGATACCCTATAAGCCACAAGAAAGGAGGAAGTATGGAATATCCGAAAGGAAGAAAAGGAAAGGAAAAGAAGGAAAGAACACAAGAAGAGAAAGGGGATAGGAGAAAGGATGGAGATGCTGGAGTGGATGCAAGAAGGGATCGGGTGGAGAAAATACAAAACACAGACAATTAGGATGAGGGAGGTGAGATGTACAGACGCCAGGGTTCCCATACTGCTTCAAATTCCGCTTGCTTGTCACGGAAGATGCTGACCATCTTCTCCTGGGTCATGATCCAAGAGATTTTGCGTTTGGTCGCCCCCATTGAGACCGAGGGGGACTTCCAAGCCCGAGCCAAGGTAAGCTTCCCCCCCAACAACATGAAATGCATGAGCTTCAAACTGGTTCTGGGCCCTTTTACACCAGAGCCAAGAAGCAGTGCTACTTCCGGGGTCCTGGGAGCCGGAAGCCCGGTAACTTTGCGGATCAGACTAAACAATTTATTCCAAAAACTACGGATACGCGGGCATTCCCACCAAATATGGAGCAAGGAACCCTGATGTCCGCACTCGCGAAAGCAAAGAGGATCAGTCCCCGGGTACATTCTGGCTAGACGGGTGGGAACAAGATACCAACGCGTAATAATCTTAACATTAGCTTCAACTAGAGATATATTCAAGATACCTTTAAAAGCCCTCCGGAAAATGGAGTTCCAGGTGTCCGGTTCCCACGATAGCTCCAGATCCCTTTCCCAGGAAAGGGCATAACCGGGCTTGTCAGGTGAGTCGATCAAAGCCCTGTAAATCAACGAAATACCTCCCCTCTGGACTTGAGCTTGTGCACACCAGCATTCATATGAAGTGGCCCGGGGTTCAACATCTGAACCTGCGACCATAGATGATAGGAAATGTCTAATCTGGTGCAACCTAAATTTTTCTGAGGAAGGCATATCAAGCTTACTCGTACAGTGTGCGACTGACAAGGGGCCCTGAGGTGAGAGGAAGTGTCCTATCCTGAATAGTCCCTTGTTGGTCCACCATCGAAAAGCCCTTATGTTTAGTCCCGGAACAAAGTCCGGATTGTTAAAAATATGTGTCAGGGGTTTGTAAGCCGAGATAAGTGTAGGATGTGTATATAGTCTATCGCACAGCGCTAATGAGTGAGAGAGGGAAGGTGCCAATACAGGAGGTCTCCTACTTGGAGGAGCCCAAACCAAGTAATCTATGGTGTGATTAGGGACCGATTGTCGTTCCATATCAACCCAATCCGGTCTGCCCCCCATAGCATATACCACCGAGAATTGTGCCAGTTGGGCTGCCTGGTAGTATCTCCAAAGCAGGGGGACCCCTAGGCCCCCCTGTAAGCGGCTTCTGAAGAGGACCCTCCGCGGGAGTCGGGGACCTCTGGTGCCCCAAATAAACTGAACCATCTTGGATTGAAGACTCTGCAATTTCCCTTTAGTTACCTGTATCGGGAGTGATCTAAAAAGGTACAATATCCTGGGGAGAAGGTTCATTTTAACAGAATGAACTCTTCCCAACCAGGAAATGTTCCCTCTGGCCCAAAGTTCCATATCGGTAGACAATTTAGCGAACAGAGGCGGGTAGTTGGCTTGGTACAAAGAGGAGATGGAGGCGGTCAAATTGACCCCCAGGTACGGGATAGAGGTGGTGGCCCAGGAGAACGGAAAATTTTCCTGGAGGGTCTGCAACATTGATTGCGGGAGACTGACGTTCAAGGCTATTGACTTAGAGAGATTTACCTGGAGGCCTGAGATTTTCCCAAACTCATCCAACAGTCTGAGAAGATTGGGACTAGTAATGAGCGGTCTCGAGAGGAAAAGAAGAAGGTCATCAGCGAACAATGCGCACTTGTGTTCTCTACCCCCGCACAAAATCCCTTTAATATCAGGATGGCTTCTGATTGCTATAGCCAGCGTTTCGATGGCCACCGCAAAAATGAGGGGGGACAGTGGACAGCCCTGTCTGGTCCCCCTGTGTATCGGAAACGCGTCCGAATAGTGGCCCTGCAGTTTCACGTGCGCAATAGGAGAAGAGTAGAGGGCTCTTAAGGTGTTTAGGAAAGAGGGGCCAAAACCCCACCTGCTCAAGACATCAAACACATATGGCCATTCAACCGTGTCAAAGGCCTTCTGGAGGTCCAAGGAAAGGAGGAAACCCTGTTGGGGTCTCCCTCCATCCCAGGGGGCCCCCAGAAGAGAAATGATGTCCACAGCCCTTCGGATATGGTCAGGTCCCTGCCTCCCCGGCATGAACCCCACCTGATCTTTGTGAATATAGCGGCCTATAAAATCCGCCAACCTATTGGCCAATATTTTCGTCATAATTTTTAAATCGTTATTAATCAGTGAGATTGGTCTATAATTTTTAACGTCAGAAGTATCCTTGCCCGGCTTCGGGATAACCGAAATGTATGCGGTATTGGCCGAAGCCTCTAATTGCTGTCCCTGCCTAAGGGAATTAAAAAAACGCGCCAAATGCGGGGCAAGCACTGGACCAAACGCTTTATAATAACCCGAGGAAAACCCATCAGGCCCGGGGGCCGAACCTTTTTTCAAATGCTTAATTACCTCTAAGATTTCTAGCTCCGAGATGGGGGATTCCATGGATTTCATATGAGTCTCGGAAATACTAGGTAATGCCAGGCCATCCAGGAAGGCCGTCCTGCCCTGGATGGTCGCTCCCTCACTAGGAGTGTACAACTGAGAGTAGAATTTGTAAAAAGCGGTCATAATTTTTTGTGGGTTCTGAGTCATGGATCCATCCGAAGTCTTAATTTTGGGAAAAGCATAGGATCTGGGCCTGGGGGAAAGTTTAGCAGCTAGCCGGGGTCCTATTTTGTCGGTTTGGTAATAGAACTGTGCAGAGGACCAACGTAAACTTTTCTCTGCCCGGGTGGTAAGAGCCATGTTCAGGGCCAGACGACCCGCTTCCAAACACTGTCGCGACGCTAGAGTTGGTTTTTTCTTATGTGCCCTAGACACTTCCCGGAATTCCTTCTCCAGTTTAGCTATATCAATTTGATTTTCCCGCTTAAGTTTCGCCGCCAGCTGGATAAGCTTACCCCGCATGACAGCCTTATGAGCAGCCCACACGGTTTCTGGTGAGACCCCGCTTTGAGCGTTCAAATGAAAGTATTCAGTAATGTCTTTTTCCAGCATATTGCAGAGAGAGGGATTACTGAGCAAAGATTCGTTCAGACGCCACCTGCGCACCCCATCCCGTGATCTAGGGGACAGGAGGTCCAAGATGACCACGGAGTGATCCGAAAGAGGTGATTCCCTAATATTCGCTTTAACGGCCAGAGGGACCTCAGCCGATGACAAGAAAATGTGGTCAATCCTGGCAAATGTGCCATGAGGGGCAGAGAAATGTGTGTATTCCCTGGAGGAAGGGTTGAGTTCCCGCCATATGTCTATCAGACCCAGTGAGTTAAGTTGCTTAGCGATGGTGAGACCACGTTTGGGTGGCCCCAAGACCCTAGGGCGCCTAGGGCTGGACTTGTCCAACATCTTATCCAATGACGTGTTGGAGTCACCCCCAACTATCAAGGTACCCGTTAAATACGGTTCAAGCTTCGCCCACATTCTGGTGAAAAACCTAGCCTGTCCCTGATTGGGGGCATAGTAGGACACAAACGTGTAGGAAATCCCCTCCATTGTCCCTGACACCAGAATGTATCTCCCTTCCGGGTCTCTAACTTCTGATGTGGGGGAGAAGCCCAAGTGTTTAGAAAAGAAAATGCCAACCCCTTTTGTCTTATTAGCTGCGTTAGCCAGGAAGAACTGTGGAAATTTGGAGTGTATGAATTTAGGCAAATAAGTATCAGGGAAGTGGGTTTCCTGGAGCAGGAGCACTTCAAATTTTTGGGAGTGTGCATGTTGAAAATATTTCCGTCTCTTAACTGGGGAATTCATCCCCTGAACATTGTGCGATGCAATTTTTAGAGGAGCCAGAGATGGTTTACTAACCGCCATAAATCCAGAGAGGAGCTATAACGCCAATGAAGGACCCACCTGAAGTTCCGAGGAGTTCGGGAAGTCGGAGGAACCGGAGCACCATCACAGCAGTCCACCCACCGTCTGAAGAGGAGACAGAGTCCACTCCAGCATCTGAAGAGAAAGCAGACAGATAAGAGAGAGAAAGGCAAAGAAGAAGAGAAAGAGACGGGGAAGAGGAAGACCAACCCAGAGGCCCCTGAGGCATGTAAGCCAGGGGAGCCCCCTCCCCCCCTAGGTCCGGGCCAGGCCCGCCTAGGCCCAGACGATGAGACAAGCAAAAGTTACCTGTCCGCGAAAGTTGCAGACAGACGTCTGACGCCGCCCAGGGCATATTACACTGGACGGGGTCAGAGGGAGGCGCAAAGCTCGCGCCCCAGACCTACCCGGCCCCAACCCAAATGCTATGATAACGAACATAAACTTAAATACAACATTGTGGTGAGAACCAGGGCCAACCATCCGACCCAAACCCCCCACCCTCCAAACATGTATGTCATTCCGGATGATGAATCAAGGAGTGATGAATCCCTCTACTTCCTCTGGGAGGTGGTGGAAGGACCCGGGCAGAGGCTATACCAACCCAACGGGCGTCAGCCAACAAAACCATGCGACCCCTAGGTCGTCCACCAACCCCCCAAAGCAAAAATGTGACTCCCACCGCAAGGATGAGGTATGGGGGATATCGAGCAAGAAAAGAGCCGTACAGCAAGATTTCAATGTACGGCCAACCTGTAAAAAAAAAAAAAAAAAATAGCAACAGATAGCAAGAATTTAACCAACTTAACACACCCGGCCTGATCCCAGGCCTGAAATTAACCGGGAACAGAGTTCAAAAAAGAGTCCAAGGAGTCCCCTATCTGAGAAAAAAAAAATGAAAACATTTCTCAGAGAGAGGAGGTGGAAGAAAAATTTGGAACACAAAAAAAAGGGGCTGGAAAGCAGTTCAGGTGACATGCGAGTCCTTGGATCGCTTAGATTGCTTCTTCACCCACGCCTGGGCAATGGGGCTGGCTGGAGAAGGCCTTTTGGATGGGCCAGCTGGAGCCGGGGATGTAGAACGTGAAAGTTCCAGGGAGATGATGCCCAATTGTAGAAGGAGTTTTTCGCCTTCCTGAAAGCTAGAGAAACCAAGTGTCTTACTCTTGTAGGCGAAAGAAAGACGAAATGGGAACGACCACCAGTACTTGATTGCCTTTTGGGTTAAAGCATATAGAAGCGGTTTAAGAGAACGCCTTTTCTGGATCGTCAGGGGCGATAAGTCCGCGAATATTTGGACCGGGTGTCCTTGAATTTCCAGACGATCAGAGGACCTGGCCAGTCGCATGACTTCTTCCTTCACTTTATAAAAGTGTGGCTTTACCACAATGTCCCTGGGGAGATTATCCTTCCGGGGTGCTTGAAGGGCCCTGTGTGCCCTGTCTAACTCCAGCCTATGTGCTGGGATGTTGGGAATCAGGGAGGCAATAAATCCTTGGACAGCGTCATGGACATCCTGAACTGCTTCAGGCAATCCTCTAATGCGAAAGTTGTAACGCCGTGAGCGATTTTCAAGGTCATCAATTTTGGAAATGGCGGTTTCCAGGCGATCTGTTAGGTCCTGAATGCGGTCAGTGTTTTGGTTCGTCCTGGAGACTGTTTGGTCCATCTTGGACTCCATGATTTCAATTCTGGAACCCAGGTTTTGTAGGTCTGCTTGAATGGTGTGTGTGATTTGGCTTGCTGTCTGCGCTAAGCCATCAGACAGCATCTTAGAGAAGGCCGACATCATAGCATGAAAGTCCAAAGAGTGAGCAGGGGGAGTAAGCTCAGAGAGGTTGGATACTGAGGGGCTGCACTGTAGGCCTCGGACTGGGGTGTGGAGTAAATCCCCTAGGGTGTGCCTGATGAGCGACTCTGTGGAGGTAGGGGATGGGACCGCGATGATGCTGGTACTCACTGCGCCTTCCGGGAGTGCATGGGGGGTTGGGAGACCCCCTCCGTCGCTGTCCTCCATCCCCTCTGTCCCGGGATCTTGATCCTCCGGCGCGGGCGGCGCCATCTTGTGTAGGCCTGGAGCCTCCGCTCCGAAGCCCGGGTTGCGGGAGAGATCCCTGCGGACCGTCCCCGAGGCCATAGAACTGATCCTTGGTGTGCCCCGAGTTGGATGGTGGGGTCCTGTGTCGGCTGCGCTGCTCAATGTGGCTGTATGGGGCCGGATGGTCTGGGGCGAGACGGAGCCTCGGAGCTAAGCGGCCATCTCCGCTGCTCCGCGCATGCGCACTGAGAAGATATCACTTAAATGTGTCATCGACTGTAATTCATTAATTTGGAATGCAATTTAGAGGCATAGATAAGTCTGTGAGGATGTTATGATCTCTCAGGGTGAAGCTTGTCAGAATTTCTGCTTGCTCAGAAATGATATTGAATGAGATCAGGAAGGCAAATTGTAAAGGTGGATTGAGGAGAGAGGGATCCGCTGTTTAGGATAGATTGTAGCTGAGGCAGAAAGCAGGATAGGCTGGGCTTGAGCAAGTGAAGGATGGCAAAAAGTGAAGAATTCAGTGCCTACCCAGTCCACCGTGATATATGGATTGTCCCTTTAGGAAAAGTCCTGGATGCAGTGTCTGCTAGGCCTCAAACCTGTCTGCCTCCCTGCAGCGTGTATTTCGGACCAAAAAGCAGGATGAAGGTTCCAGGGAGGATCAGATTAGCTGTGGGTACACCGACTCTCCACCCAGGTGATCCTGGGAGCCGGATGGCTGCAGATTGGGGAGTAAGGTAGGCGATGCTCCTCTCTTGCCGATCCTGCTCAAACCCCCTTTTTTGTAATCAACCCCGCAAAATATAGGCATCAGCCGATACCTATGCTCCTATAGGGCAGCTGGGGTGAGTGATGGGGCTCAGGATGATGTCCGGCAGCAAGATTATGGTGGATTGCCTCTTAGGCCTAACTAGGCCGCGATTGTAAATCTGCTCCCGGTGGCTCGATTTTGAAAATAATTGGATGATCGTGTCCCCCAGGGTCCTGAGAGGCTGGATGGGGCAAAGATGCGCTGCTCAGGTCCGTATTTAGAGAGGATTGCCACGGATTAGCTATGCGATCGGCGGCGCTCCTCTCCAGTCCGCTTCCAGCCTACTCTGCAAATTTTTACTGATCAGGTCCCCTGGGTGATAGGGTGGGCGGTATTGAGGGTAGATTGTCCTCTGGAGAGGGGATGGAGAGCGGATGCGGCCGGATACTGCTTTAGGAAAGGCCGAGGCTTTTCCTGCGAGTAGGCCGCGGCTGGATGGCTGTGTTCGGCGGCTTTTTCGCTGTAAATTTTAGGTTTATCTGGTCCCCAGGGGTTAGGGTAGTTGATGTGAGTGGCGGATTCTCCTCTAGAGAGGGGATAGAGAGAGGATTGCGGTGGATTATTGCAAGGAGCCGGCGGAGCTCTTCTCCTAGACGTTCGCCATGTTCCTCCGCCTGGTTCATTTTAATGAACGTGAGCTTGTCCACATTTTCTCTGGACAGGCTGCTGCGCTTGTCTGTGATAACGCCCCCAGCCGTGCTAAATACACGTTCAGATAATACACTGGCTGCAGGGCACGCCAGCACCTCCAAGGCGTAAAGGGCAAGCTCAGGCCATGTGCCCAATTTGGAGACCCAGAAGTTGAAGGGGGCAGACCCGTCATTCACTACATGTAGGCGTGTGCACACATACTGCTCCACCATGTTGGTAAAATGCTGCCTCCTGCTAAGACGTTCCATATGAGCTGCTGGTGCTGCTGTTTGTTGTGGCGTGCTGACAAAGCTTTTCCACATTTTGGCCATGCTAACCCTGCCTTCTGAGGTGCTGGCGGTGCCCTGGTTGCGTTGGCGACCTCTTCCTCCTCCTCCTCTGCCTTGGCCTTGTGCTTCCACTGTGGCCCCGCTGTCAGGTGGGAATGCCAGCAGCATCGCGTCTACCAGCGTGCGCTTGTACTCGCGCATCTTGCGATCGCGCTCCAGTGAGTGAATTAAGGACGGTACGTTGTCCTTGTAACGGGGATCCAGCAGCGTGGCCACCCAGTAATCAGCACAAGTTAGAATGTGGGCAACTCGGCGGTCGCTGTGGAGACACTGCAGCATGTAATCGCTCATGTGTGCCAGGCTGCCCAGAGGCAACGAAAGGCTGTCCTCTGTGGGAAGTGTATCGTCTGTGTCCTCTGTATCCCCCCAGCCACGCACCAGTGATGGCCATGAGCTGGCCTGGGTGCCACCCTGCTGTGAACATGGTTCCATCTCCTCCTCCATCTCCTCCTCCTCATCCTCCAGAACTGTGCCCCTGCTGGACAATTGTGTCCCTGGCGTTTGTGGGTGCAGGAACCCACCCTCGAAGCCACTTGCAAATGACTGCTCTGAAAGCCTTGGAAATGTTACCTCTTCATCCTCCTCCTCCTCATCCTGTGCCACATCCTCTTCCATCATCGCCCGAATTGTTTTTTGAAGGAGGCATAGAAGTGGGATAGTTAAGCTGACAACGGCGTCATCGGCACTGGCCATGTTGGTGGAGTACTCAAAACAGCGCAACAAGGCACACAGGTCTCGCATGGAGGCCCAGTTATTGGTGGTGAAGTGGTGCTGTTCCGCAGAGCGACTCACGCGTGCATGCTGAAACTATACTATGGCCTGCTGCTGCTCGCACAGTCTTTCCAGCATGTGCAAGGTGGAGTTCCACCTTGTGGGCACGTCACATATGAGGCGGTGAGCGGGAAGGCCGAAGTTACGCTGCAGCGCTGACAGGAGAGCAGCAGCAGGGTGAGAACGCCGAAAGTGCGCACAGACGGCCCGCACTTTCTGCAGCAGCTCTGACATATCGGGGTCATTTTTAAGGAACCTCTGCACCACCAAATTCAGCACATGCGCCAGGCAAGGGATGTGCGTCAAACCGGCTAGGCTAGGCCCAGAGCTGCTATGAGATTTCGCCCGTTATCGCACACCAACAGGCCGGGCTTGAGGCTCGCTGGCAGCAACCACTCATTTGTCTGCTGTTACATGCTCCTCCACAACTCCTGCGCGGTGTGTGGTTTTTTCCCCCAAACAGGCAAGTTTTAAAACTGCCTGCTGTCGTTTACCCCTGGCTGTGCTGAAGTTGATGGTGAAGGTGTTACGCTGACCGGATGAGGAGGCGGTAGAGGATGAGGAAGCGGAGTAGGAGGAGTTAGGAACAGGAGGCAAACTGAAGCGCCCTGCAATCCTCGGCGGTGGAAGGAGATGCGCCAAAAAAATTTTAAAAGGTGTATCTCACATGTACCGATACAGACTATGCCGTAATTTAATTTTTTACACTCAAAAAGGGTGTAGATTGAATAGCGGAATAGAAAATTTTTTATAAAACAGTGTATCTCACACGTACAAACACAGACTAGGCCCCGATTACAATTTTTTGTACCCTAAAGGCAGGATGAGGAGTAGGAGGAGTTCGGAACAGGAGGCAAACTGAAGCACCCTGCAATCCTCAGCAGTGGAAGATGCGCCCCAAAAGATTGGAAGGTGTATCTCACATGTACCGATACAGACTATGCCGAAATGTAATTCTTTTTACCCCAAAGGGTGTAGATTGAATAGCGGAATAGAAAAAATTTTATAAAACGGTGTATCTCACACGTACAAACACAGACTAGGCCCCGATTACAATTTTTTGTACCCTAAAGGCAGGATGAGGAGGAGTTCGGAACAGGAGGCAAACTGAAGCACCTTGCAATCCTCGGCGGTGGAAGATGCGCCCCAAAAGATTGGAACGTGTATCTCACACGTACTGATACAGACTATGCCGCAATTTAATTATTTTTACCCCAAGGGTGTAGATTGAATAGCGGAATAGAAAATATGATATCAAAAGGTGTATCTATCTCACACGTACAGACCCAGACTAGGCCCTGATTACTATTTTTTGTACCCTAAAGGCAGGATGAGGAGTAGGAGGAGTTCGGAACAGGAGGCAAACTGAAGCACCCTGCAATCCTCGGCGGTGGAAGATGCGCCCCAAAAGATTGGAAGGTGTATCTCACACATACTGATACAGACTACGCCGCAATTTAATTCTTTTTACCCCAAAGGGTGTAGATTTAATAGCGGAATAGAAAATTTTTTATAAAACGGTGTATCTCACACGTACAAACACAGACTAGGCCCCGATTACAATTTTTTGTACCCTAAAGGCAGGATGAGGAGTAGGAGGAGTTCGGAACAGGAGGCAAACTGAAGCACCTTGCAATCCTCGGCGGTGGAAGATGCGCCCCAAAAGATTGGAACGTGTATCTCACACGTACTGATACAGACTATGCCGCAATTTAATTATTTTTACCCCAAGGGTGTAGATTGAATAGCGGAATAGAAAATATGATATCAAAAGGTGTATCTATCTCACACGTACAGACCCAGACTAGGCCCTGATTACTATTTTTTGTACCCTAAAGGCAGGATGAGGAGTAGGAGGAGTTCGGAACAGGCAGGAGGCAAACTGAAGCACCCTGCAATCCCCGGCGGTATAAGATGCGCCCCAAAAATTGGAAAGGTGTATCTCACACGTACCGATACAGACTATGCCGCAATTTAATTCTTTTTACCCCAAGGGTGTAGATTGAATAGCGGAATAGAAAATATGATATTAAAAGGTGTATCTATCTCACACGTACAGACCCAGACTAGGCCCTGATTACTATTTTTTGTACCCTAAAAGCAGGATGAGGAGTAGGAGGAGTTCGGAACAGGCAGGAGGCAAACTGAAGCACCCTGCAATCCTCGGCGGTATAAGATGCGCCCCAAAAATTGGAAAGGTGTATCTCACACGTACCGATACAGACTATCCCGCAATTTAATTATTTTTACCCCAAAGGGTGTAGATTGAATAGCGGAATAGAAAATATGATATAAAATTGGTGATTTTTCAATAGCACATGTGAACACAGCAGTGTCTTATGTCAGTCAGCTCTGCTGCAGGCTATGAAGGGAAAAAAAAAAAGAAAATTCCCCTTTTAAGTTTGTAATTTTTAAATAGATTAGTACAGACTATGCCACAATTTAATTTTTTTAACCCAAAAGGGTGTATATTGAATAGTGGAATAGAAAAAAGTGTATAAAATTAAAAATCATCACTCAATAATAGCACATGTGAACACAGCAGTGTCTTATCACAGTCAGCAGCACTGAAGCAAAAACGCTGCACACAACTGACTGATAAAAATAGATTTTTTTCTCCCTCCTCCTCAGCGAGCAAAAAGATTGTGTTCACTGCACCACCCCACACACAGCAAAATCGATGTAGAACACTGACCCTGCCTATTCTCCAGCCTCGCCCTAAAATGCCCTAATAACTCGCCCTGCCTGCAGCACTCCGACCTGTCCCTGCATTATTTTCTGACACAATACAATTTTCACTGTCTGTCCCTAATCAGCAGCCAGCACGTATGATGTGTGCTCTCTCCCTAAACTACAGCAGAATAGCGCAGCGCGCTGGGGTTCTCGAACTTATAAAGACATGGTCACATGCTTCAGATGGCCAATCACAGCTACTAATACATTAGTAGGCATGGCTGGGATGGCTTAAGGCACACCAGTTAAACGCTTGTTGATTGGCTGTTGAAAGCCCGCCATTAAAAGCGCGCCATTACATACAAACCCGGAAATAAAATGACCGAACGCGGATTTTAAACCCGAACATACAGTAAAGTTTTTCGGGTCCGTGTTCGGGTAACAAAAATCCAATTATTCGGTACGAACCCGAATAATACAGTCCGTGTTCGCTCAACACTATCCTTTATTTTATTGGTTAAACTAGATGGACTTGTGTATTTTTCCGGTCTAAATAAAATCATTATACTGTTGGGACACTTATTGAAAGGAGTTATTTTTTCTAAAGTGGAACAACTATACTTAAAATCTAAAGTCTAGCAAATAGGGTTTGATAGCCCAAAGTAATCAGTACAGCACTTCCTCTTGTGTGACGAAGCTTGGACGCATTGGGATTTATTTACTAAAACGGAAAAGTACAAAATCTGGTGCAGCTCTGCATAGAAATCAATCAGCTTCCAGGTTCTTTTGTCAAAGCCTTATTGAACAAGCTGAAGTTAGAAGCTGATTGGCTACCATGCACAGCTGCACCAGATTTTGCACCCCCCTTTAGTAAATCAACCCCATTGTTCCTCTAGGGCATTGATGGTGATCCTTGGCACCCCAGATGTTTAGGAACTGCATTTTCCATGATGCTCAACAACACTGCAGAGTGCATGAGCATTATGGAAAATTTAGTTCCAAAACATCTGAGGTGCCAAGGTTCGCCAACACTGCTCCTGTGACCCTAGAGCCAACACTGCTCTAGGGTCATAGGTGCTTTTCTGAGGTTTGATGTCATCAGGAGCATATCTTACCCAATCCTGCTTTTGCTCACTGGACTACAATGATACATCAGAGGTCTGGGGCTAAGAAGAACTGCCCAGTCCTTAGTGAGGTCTAATGAACCCCAAACTGTGTAGAAAGAATAAGAAAAAGTTATTGAAGTTGAAAATCAAATCCATAAAGTTAAACCAATAAAAGAAAGCCCCAATAAGCAGAAACCTATACACACAGTTGATCCAGAAGAAGGGAAAAAAAACTACTAAGGCATTGTCCAATTTTCTCCAACAGGGGAAGAAATATTTTCTTGGTTCCCTATCAGATATTCCTTGGATCAACAATCTCTGGTATTATTACCTCTACTTATGAACATCCAGCAATATTTTGTGCATTTAGGAATGCACCTAACTTTTTTTTTTAAAACAATTAACTTAGCTGGCTAGAACTAATTCCTGAGCTAGCCTATACATATGTGTGCAGCTGTTACTGTGAAAAAGTATTTCTTTATGTGGAGATTTAGCTTTTTTCCTCCAGGTGTAAAAGTGAATATATCTACACCAAGTTCGCTATATGGACCACGCATGTATTTATACATGATTTATACAGTGCATTGCGAAATTATTCGGCCCCCTTGAACTTTTCGACCTATTGCCACATTTCAGGCTTCAAACATAAAGATATAAAACTGTAATTTTTTTTGAAGAATCAACAACAAGTGTGACACAATCATGAAGTGGAATGAAATTTATTGGATATTTCAAACTTTTTTAACAAATAAAAAACTGCAAAACGTTATGTTTGGCGTAAAAGCCCAATTTTTCATTGTTGCCAAAAAGTTTGATTTTGGTTTCATCTGACCAGAGCACCTTCTTCCACATGTTTGGTGTGTCTCCCAGGTGGCTTGTGGCAAAACTTTAAACAACACTTTTTATGGATATCTTTAAGAAATGGCTTTCTTCTTGCCACTCTTCCATAAAGGCCAGATTTGTGCAGTATACGACTGATTGTTGTTCTATGGACAGAGTCTCCCACCTCAGCTGTAGATCTCTGCAGTTCATCCAGAGTGATCATGGGCCTCTTGGCTGCACCTCTGATCATTATTCTCCTTGTATGAGCTGAAAGTTTAGAGGGACAGCCAGGTCTTCATAGATTTGCAGTGGTCTGATACTCCCATTTCAATATTATTGCTTGCACAGTGCTCCTTGGGATGTTTAAAGCTTGGGAAATCTTTTTGTATCCAAATCCGGCTTTAAACTTCTCCACAGCAGTATTTCGGACCTGCCTGGTGTCTTCCTTGTTCTTAATGATGCTCTCTGCGCTTTAAAGGGACCTCTGAGACTATCACAGTGCAGGTGCATTTATATGGAGACTTGATTACACACAGGTGGATTATATTTATCATCATTAGTCATTTAGGTCAGTTAACAAAGGTGTTGTAGAATATTTGATCAGAAAAAACAAACTATAACACTAGCAGCGCTAAATAAGAGGTCCATTGAATAAACCAGTGTCCTTAATGACTCATACAAAATATATATATAGTACAGTCCATGCAGTAAGCACAATTCACCAGGGTAGGGGAGTGAAGGGTCTTGACTGTTCCTCCAAAAATGACACCACACTCTAGTGCTCCCCCCCTTTGGATGAAACACTCACCAGAAACTGGTGAATATAGAGCCTTAAATCCACCAATCAACGGGTGTGCTAATCACTGCTGGGCTGCTCCAAAATCCTCCTTCCTCCAGAGTTCCTCCGCTCAAAGTTCATGCAATTGAACAAAGTGGGGGCAACAATAGTGTAATTCTGCAAACTTTTATTAAAACTACACACAGTAAAACCCCTCTCCCCTCAAGATGTCTACTCACAGGAGGGTAATGGAGTGAAGGCATAAAGGATCAAAATATTGATAAGTCATTTAGGTCAACATTGGATCATTCAGAGATCCTCACTGCACTTCTGGAGAGAGTTTGCTGCACTGAAAGTAAAGGGGCTGAATAATTTTGCACGCCCAATTTTTCAGTTTTTTATTTGTTAACAAAGTTTGAAATATCCAATAAATTTTGTTCCACTTCATTAATGTGTCCCACTTGTTGTTGATTCTTCAAAAAAAAAATTACTGTTTTATATCTTTATGTTTGAAGCCTGAAATGTGGCAAAAGGTTGAAAAGTTCAAGGGGGCCGAATACTTTCGCAATGCACTGTACATGATCATATCCCCCCTTAGTTGCCTCTTTTCAAGGTAGAATAAATTCAGCTAATTAATCTTTCCTCATAGCTGAGCTTTTATCAGTTTGGTTGCCCTTCTCTGCACTTTCTCCAGGTCACCGATATCTTTTTTGTGAACTGGTGCTCAAAATTAAATGGCATATTCCACATGTCTCACTAATCCTTTGTACAGGGACAAAATTATGTCTCCCTCTTGAGTCTATACATAATACAATAGAAGAAAGTATTTAATGCAGTGCTCAGGTCGCCATGGCGACAAATTGCATCCTGGTGCCTGGAATGTTGCCGGAATTTTTCCACACACTCTGCGCCACCCCCCATTAGTATCCTGGGCTCTGCTTGCCCATCTGCGGGCCTGGAACCAGCAAAGAGGGTGCTGCTGGGTAGAGGGGAAGGAGGAGAGCAGACCACTCTTGTTGCTGACCCGGATGTAACGTGTATGGCTTTTTGTCCTCTATGTGATAAAAAAGTTAGGTAAAAAAAATATTTTTTAATTTTAAAAAAAAAATGTTTTAATCATAAAAAAATTAAAGTTTCACCCAAGCACATAAAATATGCCCCCCCATATACCCATGTAGAAATGTGAAAGCATGCGACGGGGGCGCCTAAGCCTGAAAACATTGACTGTGAAACACATATACGTATCTCAGCGCATGGCAAAATGAGAGCAATAATTCTAGCACCAGACCTCCTTTGCAACGTTAAACTAATGACCTATAGGGGGATTTTAAAGCATATCCTATTGAAAATATAGGATACTGAAGGTTGTCTTCATTTCACACAAAATTTAGGGCTTGACTTGTCACGTATCTTTACTCGGTGCAACCTTGGCTTTTATATTTTACCATAAAATTTGGTAATTTATTGCGTTTTTGTGCCTCCTAAAATTAACTTTGATATGTTTTTAATGGAATTTTCAGTTTCCCAGACCTTTGCGGCAATCTTGTGAAAAAGTAAAAAAACAACCCCTATTTTATTCTCTTGGGTGTCTGCTTTCAGAAAATATATAATGTTTGGGGGTTTTATGTAATCTTCAGGCCTAAAAGGATTTTCTAAACGTGTGAAAAAAATGCAAAAATGCCTCTGGCCGCAAAAAGGCTAAAGGAAAAATTCACTTTTGAGAACACGTTACATGTTCTACCTTGTAAGCTTTATTAGTTAAAATAAAAAACTGTCTCCTAACATTTTTACCTGCCTCCTAGAGTCAGAGAACATTTTTCAAGCCCTCTGTTAACCACTTGACCTCCAGAAGATTTACCCCTTCCTTGACCAGGCCTTTTTCTGCAAACGGCACTGCAGTATTTTAACTAACAATTGCGAGATCGTGCAACACTGTACCTAAAAAAAATGTAATGTCCTTTTTTTCCCCACAAATAGAGCTTTCTTTTGGTGGTATTTGATCACCTCTGCGTTTTTTTATTTTTTGTGCTATAAACAAAAAAAGGCCAACAATTTAAAAAAAAAAAACAATATTTTTGACTTTCTGCTATAAAACATATCCAATAAAAAATGTAAAAAATCTAATTTCTTTATGAATTTAGGCCAAGATGTATTCTGTCTTTTTTATAAAAAAAAATCCCAATAAGCGTATACTGATTGGTTTGCTCAAATGTTATAGCGTCTACAAACTTTGGGATATATTGATTTATTTTTTATTAGTAATGGAGGCAATCAGCGACTTATAACTGGACTGCGACAGACAGTCCGGTCACTAACTGACACAAACTGACACTTTTGGCACTTTTTCGGGACTAGTGACACTAATACAGTGATCAGTGTTAAAAATATGCACTGTCACTGTACTAATGACACTGCCTGGGAAGGGGTTAAACATTAGGGGTGATTAAAGGGTTAAATGTGTGCCTGACCAGTGCTTTACTACTGTGGGGAGGTGCTTGTACTAGGGGAAGGTATGGATCAGTGCCCCTACTTAGCAGAGACTCAGGATCCATGCCTTCTGTACCGTCAGAAAAGCAATCTGCGTTGCTTACATACATATTTACGTTCTGCCACGTGTACTGAAATATCGGCGGGTGCCGCGGACATCGAGACGGCTGTACCTGCTGATCAGCTCCCATTGTGTCTAATCACAGCGGGAGAGGGCTGCCGGCAGCGCTTGCGTGTGCCCCAGACTAGGAGGTGCAGGATCACTTACTAGACACGTGATCCTCCGCAGCAGAGCCGTCTTTCTGCCATAAACAGTGGGGATCGAAAGTTTGGGCACCCCAGGTAAAAATTTGTATTAATGTGCATAAAGAAGCCAAGGAAAGATGGAAAAATCTCCAAAAGGCATCAAATTACAGATTAGACATTCTTATAATATGTCAACAAAAGTTAGATTTTATTTCCATCATTGACACTTTCAAAATGACAGAAAACAAAAAAAGGCTTCTGCAAAAGTTTGGGCACCCTGCAGAATTTATAGCATGCACTGCCCCCTTTGCAAGGCTGAGACCTGCCAGTGTCATGGATTGTTCTCAATCATCGTCTGGGAAGACCAGGTGATGTCAATCTCAAAGGTTTTAAATGCCCAGACTCATCTGACCTTGCCCCAACAATCCGCACCATGGGATCTTCTAAGCAGTTGTCTAGAAAACTGAAAATAGTTGACCCTCACAAAGCTGGAGAAGGCTATAAGAAGATAACAAAGCGTTTTCAGATGTCAATATCCTCTGTTCGGAATGTAATTAAGAAATGTCAGTCATCAGGATCAGTGGAAGTTAAAGCAAGATCTGAAAGACCAAGAAAAATATCAGACAGAACAGCTGAAAGGATTGTGAGAAAAACCATTTAAAACCCACGTTTGACTGCACGATCCCTCCAGAAAGATCTGGCAGCCACTGGAGTTGTGGTACACTATTCCACTATAAAGAGATACTTGTACAAATATGGTCTTCATGGAAGAGTCATCAGAAGAAAACCTCTTCTACGTCCTCACCACAAAAATCAGCGTTTGAACTTTGCAAATGAACATATAGACAAGCCTGATGCATTTTGGAAACAAGTTCTGTGGACCGATAAGGTTAAAATGTAACTTTTTGGCCGGAATGAGCAAAGGTACGTTTGGAGAAGAAGGGGCACAGAATTTAATGAAAAGAACCTCTGTCCAACTGTTAAGCATGGGGGTGGATCAATCATGCTTTGGGGTTGTATTGCAGCCAGTGGCACAGGGAACAACTCACGAGCAGGGCCGGACTGGGAATAAAATTCAGCCCTGGAAATAATTTCATACCAGCCCCATAGCATTATTATACTGACCCAACAGCATAACGCTATTATTTTCTTGTTCATAAAAGGGAAAAACATGCATTTTAAAGCACATTTGAAGAGTGAATTATATATAGATATGACAGATATGAAAGCATATAGGGCTTTATATATATATATATATATATATATATATATATATATATATATATATATATATATTGTGAGGGATTAGCTCGGTGGCGGGTGTGGATGACCCCTTGGGGGGTGCGTTTTCCCAGAGAGGTAGCCGACAAGTGCTTGCAAACAAACAGTGTGGTTTATTAAATGGTGTTTTCTTCACCAGGCTGTATGCAGCAAAACATCCAAAATAAAATAAAACAGAAAATAAATCCTTGCCTCTGTGGGCGGCTACCTTCTCACAACTGGAACCTGCCTAAGTGTCTGTCTCCAACCTACCGTCGGGCAGACTTCCTTGTCACATAGCGGACACTCAATAGTCCTTTTATAATAGCTTCACAGGGCAACACAGTCCTTTTGTTTCTTTCACATCAACAGTTCGTCTTCTCACCTTTGAGACGTATTCACCCTTGGTTACCGTCCCGGGCACACATCACTCCGGGGGGTCTTCTCCCAGGCCCACACATCCTGTCGGGAGGCACACGCTGACTGTCCTCCTGCTCCCAGCCCACATGGCTTCAGGACACAGCTTCTGGAGGCAGCAAACAATAGGAATTTCTCTGAACAAATTATAGAGCCTTAACTCCCTCATTCTGAACAGGTGAAGGCCTTTCAACTTCCTGCTGGCTAGCTCTGTAGCCAACACCCTAAATTAATTAATGGACTTTCTAAATCAGGTGGAAATGTATCTCCTTCCTGTGACTACATTCCCAGATTTAGCTGACTTCCTGTTACATACCCCCCCCTCTTGTTTCAACCCTAGGGTTGGGACACAGATTTCCAGGCACGCATGTGTCAAGCACTGCTGACTCACTGATAAGCCTCCTATTATCCTCAAGCTTCCGGATGAAACTGTTTTGTCATCTTCATTGACGGATTTCTCATAAATGCCACACAGTTTGTCTCTCATCTCATATACACATTCTTCAACTGCATTTTTGGCATCATTTCGCTCCTTCTCGTTTCCGTCATCTTCATTGACAGCTTTCTCATAAATGTCAGACAGCTTGTCCCTCATAACCGTCTGTCCAATCCACCACGGAGGACCGTGATCCATAGGCAACTCAATTGGGCTAGTCTTAATGTCTTCAACATTCTTAAGACGCCTCTCTCTGCAATCCATAAATGTTTTCCACAAAACTTTGAGAACCTTTGCTTCACTAAGCTTTGTTCCAAGTAGGGACTCTTGACATCCCTCTGTGACTTGAGTTGCCTCTCCATACAGCTGTACACAATCATTGACTTTTTGTTGTAAAAGGGAATGATCTTCCTTCTTGAGCTTTGCTTGCTCTAAGATGCTGTGCAGAGGATTTTCCAATTGAGACAACAGGCTGTCACACATTTCTTCAAAGTGACCCCTGTTCCTTTTCCCAGAGATATCAATATCATTCAAACATTTCATATTCATAGGCAGATCTGAAGCATTTGCACTCATCAACTTCTTAAACTTTTCGCCCTCCTGAGCGAGTCGCAGTAAAGGCCTACTATTTGATTTGATATTCAGTTTATATTTCTTGCCAAACTCTTCACAGAAGTAGCCAACCAGAACATCATCAACTTTCCTTCCACCAACATAGGGGTCAAAGGCAACAACACAGTTGAACCCAGCGATCTGGGTGGTATCCATTATAGACCTCCTCTCTGCATCAGTGAAGAAGCATGGAACTGCAACACATTCTTTTACAGGTTTCTTCAATGCACTTTCTGCTGAACTATTTGACCGCTCAAGGTCACCTAGTTCTTTTTCTCTATCTGAATTCCACATGGAATGCATCTCAAGATCACGATCAAACTTCTGCCACCCGTCTTTCACCAGTTCCATTTTGGAAACACTCCCTGAAAGGCACTTATTCATTTGCTTCACGTTTTCACCAACAGCCTTAGTTTTCTCCACTAGGTTTTCAGCCTGAACTGAGAAATCACCACATTTCTTACTCAGCTCCTTTGTTTGCTGAAGTTCTAATGATACATTTTCCAATGCTTGAAGTTTTTGAAGGAACGGTTTATTCCAAAGGGGTGATTCAAGCCACATGTCGTCACATTTCTGAGGCTCACTCAGGACAGACCCCAAAACACTGATCCTTTTAAAAACTGCATCAGGCACACTATCCCCTCTTTGGGACAGATCCTCTGTTGCCTGGAATTCCTCTTCCAGTTCCTGCAACGGAATCTTCATCTCTTCTACTTGCTGTTCTAAGGCTCGCTTAGACTTTTCTAGCTCCTGAACGCTTTTCACAACATCATCCTTGGAGCTGACCAATTCTTCCATTTCTGTACGCAGCTGTTTAACACTTTCTAGTTCAGCCTTACACTCTAGAGCTTCCTCCAAAGAGCGAGCCAAGAACAGGGCTTTGCTCTCGTTATCACGCACCTCCGTTTCTGCACGTGCGCGTTCTTCTGCATATTTTGCAGACACAGTCTTCTCTTCACCAAGCATCTGATCAAACTTCTTTTTCACATCTTCAACACACTGTAATGAACCAACGCTTTCTTCCATGCGTTTTTTCATATCCGCTATCTGAGCTTGCAATGTTGCGACTTGCTCTGATAGGTTTTTCTTTGCTTCCGCCTCCTCTTTTAATTGTTCCAGGAAGCCATTTTTCTCATCTTCCATTTGTTTGAGCTTTGTGCTAAAACTCAGCCTTTGACACCTCTCTTCCTGTAAGAGTTCCTGCGTGTCTTGCAGCTGCGATTCCAAGATAGAAAAATCTTCCGCAATTTCTCTAGATTTGCTGTCTGCTTGAGAAAGCTGATTTGTAACATTGTCCAACTCAACCTGCAGTCGGTTTGCCTTCTCTGACAGCTTAGCACACAATCGGTCACCTTCTGACACCTTGACTTGCGATTCCAGAAGCTGTGCCTCTACTTTTTCCCTCTTATGTTCACAATCTCCTTTTCCCTGCATAAGAGCCTTCACCTCATTGGCTAGCATCTGGGAATAAGAATGTAATTCTGCCACACAGGCTTCTTTCTCCTTTAACTGCTGCTGGACACGTTGGGCTTCCCCTTTCCAACTTTCACAGTCCGCACGCCATTCATTTACCACATTGCTCAAAGTAGTGAGTAGGGTTGAGCGGACACCTAGATGTCCGTGTTCGACGGGTTCGGCCGAACTTTAAAAAAAAGTCCGGGTCCGTGTCCCGGACTTTTACCGAACTTTTCCCGGACACCGAACCCCATTGAAGTCAATGGGGACCCGAACTTTAAGGCACTAAAATGGCTCTAAAACACCAAAGGAAAGGGCTAGAGTGCTGCAAATGGCAGCAAAACGTAATTAAGAGCATGGCAAGTGCTCTGCAAACAAATGTGGATAGGGAAATAACTTAAAACAACAAAAAAAAAACAGAAAAATAAAACAATGTTCTTCTTCATCTCTGAAGGACGAGGCCCATATGGAGTAGGAGGGAGGTTGAGGTGGTGGTGGATGTGGCGGTGACATAGGCGTGCGCACAGGGTGTGCTGGGTGTGCCTGGGCACACCCTAATCACCTAGGGCACATAGCATTGCCAGTGAGGAGATGGGAAAGATCTCCCTGGGACCTGCTCTGCTCTATTTCTCCTTGCCTACAGGTACATGGCCCCGATACATTACTCTCCCTGCTGGCAAACACATGCATGTGTATTTCAACTTTGGGGTGCACACCTTAATGCAATAGGCTGCGCACACCTATGGGCGGTGTAGGTGGAAGCGGCGGTGGAGGAGGACCAGGGCCGGATTAACAGCATCATGGGCTTGGTGCTGAGGATTTTGAAGGGCCTTAGGGCCGTGCCTTGCCATGCACCCAGAGGAGGAAGGGTGCAGCCATGCATGCCTAATTCAACATGGGATGCTGTCTCTGAAGCCCATAAACACATCCATGCATCGCCAACTGTCCCTCCTTGTCCGGCCTTCACGCTGTGTGGGGAGGTTCTGAGGGTGCTGCCTGGGGAAGCGAGCATAGAAGCCAGACTTCTGTGTTTACAAGTGACAGAAGAGCGGTAACAGTGAATATGGCCAACCCGGGGCCTATATAAAAGGTAGGGGCCTGGAGCTGCAGCTCCAATAGACCCTACATTAATCTGGCCCTGAGGAGGAGGACGAGGTAGCCAACACTGCTTCTTTTCACAAATTTTAAATGAGGGTACACCCCAAAAGAGTGAGAAAGAGCAAAAATGGAACAATGGGTGGGTAAGGTCGGTATCCATTGCTATTCTGCATAAGGTACGGAAAAGTCCCGTGGGATCCATGCCTGGTTCATTTTAATGAACGTGAGCTTGTCCACATTGTCTCTGGACAGGCGGCTGCGCTTGTCTGTTATAACGCCCCCAGCCGTGCTAAATACCCGTTCAGATAATACACTGGCTGCAGGGCACGCCAGCACCTCCAAGGCGTAAAGGGCAAGCTCAGGCCATGTGCCCAATTTGGAGACCCAGAAGTTGAAGGGGGCAGACCCGTCATTCACTACATGTAGGCGTGTGCACACATACTGCTCCACCATGTTGGTAAAATGCTGCCTCCTGCTAAGACGTTCCATCTGAGCTGCTGGTGCTGCTGTTTGTTGTGGCGTGCTGACAAAGCTTTTCCACATTTCGGCCATGCTAACCCTGCCTTATGAGGTGCTGGCGGTGCCCTGGTTGCGTTGGCGACCTCCTCCTCCTCCTCCTCTGCCTTGTGCTTCCACTGTGGCCCCGCTGTCAGATGGGAATGCCAGCAGCATGGCGTCTACCAGCGTGCGCTTGTACTCGCGCATCTTGCGATCGCGCTCCAGTGAGTGAATTAAGGACGGTACGTTGTCCTTGTAACGGGGATCCAGCAGCGTGGCCACCCAGTAATCAGCACAAGTTAGAATGTGGGCAACTCGGCGGTCGTTGTGGAGACACTGCAGCATGTAATCGCTCATGTGTGCCAGGCTGCCCAGAGGCGACGAAAGGCTGTCCTCTGTGGGAGGTGTATGGTCCGTGTCCTCTGTATCCCCCCAGCCACGCACCAGTGATGGCCATGAGCTGGCCTGGGTGCCACCCTGCTGTGAACATGGTTCCATCTCCTCCTCCAGCTCCTCCTCCTCCTCATCCTCCTCATCCTCCAGAACTGTGCCCCTGCTGGACAATTGCGTCCCTGGCGTTTGCGTGTGCAGGAACCCACCCTCGGAGCCCCTTGCGAATGACTGCCCTGAAAGCCTTGGAAATGTTACCTCTTCATCCTCCTCCTCCTCCTCATCCTGTGCCACATCCTCTTCCATCATCGCCCGAATTGTTTTTTCAAGGAGGCATAGAAGTGGGATAGTTAAGCTGAGAACGGCGTCATTGCCACTGGCCATGTTGGTGGAGTACTCAAAACAGCGCAACAAGGCACACAGGTCTCGCATGGAGGCCCAGTTATTGGTGGTGAAGTGGTGCTGTTCCGCAGAGCGACTCACGCGTGCGTGCTGCAGCTGAAACTCCACTATGGCCTGCTGCTGCTCGCACAGTCTTTCCAGCATGTGCAAGGTGGAGTTCCACCTTGTGGGCACGTCACATATGAGGCGGTGAGCGGGAAGGCCGAAGTTACGCTGCAGCGCTGCCAGGCGAGCAGCAGCAGGGTGAGAACGCCGAAAGTGCGCACAAACGGCCCGCACTTTCTGCAGCAGCTCTGACATATCGGGGTAGTTTTTAAGGAACCTCTGCACCACCAAATTCAGCACATGCGCCAGGCAAGGGATGTGCGTCAAACCGGCTAGGCCCAGAGCTGCTATGAGATTTCGCCCGTTATCGCACACCACCAGGCCGGGCTTGAGGCTCGCTGGCAGCAACCACTCATTTGTCTGCTGTTCCATGCTCCTCCACAACTCCTGCGCGGTGTGTGGTTTGTCCCCCAAACAGGCAAGTTGTAAAACTGCCTGCTGTCGTTTACCCCTGGCCGTGCTGAAGTTGGTGGTGAAGGTGTTACGCTGTCCGGATGAGGAGGCGGTAGAGGATGAGGAAGCGGAGTAGGAGGAGTTAGGAACAGGAGGCAAACTGAAGCGCCCTGCAATCCTCGGTGGTGGAAGGACATGCGCCAAATTGCTATCCGCCTCAGGCCCATCCGCCACTGCATTTACCCAGTGTGCCGTTAGGGAGATATAACGCCCCTGACCGTGCTTACTGGTCCACGTATCCGTAGTTAGGTGGACCTTGGCACAGATGGCGTTGCGCAGTGCACACCTGATTTTTTCCCCCACTTGGTTGTGCAGGGAAGGGATGGCTTGCCTGGAAAAGTAGTGGCGGCTGGGCACGACGTACTGTGGGACAGCCACCGACATAAGGTTTTTAAAACTGTGCGTCTCCACCAGACGGAATGACAGCATTTCAAAGGCCAATAATTTTGAAATGCTGGCATTCAGGGCCAGGGATCGCGGGTGGGTAGGGGGGTACTTCCTCTTCCTCTCAAGTGTTTGGGAGATGGAAAGCTGAACGCTTCCACGGGACATTGTGGAGATGGTTGTTGGTGACCCAGGTGGTGGTGTTGCTGACAGATCGTCTGTTTGCGGGGTGGCAGGTGCCGGTATCACTACAGATGTGGCTGGAGCGGCCGAGACTGCAGCAGAAGAGGAAGCAGGATGAGCCAGAGACGTTTCTTGGTTTTGAAGGTGTGTACTCCACTGCAGCTCGTGCTTTGCACTTAGATGCCTGATCATGCAGGTTGTGCTCAGGTTGAGAAGGTTCATGCCTCGCTTCAAGCTCTGATTGCACAGGGTGCAAACCACTCGTGTCCTGTCATCAGCACATTTTCTAAAGAACTTCCACGCTAGAGAACTCCTTTGAGCTGACTTTGGTGCGCTCGTTCCCTTGCTGCGTTGGGCAGTAGCGGGCGTAGTGTCTAGGGCACGGCCGCTCCGCTTCTGCACCCTGCTCCCTCTTCTGCTGTGCTGGTGGCTCTGTGCGACCACCGCCTCTTCCTCCAAACTACTCAGTTCACCTGCATGACGTTCATTCCATGTGGGGTCGAGGACCTCATCGTCCTCCACATCATCTTCCACCCAGTCTTCACCCCTGCCCTCCTTGTCGGTCTCCACAATGCTGAACGCCGCAGCAGTTGGCACCTGCGTTTCGTCATCATCGGAGACGTGCTGCGATGATCCTTGCATGTACTCATCTTGAGGAATAAGTGGTTGGGCATCGCTGCACTCAATCTCTTCCACTTCTGGGGCAGGGCTAGGTGGATGGCCCTGGGAAACCCTGCTGACAGAGTCCTCAAAAAGAATAAGAGACTGCTGTATGGCTTGGGGCTCAGACTGCTGGCCTGATTTGCAAGGGGGTGAGGTGAAAGACGGTTGGACATTGGCTGCAGGTGCCAACTCTGACCTTTCTGCAGTAGACTGGGTGGGAGACAATGTGAAGGAACTGGAGGCACTGTCAGCAGCAAACCAATCTACTATCGCCTCAACTTGTTCTGGCCTCATCACTTCTAGGGGCGTTTGATGCCCTACCAAATACTGATGCAGGTTCTGTCGCCTACTCACACTTGAGGAAGGTGTTTCACTTGTGCGTGTAGCTGGCACAGATCGACCATGTCCTCTCCTTGCAACAGGAGCTCTACCAGCAGCACCACGACCCAGGCCACGGCCCTTATTTGACGGTCTCCTCATATTTCTGTAATTTAAGATCTTGCCCTAGAAAGGTTTTTATTGAATAGCGGAATAGAAAATATGATCCAAAAAAAGTGTATGTATATCACACGTACACAACCACACTAGGCCCCAATTACTATTGTTTGTACCCCTAAAAGGCTAGATGAGGAGTAGGGGGAGTATGGAACAGGCAGCACCCTCAAACCTTCAGAAGTATGAGATGAACCCCAACAACTTGGAAAGGTGGATCTCTCTCACACGTACCGACACAGACTATCCCGCAATTCAATTGATCCTCAAAGGTTTTTATTGAATAGCGGAATAGGAAATATGATCAAAAAAAGTGTATGTATCTCGCACGTACACAACCACACTAGGCCCCAATTACTATTGTTTGTACCCCTAAAAGGCTAGATGAGGAGTAGGGGGGGTATGGAACAGGCAGCACCCTCAAACCTTCAGAAGTATGAGATGAACCCCAACAACTTGGAAAGGTGGATCTCTCTCACACGTACCGACACAGACTATCCCGCAATTCAATTGATCCCCAAAGGTTTTTATTGAATAGCGGAATAGGAAATATGATCAAAAAAAGTGTATGTATCTCACACGTACAGAAACACACTAGGCCCCAATTACTATTGTTTGTACACCTAAAAGGATGGATGAGGAGGAGGAGGAGTATGGAACAGGCAGCACCCTCAAAGCTTCAGAAGTATGAGATGAACCCCAAAAACTTGGAAAGGTGGATCTCACACGTACCGACACAGACTATTCCGCAATTTAATTGATCCCCAAAGGTTTTTATTGAATAGCGGAATAGGAAATATGATCAAAAAATGTGTATGTATCTCACACGTACAGAAGCACACTAGGCCCCAATTACTATTGTTTGTACACCTAAAAGGATGGATGAGGAGGAGGAGGAGTATGGAACAGGCAGCACCCTCAAAGCTTCAGAAGTATGAGATGAACCCCAAAAACTTGGAAAGGTGGATCTCACACGTACCGACACAGACTATCCCGCAATTTAATTGATCCCCAAAGGTTTTTATTGAATAGCGGAATAGGAAATATGATCAAAAAATGTGTATGTATCTCACACGTACAGAAGCACACTAGGCCCCAATTACTATTGTTTGTACACCTAAAAGGATGGATGAGGAGGAGGAGGAGTATGGAACAGGCAGCACCCTCAAAGCTTCAGAAGTATGAGATGAACCCCAAAAACTTGGAAAGGTGGATCTCACACGTACCGACACAGACTATCCCGCAATTTAATTGATCCCCAAAGGTTTTTATTGAATAGCGGAATAGGAAATATGATCAAAAAATGTGTATGTATCTCACACGTACAGAAGCACACTAGGCCCCAATTACTATTGTTTGTACACCTAAAAGGATGGATGAGGAGGAGGAGGAGTATGGAACAGGCAGCACCCTCAAAGCTTCAGAAGTATGAGATGAACCCCAAAAACTTGGAAAGGTGGATCTCACACGTACCGACACAGACTATTCCGCAATTTAATTGATCCCCAAAGGTTTTTATTGAATAGCGGAATAGGAAATATGATCAAAAAATGTGTATGTATCTCACACGTACAGAAGCACACTAGGCCCCAATTACTATTGTTTGTACACCTAAAAGGATGGATGAGGAGGAGGAGGAGTATGGAACAGGCAGCACCCTCAAAGCTTCAGAAGTATGAGATGAACCCCAAAAACTTGGAAAGGTGGATCTCACACGTACCGACACAGACTATCCCGCAATTTAATTGATCCCCAAAGGTTTTTATTGAATAGCGGAATAGGAAATATGATCAAAAAAAGTGTATGTATCTCGCACGTACACAACCACACTAGGCCCCAATTACTATTGTTTGTACCCCTAAAAGGCTAGATGAGGAGTAGGGGGGGTATGGAACAGGCAGCACCCTCAAACCTTCAGAAGTATGAGATGAACCCCAACAACTTGGAAAGGTGGATCTCTCTCACACGTACCGACACAGACTATCCCGCAATTCAATTGATCCTCAAAGGTTTTTATTGAATAGCGGAATAGGAAATATGATCAAAAAAAGTGTATGTATCTCGCACGTACACAACCACACTAGGCCCCAATTACTATTGTTTGTACCCCTAAAAGGCTAGATGAGGAGTAGGGGGGGTATGGAACAGGCAGCACCCTCAAACCTTCAGAAGTATGAGATGAACCCCAACAACTTGGAAAGGTGGATCTCTCTCACACGTACCGACACAGACTATCCCGCAATTCAATTGATCCTCAAAGGTTTTTATTGAATAGCGGAATAGGAAATATGATCAAAAAAAGTGTATGTATCTCGCACGTACACAACCACACTAGGCCCCAATTACTATTGTTTGTACCCCTAAAAGGCTAGGAGTAGGGGGAGTATGGAACAGGCAGCACCCTCAAACCTTCAGAAGTATGAGATGAACCCCAACAACTTGGAAAGGTGGATCTCTCTCACACGTACCAACACAGACTATCCCCCAATTTAACTGATCCCCAAAGGTTTTTGATTAAATAGCGGAATAGAAAATATGATCCCAAAAAAGTGTATGTATATCACACGTACACAACCACACTAGGCCCCAATTACTATTGTTTGTACCCCTAAAAGGCTAGGAGTAGGGGGGAGTATGGAACAGGCAGCACCCTCAAACCTTCAGAAGTATGAGATGAACCCCAACAACTTGGAAAGGTGGATCTCTCTCACACGTACCAACACAGACTATCCCCCAATTTAACTGATCCCCAGAGGTTTTTGATTAAATAGCGGAATAGAAAATATGATCCCAAAAAAGTGTATGTATATCACACGTACACAACCACACTAGGCCCCAATTACTATTGTTTGTACCCCTAAAAGGCTAGGAGTAGGGGGAGTATGGAACAGGCAGCACCCTCAAACCTTCAGAAGTATGAGATGAACCCCAACAACTTGGAAAGGTGGATCTCTCTCACACGTACCAACACAGACTATCCCCCAATTTAACTGATCCCCAGAGGTTTTTGATTAAATAGCGGAATAGAAAATATGATCCCAAAAAAGTGTATGTATATCACACGTACACAACCACACTAGGCCCCAATTACTATTGTTTGTACCCCTAAAAGGCTAGGAGTAGGGGGAGTATGGAACAGGCAGCACCCTCAAACCTTCAGAAGTATGAGATGAACCCCAACAACTTGGAAAGGTGGATCTCTCTCACACGTACCAACACAGACTATCCCCCAATTTAACTGATCCCCAGAGGTTTTTGATTAAATAGCGGAATAGAAAATATGATCCCAAAAAAGTGTATGTATATCACACGTACACAACCACACTAGGCCCCAATTACTATTGTTTGTACCCCTAAAAGGCTAGGAGTAGGGGGAGTATGGAACAGGCAGCACCCTCAAACCTTCAGAAGTATGAGATGAACCCCAACAACTTGGAAAGGTGGATCTCTCTCACACGTACCAACACAGACTATCCCCCAATTTAACTGATCCCCAGAGGTTTTTGATTAAATAGCGGAATAGAAAATATGATCCCAAAAAAGTGTATGTATATCACACGTACACAACCACACTAGGCCCCAATTACTATTGTTTGTACCCCTAAAAGGCTAGGAGTAGGGGGGAGTATGGAACAGGCAGCACCCTCAAACCTTCAGAAGTATGAGATGAACCCCAACAACTTGGAAAGGTGGATCTCTCTCACACGTACCAACACAGACTATCCCCCAATTTAACTGATCCCCAGAGGTTTTTGATTAAATAGCGGAATAGAAAATATGATCCCAAAAAAGTGTATGTATATCACACGTACACAACCACACTAGGCCCCAATTACTATTGTTTGTACCCCTAAAAGGCTAGGAGTAGGGGGGAGTATGGAACAGGCAGCACCCTCAAACCTTCAGAAGTATGAGATGAACCCCAACAACTTGGAAAGGTGGATCTCTCTCACACGTACCAACACAGACTATCCCCCAATTTAACTGATCCCCAGAGGTTTTTGATTAAATAGCGGAATAGAAAATATGATCCCAAAAAAGTGTATGTATATCACACGTACACAACCACACTAGGCCCCAATTACTATTGTTTGTACCCCTAAAAGGCTAGGAGTAGGGGGGAGTATGGAACAGGCAGCACCCTCAAACCTTCAGAAGTATGAGATGAACCCCAACAACTTGGAAAGGTGGATCTCTCTCACACGTACCAACACAGACTATCCCCCAATTTAACTGATCCCCAGAGGTTTTTGATTAAATAGCGGAATAGAAAATATGATCCCAAAAAAGTGTATGTATATCACACGTACACAACCACACTAGGCCCCAATTACTATTGTTTGTACCCCTAAAAGGCTAGGAGTAGGGGGGAGTATGGAACAGGCAGCACCCTCAAACCTTCAGAAGTATGAGATGAACCCCAACAACTTGGAAAGGTGGATCTCTCTCACACGTACCAACACAGACTATCCCCCAATTTAACTGATCCCCAGAGGTTTTTGATTAAATAGCGGAATAGAAAATATGATCCCAAAAAAGTGTATGTATATCACACGTACACAACCACACTAGGCCCCAATTACTATTGTTTGTACCCCTAAAAGGCTAGGAGTAGGGGGAGTATGGAACAGGCAGCACCCTCAAACCTTCAGAAGTATGAGATGAACCCCAACAACTTGGAAAGGTGGATCTCTCTCACACGTACCAACACAGACTATCCCCCAATTTAACTGATCCCCAGAGGTTTTTGATTAAATAGCGGAATAGAAAATATGATCCCAAAAAAGTGTATGTATATCACACGTACACAACCACACTAGGCCCCAATTACTATTGTTTGTACCCCTAAAAGGCTAGGAGTAGGGGGAGTATGGAACAGGCAGCACCCTCAAACCTTCAGAAGTATGAGATGAACCCCAACAACTTGGAAAGGTGGATCTCTCTCACACGTACCAACACAGACTATCCCCCAATTTAACTGATCCCCAAAGGTTTTTGATTAAATAGCGGAATAGAAAATATGATCCCAAAAAAGTGTATGTATATCACACGTACACAACCACACTAGGCCCCAATTACTATTGTTTGTACCCCTAAAAGGCTAGGAGTAGGGGGGAGTATGGAACAGGCAGCACCCTCAAACCTTCAGAAGTATGAGATGAACCCCAACAACTTGGAAAGGTGGATCTCTCTCACACGTACCAACACAGACTATCCCCCAATTTAACTGATCCCCAGAGGTTTTTGATTAAATAGCGGAATAGAAAATATGATCCCAAAAAAGTGTATGTATATCACACGTACACAACCACACTAGGCCCCAATTACTATTGTTTGTACCCCTAAAAGGCTAGGAGTAGGGGGAGTATGGAACAGGCAGCACCCTCAAACCTTCAGAAGTATGAGATGAACCCCAACAACTTGGAAAGGTGGATCTCTCTCACACGTACCAACACAGACTATCCCCCAATTTAACTGATCCCCAGAGGTTTTTGATTAAATAGCGGAATAGAAAATATGATCCCAAAAAAGTGTATGTATATCACACGTACACAACCACACTAGGCCCCAATTACTATTGTTTGTACCCCTAAAAGGCTAGGAGTAGGGGGAGTATGGAACAGGCAGCACCCTCAAACCTTCAGAAGTATGAGATGAACCCCAACAACTTGGAAAGGTGGATCTCTCTCACACGTACCAACACAGACTATCCCCCAATTTAACTGATCCCCAGAGGTTTTTGATTAAATAGCGGAATAGAAAATATGATCCCAAAAAAGTGTATGTATATCACACGTACACAACCACACTAGGCCCCAATTACTATTGTTTGTACCCCTAAAAGGCTAGGAGTAGGGGGAGTATGGAACAGGCAGCACCCTCAAACCTTCAGAAGTATGAGATGAACCCCAACAACTTGGAAAGGTGGATCTCTCTCACACGTACCAACACAGACTATCCCCCAATTTAACTGATCCCCAGAGGTTTTTGATTAAATAGCGGAATAGAAAATATGATCCCAAAAAAGTGTATGTATATCACACGTACACAACCACACTAGGCCCCAATTACTATTGTTTGTACCCCTAAAAGGCTAGGAGTAGGGGGGAGTATGGAACAGGCAGCACCCTCAAACCTTCAGAAGTATGAGATGAACCCCAACAACTTGGAAAGGTGGATCTCTCTCACACGTACCAACACAGACTATCCCCCAATTTAACTGATCCCCAGAGGTTTTTGATTAAATAGCGGAATAGAAAATATGATCCCAAAAAAGTGTATGTATATCACACGTACACAACCACACTAGGCCCCAATTACTATTGTTTGTACCCCTAAAAGGCTAGGAGTAGGGGGGAGTATGGAACAGGCAGCACCCTCAAACCTTCAGAAGTATGAGATGAACCCCAACAACTTGGAAAGGTGGATCTCTCTCACACGTACCAACACAGACTATCCCCCAATTTAACTGATCCCCAGAGGTTTTTGATTAAATAGCGGAATAGAAAATATGATCCCAAAAAAGTGTATGTATATCACACGTACACAACCACACTAGGCCCCAATTACTATTGTTTGTACCCCTAAAAGGCTAGGAGTAGGGGGGAGTATGGAACAGGCAGCACCCTCAAACCTTCAGAAGTATGAGATGAACCCCAACAACTTGGAAAGGTGGATCTCTCTCACACGTACCAACACAGACTATCCCCCAATTTAACTGATCCCCAGAGGTTTTTGATTAAATAGCGGAATAGAAAATATGATCCCAAAAAAGTGTATGTATATCACACGTACACAACCACACTAGGCCCCAATTACTATTGTTTGTACCCCTAAAAGGCTAGGAGTAGGGGGGAGTATGGAACAGGCAGCACCCTCAAACCTTCAGAAGTATGAGATGAACCCCAACAACTTGGAAAGGTGGATCTCTCTCACACGTACCAACACAGACTATCCCCCAATTTAACTGATCCCCAGAGGTTTTTGATTAAATAGCGGAATAGAAAATATGATCCCAAAAAAGTGTATGTATATCACACGTACACAACCACACTAGGCCCCAATTACTATTGTTTGTACCCCTAAAAGGCTAGGAGTAGGGGGAGTATGGAACAGGCAGCACCCTCAAACCTTCAGAAGTATGAGATGAACCCCAACAACTTGGAAAGGTGGATCTCTCTCACACGTACCAACACAGACTATCCCCCAATTTAACTGATCCCCAGAGGTTTTTGATTAAATAGCGGAATAGAAAATATGATCCCAAAAAAGTGTATGTATATCACACGTACACAACCACACTAGGCCCCAATTACTATTGTTTGTACCCCTAAAAGGCTAGGAGTAGGGGGAGTATGGAACAGGCAGCACCCTCAAACCTTCAGAAGTATGAGATGAACCCCAACAACTTGGAAAGGTGGATCTCTCTCACACGTACCAACACAGACTATCCCCCAATTTAACTGATCCCCAAAGGTTTTTGATTAAATAGCGGAATAGAAAATATGATCCCAAAAAAGTGTATGTATATCACACGTACACAACCACACTAGGCCCCAATTACTATTGTTTGTACCCCTAAAAGGCTAGGAGTAGGGGGAGTATGGAACAGGCAGCACCCTCAAACCTTCAGAAGTATGAGATGAACCCCAACAACTTGGAAAGGTGGATCTCTCTCACACGTACCAACACAGACTATCCCCCAATTTAACTGATCCCCAGAGGTTTTTGATTAAATAGCGGAATAGAAAATATGATCCCAAAAAAGTGTATGTATATCACACGTACACAACCACACTAGGCCCCAATTACTATTGTTTGTACCCCTAAAAGGCTAGGAGTAGGGGGAGTATGGAACAGGCAGCACCCTCAAACCTTCAGAAGTATGAGATGAACCCCAACAACTTGGAAAGGTGGATCTCTCTCACACGTACCAACACAGACTATCCCCCAATTTAACTGATCCCCAGAGGTTTTTGATTAAATAGCGGAATAGAAAATATGATCCCAAAAAAGTGTATGTATATCACACGTACACAACCACACTAGGCCCCAATTACTATTGTTTGTACCCCTAAAAGGCTAGGAGTAGGGGGAGTATGGAACAGGCAGCACCCTCAAACCTTCAGAAGTATGAGATGAACCCCAACAACTTGGAAAGGTGGATCTCTCTCACACGTACCAACACAGACTATCCCCCAATTTAACTGATCCCCAGAGGTTTTTGATTAAATAGCGGAATAGAAAATATGATCCCAAAAAAGTGTATGTATATCACACGTACACAACCACACTAGGCCCCAATTACTATTGTTTGTACCCCTAAAAGGCTAGGAGTAGGGGGGAGTATGGAACAGGCAGCACCCTCAAACCTTCAGAAGTATGAGATGAACCCCAACAACTTGGAAAGGTGGATCTCTCTCACACGTACCAACACAGACTATCCCCCAATTTAACTGATCCCCAAAGGTTTTTGATTAAATAGCGGAATAGAAAATATGATCCCAAAAAAGTGTATGTATATCACACGTACACAACCACACTAGGCCCCAATTACTATTGTTTGTACCCCTAAAAGGCTAGATGAGGAGTAGGGGGAGTATGGAACAGGCAGCACCCTCAAACCTTCAGTATGAGATTGTGTTCACTGTACCCCACAAAGATTGAGTTCACTGCACCCCACAATGATTGTGTTCACTGCACCCCACAAAGATTGTGTTCACTGCACCTCACAAAGATTGTGTTCACTGTACCCCCCAAAGATTGTGTTCACTGCACCCCACAAAGATTCTGTTCACTGTACCCCACAAAGATTGTGTTCACTGCACCCCAAAAAGATTGTGTTCACTGCACCCCAAAAAGGATGTTGTTCACTGCACCCCAAAAAGGATGTTGTTCACTCCACCCCAAAAAGATTGTGTTCACTGCACCCCACAAAGATTGTGTTCACTGCACCCCAAAAAGATTGTGTTCACTGCACCCCAAAAATTATTTTGTTCACTGCACCCCAAAAAGGATTTTGTTCACTGCACCCCAAAAAGGATGTTGTTCACTCCACCCCAAAAAGATTGTGTTCACTGCACCCCAAAAAGATTGTGTTCACTGCACCCCACAAAGGATTTTGTTCACTGCACCCCAAAAAGATTGTGTTCACTGCACCCCAAAAAGGATGTTGTTCACTGCACCCCAAAAAGGATTTTGTTCACTGCACCCCAAAAAGATTGTGTTCACTGCACCCCACAAAGGATTTTGTTCACTGCACCCCACAAAGATTGTGTTCACTGCACACCAAAAAGGATTGTGTTCACTGCACCCCAAAAAGATTTTGTTCACTGCACCCCAAAAAGATTGTGTTCACTGCAGCCCAAAAAGATTGTGTTCACTGCAGCCCAAAAAGATTGTGTTCACTGCAGCCCAAAAAGATTGTGTTCACTGCAGCCCAAAAAGATTGTGTTCACTGCAGCCCAAAAAGATTGTGTTCACTGCAGCTCACACACAGAAAAATGGATGTGGATCACTGACACCTGCCTATCTCCAATCCCACACCACACAGCAATATCGATTGTAGTTTGTAGAACACAGTTTCCCTAAAATTCAGCAGACTCTGTCCCTAACAGGATTGAGAAGAGATCGTAGATCAGGATTGAGTGCAGATTCACCCCACCCCCCACACAGCAATATCGATTGTAGTTTGTAGAACACAGTTTCCCTAAAATTCAGCAGACTCTGTCCCTAACAGGATTGAGAAGAGATGGTAGATCAGGATTGAGTGCAGATTCACCCCACCCCCCACACAGCAATATCGATTGTAGTTTGTAGAACACAGTTTCCCTAAAATTCAGCAGACTCTGTCCCTAACAGGATTGAGAAGAGATCGTAGATCAGGATTGAGTGCAGATTCACCCCACCCCCCACACAGCAATATCGATTGTAGTTTGTAGAAGACACTGACCCTATATAATTCAGCAGACTCTATCCCTAAAATGCCTACAACTCGCCCTGCCTAAACACTCCGACCTGTCCCTCAATTCTATCCGGACACAAATGGTTTTTTCCTGCCTATCTTTCCCTAATCAGCAGCCAGCACGTTGATGTGTGCTCTGTCCCTGAATCTAAGCAGCATAATGACGCCGCTGCGGCTGCCTCGAACTTATAAAGACTTGGTCACATGCTTCAGACGGCCAATCACAGCTACTGAGACATTTGCAGGCATGGCTGGGATGGCTTAAGGCACACCAGTTAAACGATTGTTGATTGGCTGTTGAAAGCCCGCCATGAAAAGAGCGCCAAAGCATGCAAAACCCGGAAATAAAACGACCGAACACGGATTTTTACCCGAACATACAGTAAAGTGTCCGTGTCCGTGTTCGGGTACAAAAAATCCAATTATTCGGTACGAACACGAATAATACAGTCCGTGTTCGCTCAACACTAGTAGTGAGCTCATACACAGTACTCAGTAATTTAGCCTCTCTTTCACTTTTCTCGTTGTCGCTGAGAGACAATGTCGTTTTCAGAGCGACATTCTGTTCCTGCGACTCCTGCAGGTCTATTTTTGTAGCTCCCAAAGACTGAAGACTTTTTTCCAGCTGATTACGCAACTCCAACATATCAGCCATACTTTGCTTCTGCAAAGTCTGAATTTCACTTTCCTTTTCCATGAGGATGGTATCTTTCTCCATTATAGTCTCTCTGCGTTTTTGCAACTCGACCAAAAGAAGAGCAGTGGATTCTTCCCACTGTAACACATGAGACTTGAGTAGTTCATTCATTTCCTGCAAGTTTCTATGCTCCATTTTAAGCAATTCCAAGGCTTGTTCCTTTTCTTCCATTTTCCGTTGCAAGGCATCCAACTCAGCCCTGCACACATACTCGGTTTCCTCCATACCGATGGCCTCCATTGGCTGCTGGCGTCTCTGTTTCCAGCCTGCCATGCTCTCTTGATGAGCCTTTTGTTGAGCTGCAAAGCTCTGCTGAAAATCCGCATTTGCCTGCTGTTGAGCTGCATTTGCTTGCTGTTGAGCTGCATTTGATATAATCAGATGTTTCAACATCTCCTCCATTTGGAGTTTACTTTTCATCTGAGCACACTGCGTCTCCATAGCAGTTTCATCAGTGTTGCTAGGGACAACAACCTTCCTCTTTAGTAGACTCTCTTTAGGCATGGATGGGGCTGGTTCAGACGGCAACATCCCCTCCATCCATAGAATCCGGTCTCTCATTTCATCTATCTTTGCATTTTTCAGGCGTTTGGACCGCCCCATCTTCAATAACTCCACAAACAAATTTTTCACAGTCCAGCAAACAATTTTCAGACCACTGTCTCTTCAACACATGTAGTTTTTCTCTCTCTTGCAGGATCTCTTTTCCTGCGCACACAGTTTGTGCAGTCACTTGCACCAGACACAACAAAGTTCATCAAAAAATTTTGAGACCCCTGTCTCTTTAAAACACTTTTTTTTTTTTTTTGTCAGGATCTTCTCTCCTGCACACATAGATTGTGCAATCTCATGCACCAGATAAAGTTCATCAAACATTTGCACTTCCTTGCAGGGATCTTCGCTTCTGCCCACTGCATACCTCCACCATATGTGAGGGATTAGCTCGGTGGCGGGTGTGGATGACCCCTTGGGGGGTGCGTTTTCCCAGAGAGGTAGCCGACAAGTGCTTGCAAACAAACAGTGTGGTTTATTAAATGGTGTTTTCTTCACCAGGCTGTATGCAGCAAAACATCCAAAATAAAATAAAACAGAAAATAAATCCTTGCCTCTGTGGGCGGCTACCTTCTCACAACTGGAACCTGCCTAAGTGTCTGTCTCCAACCTACCGTCGGGCAGACTTCCTTGTCACATAGCGGACACTCAATAGTCCTTTTATAATAGCTTCACAGGGCAACACAGTCCTTTTGTTTCTTTCACATCAACAGTTCGTCTTCTCACCTTTGAGACGTATTCACCCTTGGTTACCGTCCCGGGCACACATCACTCCGGGGGGTCTTCTCCCAGGCCCACACATCCTGTCGGGAGGCACACGCTGACTGTCCTCCTGCTCCCAGCCCACATGGCTTCAGGACACAGCTTCTGGAGGCAGCAAACAATAGGAATTTCTCTGAACAAATTATAGAGCCTTAACTCCCTCATTCTGAACAGGTGAAGGCCTTTCAACTTCCTGCTGGCTAGCTCTGTAGCCAACACCCTAAATTAATTAATGGACTTTCTAAATCAGGTGGAAATGTATCTCCTTCCTGTGACTACATTCCCAGATTTAGCTGACTTCCTGTTACAATATATATATCAGCAAATTCTGGGTAAAAGTGGTAAAAGAGCTGCCATGGTACAGGAGGTGGTCATAGGCTGTGTGTGCATGGTACAGGACATGTCAGAGGCTGCCATGGTGCAGGAGATGCAGGGGCTGCGAACATGGTACAGGAGATGCAGGTGCTCTGGACATGGTACAGGAGATGCAGGTGCTCTGGACATGGTACAGGAGATGAAGGTGTTGCGGGCATGGTGCAGGAGATGCAGAGGCAGCAGACATGGTATAGGAGATGTCAGAGGCTGTGGACATGGTACAGGAGGACATGTCGGGGGCTGCAGGCATGGTACAGGAGATGCAGGGTCTGCGGACATGGTGCAGGAGATGCAGGGGTTGTGGGCATGGTGCAGGAGATGCAGGGGCTGCACGTATGGTGCAGGGGTTGCGGGCATAGTGCAGGAGATGCAGGGGCTGCTGGCATGGTGCAGGGGCTGTGGGCATGGTACAGCAGATGCAGGGGCTGCGGGCATGGTACAGCAGATGCAGGGGCTGTGGGCATTGTGCAGTAGATGCAGGGGCTGCGGACATAGTGCAGGAGATGCAGGGGTTGTGGGCATGGTGCAGGAGATGCAGGGGTTTCAGGCATGGTGCAGGAGATTTAGTGGCTGCAGGCAAGGTTCAGGGGCTGCGGACATGGTACAGAAGATGCAGGGGTTGCGGCATGGTGCAGGGTCTGTGGGCATGGTGCAGGAGATACAGGGGCTGTGGGAATTGTGCAGGGGATGCAGGGTTTGCGGGCATGGCGCAGGAGATGCAGGGCTGTGGACATGGTACAAGAAATGCAGGGCTGTGGGCATGGTACAAGAGATGCAGGGCTGTGGGCATGGTGCAGGAGATGCAGGGGTTATTATATATTATACCTGTGGGGGTATACCCTCGCGCCACTGGATCAGGCCTGTACGTTATGAAATTCCTGGTATTTGGTCTAATAAGCAGCAGCTGGGGGATAGATTAAGTGAAGAGAACCTCACCTCAGCGCTTGCTATAAATGAGCTATTATATTTAAAGTGCTCCTATTGTGAATATGTGCAATATTTGCCAATAAATATGTAAACCATACTGTGCAAATTATGTTTTACCTTATGAACTGTTTAATTGTGCAGTATATAAATCCAACATATCACAAATTAATATAAGTGCAAATTCCGCAAAATGTGTCCAAAAAGAACTTGTGCAATTATCCAGTGTGTGAATACAACGTATCACAAATGTGCAACACAATATGGTATTAGTGTAAAATCCACAATATTTCACAGGAAAGTGCTCTGTGCACAATTGAAGATAAAGTGCTTAAATAATGAAAAATCTGTGCTTGTACAATACCGCTTGTGTGGTTACCCCCACTGGGTTCAGCGAAGCAGATCCGATTCAGCAGGCTGGCATAGAGCTGCCGTTCCCTGGCTGTGAATTCCTCCCGTGGGATCATGCAAAAAAAGGGGTACTCCGCATAGTGTAATTCCTCTATAAAATTACCGCGTTCACTCAATGCTCACATTGTACCGTAACGGCCACGTACATTTCTTTTGAAAACATACCAGGATCTTTTATTACTTTTTTTTATGCCTATCCATTGTACGCATCAGAAGGCTTAATAAACTTTTATTGAGGAATTACACTATGCGGAGTACCCCTTTTTTTGCATGATCCCTCGGGAGGAATCCACAGCCAGGGAACCGGCAGCTCTAGGCCAGCCTGCTGAATCGGATCTGCTTTACTGCACCCAATGGGGGTAACCACACAAGCGGTAAAGGTTGTACTGTCATAATACCAGGCACCTATGGGACACTCGACTCAACTGCCAGCATGAAACTGCCAAACCGGACTGCTCACTCAGTCATGAGACTCTCTGACTGACCTCAGGCTGACCTGTGGCTGTGATCACATGCTGCTGGGCTGGCGTGCGTGACGTCTCGTCGTCTGTGCAGTGTGGGAGACTGGGAGGGGGAGGGATCGTCCTCGTCGGCACCAGCTGAAATGATTCACCAGACAGAGCCAGTACCGCTGTCTGCCGCGCAGGCGCAGCCGCCCCGCCGTGACGTCATGCCGCTCACATCGGGGGCCGGGGCGGGGCAGTGCACGCAGCCTGCACAGTGTCAGCGGCCAATCAGGGGCGAGCGCGAGCGGCCCCAATCAATGCAATACTTAAAGTGGAACTGCGAGCGGCCGGCGGTGGCAAAACTTATAGCGCCGCTGCGGGTGGCCCTTAAAGCGGCCCCAGGGCCGGCGGTCCACCGGGAAATATCCCGTTATCCCGATAGGCCAGTCCGGCCCTGCTCAAGAGTAGAAGGAAAAATGTATTCAATAACATTTCAGCAGATTTTGGATGGTAACTTGATGCCATCTATGAAAAAGCTGAAGTTAAAGAGAGGATGGCTTCTACAAATGGATAATGATCCCAAACACACCTCGAAATCCACGGGGGATTACATCAAGAGGCGTAAACTGAAGGTTTTGCCATGGCCTTCACAATCTCCTGACCTCAACATAATTGAAAATCTATGGATAGACCTTAAAAGAGCAGTGCATGACAGACAGCCCAGAAATCTCAAAGAACTGGAAGACTTTTGTAAGGAAGAATGGGCAAAGATACCTCAAACAAGAATTTAAAAACTCTTGGCTGGCTACAAAAAGCGTTTACAAGCTGCGATACTTGCCAAAGGGGGCAGTACAAAAAATTAACTCTGCAGGGTGCCCAAACTTTTGCAGACACCATTTTTTTGTTTTCTGTTATTTTGAAAGTGTAAATGATGGAAATAAAATCTAACTTTTGTTGACATATTATAAGAATGTCTAATCTGTAATTTGATGCCTTTTTATGCACATTAAAACTAATTTTTACCTGGGGTGCCCAAACTTTCGATCCACACTGTATATATATATATATTGTGAGGGATTAGCTCGGTGGTAGGCGAGGATGACCCCTTGGGGGGGGTGCATTTACACATTAAGATAGCCGAGAAGTGGTTGCAAAAACAGTGTATGAGGTTTATTCTTGCAATTTTTCTTCATACCAGTGCAAGCATCAAAACAGCCAAAATAAAATAAAACAAAAAAAATCCTTGCCACGGTGGGCGGCTACCTTCACACACTGGAACCTACCTAAGAGTCTGTCTCCAACCTACTGTTGGGCAGACTTTCTTGTCCTACAGCGGACACTCAATAGTCCATTTATAATCTCTTCACACAGCACAAATGTCAATTGAACATGTCGCTTAACTCATCACAATGAGAATGTCTCTTGGCTTGTCTCTCCACATGGCAAACATTCCTTTATTTCTTTCACATAGAAATAGTTTGTTTTCTCACCTTTGAGACGTCTTCACACTTGGTTACCCTCCTTAGCACTCATCACTTCAGGGGGTCTTCTCCCATGCCCACACAGCTTTTCAGGAGGCACTCAGCTGACTGTCCTCCTTCTCCCAGCCCACATGGCTTCAGGAGACAGCTTCCAGAGGCAGCAATCCTGAGACTTCCTTTGGACAAATTATAGAAGCCTTTAACTTCCTCATTCCGAACAGCTGAAATCTGTTCAAAGTCTTTAGACCTTCCTGCTGGCTTCTGCAGCCGACACCCTATAGTAATTGGTGAATTGTATCTCCGATCTGTGACAACACTCACAGATTTAGCTGACTTCCTGTCACATTTATTTGACGTCCTGTTACATATCCCCCCCCCTTGTCTCAAGCCTGGGGTTGGGACACAGTTTTCCAGGCACGCATGTGTCTGGCACTGCTCTTGACTCTCACTGATAAGCCTCTCAGTATCTTCCCAAGTAATGTTCAGTCCATTCAATTCTTTGTCTGCTTCAGCTGCCAGAGATACATCCCTCTGAGCAATCCGCCCTGCTCTCTCCAAGTCCGTCAGCTTGTCCACATACACTTGTTTTGGCTAATCCTCTCCATCTTCATATAGCCAATTCTCTGTATCTTTAAGCTTCAGGATGAAACTGTTTCTGTCATGTTCATTGACAGATTTCTCATATACATATTCCTCAACTGCATTTTTGGCATCATTTAGCTCCTTCTCAAGTTTGTCCTGCATAACCGTCTGTCCTATCCGCCATGGAGGACCGTGATCCATAGGCAACTCAATTGTGCTATTAATGTCTTCACCAGTCTTGAGTCGCCTTTCTCTGCAATCAACAAATGATGTCCACAAAACTTTGAGAACCTCTGCTTCACTTAGCTTTGTTCCAAGTAATATCTGTACTTTTTCTGGTGGACCCGTTTTGTCTTTATCCACGCTGACTGTTCCTACTACTGTTTCCTTTAAGGTTTGAAGGACCCCTAGAGAGTCCGCATGTCTTCCCAAGAACTCTCCCAATCTGGACAGGGACTCTTGACGTCCCTCTGTGACTAGAATTGCCTCTCCATACAGCTGTACACAATCATTGACTCTGACTCTTTGTTGTAAAAGGGAATGATCTTCCTTCTTGAGCTTGGCTTGCTCTAAGATGCTGTGCAGAGGATTTTTCATTTGCGACACCAGGCTGTCACCCATTTCTTCAAAGTGACCCCTGTTCCTTTTTCCAGAGACATCAATATCATTCACCAAAAATTTTATATTCAGAGGCAGATCTGAAGCATTTGCACTCATCAACTTCTTAAACTTTTCGCCCTCCTGAGCGAGTCGCAGTAAAGGCCTACTATTTGATTTGATATCCAGTTTATATTTCTTGCCCAACTCTTCACAGAAGTAGCCAACCAGAACATTATCAACTTTCCTTTCACCAACATAGGGGTCAAAGGCAACAACACAGTCTATTACAGGTTTCTTCAATGCACTTTCTGCTGAACTATTTGACCGCTCAAGGTCATCTGGCTCCTTTTCTTTATCTGAACTCCACATGGAATGCATCTCAAGATCACGCTCAAACTTCTGCCACCTGTCTTTCACCAGTTCCATTTTGGAAACACTCCCTGAAAGGCACTTATTCATTTGCTTTACGTGTTCACCAACAGCCTTAGTTTTCTCCACTAAGTGGTGTTTACTTTTTTCTCTCAGCTTTATATCACTTGCTTTAGTTTTCTCCGCTTTAGTTTTCTCCACTAGGTTTTCAGCTTGAACTGAGAAATCATCACATTTCTTACCCAGCTCCTTTGTTTGCTGAAGCTCTAATGATACATTTTCCAATGCTTGAAGTTTTTGAAGGGACTGTTTATTCCAGAGGGGTGATTCAAGCAACATGTCATCAAATTTCTGATGCTTATTCAGTACAGACCCCAAGACACTGTTCCTTTTAAAAACTGCATCAGGCACACTATCCCGTCTTTGGGAAAGATCCTTTGTCGCCTGTAATTCCTCTTCAAGTTCTTCCAACTGAGTCTTCATCTCTTCTACTTGCTGTTCTAAGGCTCGCTTAGACTTTTCTAGCTCCTGAACGCTTTTCTCCACATCCTCCTTGGAGCTGACCACATCTTCCATCTCTGTACATAGCTGCTTGTTAACTCTTTCTAGTTCAGCCTTAGACTCTAGAGCTTCCTCCAAGCAGCGAGCCAAGAACAGGGCTTTGCTCTCTTGATCACGCGCCTCCGTTTTTGCACAGTTGCGTTCTTCTGCATATTTTGCAGACACGGTCTTCTCCTCACCAAGCATCTGATCAAACTTCTTTTTCACATCTTCAACACACTCTAATGAACCAACGCTTTCTTCCATGTGTTTTTTCATATCCGCTATCTGAGCTTGCAATGTTGCGACTTGCTCTGATAGGTTTTTCTTTGCTTCCTCCTCCTCTTTAAATTGTTCCAGGAAGCCATTTTTCTCATCTTCCATTTGTTTGAGCTTTGTGCTAAAACTCAGCCTTTGACACCTCTCTTCCTGTAAGAGTTCCTGCGTGTCTTGCAGCTGCGATTCCAAGATGGAGAAATCCTTGGCAATTTTTCTAGATTTGCTGTCTGCTTGAGAAAGCTGATTTGTAACATTGTCCAACTCAACCTGCAGTCGGTTTGCCTTCTCTGACAGCTTAGCACACACTCGGTCGCCTTCTGACACCTTGACTTGCGATTCCTGCAGCTGTGCCTCTACTTTTTTTCTCTTGTGTTCCGAATCTCCTTTTCCCTGCATAAGAGCTTTTACCTCATTGGCTAGCATCTGGGAATAAGAATGTAATTCTGCCACACAGGCTTCTTTCTCCTTTAACTGCTGCTGGACACGTTGGGCTTCCCCTTTCCAACTTTCACAGTCCACACGCAATTCATCTACCACATTGCTCAAAGTAGTGAGCTCATACACAGTACTTAGTAATTTAGCCTCTCTTTCACTTTTCTCTTTGTCGCTGAGACACAATGTCATTTTCAGAGCAACATTCTGTTCCTGCGCCCCCTGCAGGTCTATTTTTGTAGCTTCCAAACACTGAAGACTTTTTTCCAGCTGATTACGCAACTCCAACACTTCACACATACTTTGCTTCTGCAAAGTCTGAATTTCAATTTCCTTTTCCATGAGGATGGTATCTTTCTCCATTATAGAGTTTCTATGGTTTTTCAACTCGGAAAAAGGAAGAGCCTTTTGTTGAGCTGCAAAGCTCCGCTGAAAATCCGCATTTGCCTGCTGTTGAGCTGCATTTGCCTGCTGTGGAGCTGCATTTGATATAATCAGTTGTTTCAACATCTCCTCCATTTTGGGCTTACTTTCCATCTGAGAACACTGTGTCTCCATAACCGTTTCATTTACACCAGCGTTGCTAGGGACAACAACCTTTCTCTTTAGCCGATTCCGTTCAGGCATGGATGGGGCTGGTTCAAACGGTAGCATCCCCTCCATCCATAGAATCCGGTTTCGCATTTCAGCGATCCTTGCATCTTTCAGGCGTTTTGATCGCCCCATCTTTAGTCACTCCACAAAAAAATGTTTCAAAGTCCAGAAAAACTTTTAAGACCACTGTCTCTTTAATAACTTAGTAGTTTTTCTCTCTCTTGCAGAATTTCCTTTCCTGTACACACAGTTTGTGCAGTCCCTTGCACCAGACACAACAAAGTTCATCAAACATTTTGAGACCGCTGTCTCTTTAAAACACATTTTTTCTCTTTCAGGATCTTCTCTCCTGCACACATAGATTGTGCAACAGTCTCATGCACCAGACAAAGTTCATCAAACATATGCACTTCTTTGCAGGGATCTCTGCTTCTGCCCACTGCATACCTCCACCATATGTGAGGGATTAGCTCGGTGGTAGGCGTGGATGACCCCTTGGGGGGGGGGTGCATTTACACATTAAGATAGCCAAGAAGTGGTTGCAAAAACAGTGTATGAGGTTTATTCTTGCAATTTTTCTTCATACCAGTGCAAGCATCAAAACAGCCAAAATAAAATAAAACAAAATAAATCCTTGCCATGGTGGGCGGCTACCTTCACACACTGGAACCTACCTAAGAGTCTGTCTCCAACCTACTGTTGGGCAGACTTTCTTGTCCTACAGCGGACACTCAATAGTCCATTTATAATCTCTTCACACAGCACAAATGTCGCTTAACTCATCACAATGAGAATGTCTCTTGGCTTGTCTCTCCACATGGCAAACATTCCTTTATTTCTTTCACATAGAAATAGTTTGTTTTCTCACCTTTGAGACGTCTTCACACTTGGTTACCCTCCTTAGCACACATCACTTCAGGGGGTCTTCTCCCATGCCCACACAGCTTGTCGGGAGGCACTCAGCTGACTGTCCTCCTTCTCCCAGCCCACATGGCTTCAGGAGACAGCTTCCGGAGGCAGCAATCCTGAGACTTCCTTTGGACAAATTATAGAAGCCTTTAACTTCCTCATTCCGAACAGCTGAAGTCTGTTCAACGTCTTTAGACCTTCCTGCTGGCTTCTGCAGCCGACACCCTATAGTAATTGGTGAATTGTATCTCCGATCTGTGACAACACTCACAGATTTAGCTGACTTCCTGTCACATTTATTTGACGTCCTGTTACACTATATATATATAGAATATACGGTAGGCAAGTGGATAATACAATATTTTGCTTGCTTTTGAACCTGCAGCTTGGCATTGCACGTCTTTATCAAGTCAATGATCCGTAAGGACACCCAGATCCTTCTGGACTATTGACTCCCCCGGCTGTAATCCCCTCAGAATATATTATGCATGCATGTTTTAACCCCCCCACATGCATAAATTTACATTTATCAACCATCAACAATTTATTAAACCCCATGGTTGACTGCTATGACTACTTTGACGTCAGCTTATAAATTGGATAAATCATGTAAGGACTTTATTCCACCACACAGCTAGTGTCATCTAAAACAAAGAAATGGTACTTTTAAACCTTAAGTCTCAATCAATAAGTCTTAATTAGAGTTGAGCGGACACCTGGGTGTCCGTGTTCGGTGGGTCCGGCCGAACTTGACAAAAAAGTCCGGGTCCGTGACCCGAACTTTTTCCGAACTTGACCCGGACACCGAACCCCATAGAAGTCAATGGGGACCCGAACTTTCAGGCACTAAAATGGCTCTAAAAAACCAATGGAAAGGGCTAGAGTGCTGCAAATGGCAGCAAAATGTAGTTAAGGGCATGGCAAATGCTCTGCAAACAAATGTGGATAGGGAAATAACTTAAAACAAAAAGAAAATGAAAAATAAAACAATTTTCTTCATCCGTGAAGGACGAGGCCCATATGGAGTAGGAGGGAGGTTGAGGTGGCGGTGGATGTGGCGGTGTAGGTGGAAGCGGCGGTGGAGGGAGACGAGGTAGCCAACACTGCTTTTTTTTAGTCATTTTAAATTAGGGTACACCCCGAAAGAGTGAGAAAGATCAAAAATATAACAATGGCTGGGTAAGGCCGGTATCCATCTCTATTCTGCACAAGGTACGGAAAAGTCCTGTGGGATCCATGCCTGGTTCATTTTAATGAATGTGAGCTTGTCCACATTGTCTCTGGACAGGCGGCTGCGCTTGTCTGTGATAACGCCCCCAGCCGTGCTAAATACACGTTCAGATAATACACTGGCTGCAGGGCACGCCAGCACCTCAAGGCGTAAAGGGCAAGCTCAGGCCATGTGCCCAATTTGGAGACCCAGAAGTTAAAGGGGGAAGACCCGTCATTCACTACATGTAGGCGTGTGCACACATACTGCTCCACCATGTTGGTGAAATGCTGCCTCCTGCTAAGACGTTCCATATGAGCTGCTGGTGCTGCTGTTTGTTGTGGTGTGCTGACAAAGCTTTTCCACGTTTCGGCCATGCTAACCCTGCCTTCTGAGGTGCTGGCGGTGCCCTGGTTGCGTTGGCGTCCTCTTCCTCCTCCTCCTCCTCTGCCTTGGCCTTGTGCTTCCACTGTGGCCCCGCTGTCAGGTGAGAATGCCAGCAGCATCGCGTCTACCAGCATGCGCGTGTACTCGCGCATCTTGCGATCACGCTCCAGTGAGTGAATTAAGGACGGTACGTTGTCCTTGTAACGGGGATCCAGCAGCGTGGCCACCCAGTAAGCAGCACAAGTTAGAATGTGGGCAACTCGGCGGTCGTTGTGGAGACACTGCAGCATGTAATCGCTCATGTATGCCAGGCTGCCCAGAGGCAACGAAAGGCTGTCCTCTGTGGGAGGTATATCATATGTGCCCCCTTATCCCCCCAGCCACGCACCAGTGATGGACATGAGCTGGCCTGGGTGCTACACTGCTGTGAACATGGTTCCATCTCCTCCTCCATCTCATCCTCCTCATCCTCCAGAACTGTGCCCCTGCTGGACAATTGTGTACCTGGCGTTTGTGGGTGCAGGAACCCACCCTCGGAGCCACTTGTGAATGACTGCCCTAAAAGCCATGAAAATGACCCCTCTTCCTCCTCCTCCTCCTCCTCCTCCTCCTGTGCCACATCCTCTTCCATCATCGCCCGATGCGTTTTTTCAAGGAGGCATAGAAGTGGGATAGTTAAGCTGACAATGGCGTCATCGGCACTGGCCATGTTGGTGGAGTACTCAAAACAGCGCAACAAAGCACACAGGTCTCGCATGGAGGCCCAGTTATTGGTGGTGAAGTGGTGCTGTTCCGCAGAGCGACTCACGCGTGCGTGCTGTAGCTGAAACTCCACTATGGCCTGCTGCTGCTCGCACAGTCTTTCCAGCATGTGCAAGGTGGAGTTCCACCTTGTGGGCACATCACATATGAGGTGGTGAGCGGGAAGGCCGAAGTAACACTGGAGCGCTGACAGGCGAGCAGCAGCAGGGTGAGAACGCCGAAAGTGCACACAGACGGCCCGCACTTTCTGCAGCAGCTCTGACATATATCGGGGTAATTTTGAAGGAACCTCTGCACCACCAAATTCAGCACATGCGCCAGGCAAGGGATCTGTGTCAAACCGGCTAGGCCCAGAGCTGCTATGAGATTTCGCCCGTTATCACACACCACCATGCCGGGCTTGAGGCTCGCTGGCACCAACAACTCATCGGTCTGCTGTTCCATGCTCCTCCACAACTCATACGCGGTGTGGGATTTTTCCCCCAAACGTGCAAGTTTTAAAACTGCCTGCTGTCGTTTACCCCTGGCTTTGCTGAATTTGGTGGTGAAGGTGTTACGCTGACTGGATGAGGAGGCGGTAGAGGATGAGGAAGCGGAGTAGGAGGAGTTAGGAACAGGAGGCAAACTGAAGCGCCCTGCAATCCTCGGTGGTGGAAGGACATGCGCCAAACAAATTGAAAGGGTGTATCTCACACGTACACATACAGACTATGCCGCAATTTAATTTTTTTCACCTGCATGGGTGTATATTGAATAGCGGAATAGAACAAAAGTATACAAAAGGGTGTATCTCACACGTACAGACTAGGCCGCAATTGAATTATTTTCACCCGCATGGTTGTATATTGAATAGCGGAATATTAAAATAGTATCCGAAAGGGTGCATCTCACACGTATAGACTATGCCGCAATTTAATTTTTGTCACCTTCATGGGTGTATATTGAACAAAGGAATAGAACAAAAGTATATAAAAGGGTATATCTCACACGTACAGACTAGGCCGCAATTGAATTATTTTCACCCGCATGGGTGTATATTGAATAGAGGAACAGTTCATCCAGGAGGAAACTGCTTTGCAGGTTTTCTGGGGGTGCCCCTTTGCACAGAGCCTGTTTAGGGCCTTGGAACCTGAACTTAAGGACTTTGTACCACAGACTGCCATCACACACTTTGGTGTGCTAAATGGATTATTTGGTGGAACTTTTTCCCAAGAGGACATTGACAACGCCTGGCAGGTTCTGTGTTCCTTTAAGGACGCTTTATGGTGCGCCAAAAAGGGCCTTATCTACCAGCGAGAGAGGATGTCCATTGAGGACTGTCGCAGACTGGTCCATAGTGTGCTCAGAGACTATAACCTAATGGATCTCATGGGAGGAAGAGGAGGTCTAGCGATTTCCCCTTCCCCCAACTCTCCCTTGTGTGTTTTTGTCCTTTCAATAAAGCTTCGGGCTTGCACTTCTCCACCTCCCTTTACCCCACTCTTTATTGTTTGTGTGTTTCACGTTTGTCTTTTTGTAATGTGGCGGTACACTTTAATTGCACACATAATCCGATAAGTAGGGTGTAGGTCCTTGGGACTGTCCCTGAACGTCTTGGGGGGGGGGGGGTATGGGTATGGCCTTTTGGCTTGGTTCACCCACCTAGTACTTTGCCAGTGTAAGTACACCAGTCCCTGTCAGCAGCCTTGCGCCCCGGGGGAGCACCCCTGACCTAGTATTCGAGGTGGCTTCGGCTACCATGAAGAACGGGGTTCTGTCAGGCCTTCTGGCTAGGCAGATCATGGAAACCCTATGTCCCTGTCAGGAGACTTGCCAACCAGTAATCAGCACAAGTTAGAATGTGGGCAACTTGGCGGTCGTTGCGCAGACATTGCAGCATGTAATCGCTCATGTGTGCCAGGCTGCCCAGAGGCAACGAAAGGCTGCCCTCTGTGGAAGGTGTATCGTTTGTGTCCTCTGTATTCCCCAAGCCACGCACCAGTGATGGCCACCAGATGGCCTGGGTGCCACCCTGCTGTGAACATGGTTCCTCATCAATCATCCAGCATTTTTTTAAAAAGGTATACAAGTGGGATAGTAACGCTGAGAACGGCGCCATAGGCACTGTCCATGTTGGTGGAGTACTCGAAAAAGCGCAACAAGGCACACAGGTCTCACATGGAAGCCCAGTTATTGGTGAAGTGGTGCTGTTCTGCAGAGCGACTCACGCGTGTGTGCTGCAGCTTAACCTCCGCTATGGCCTGCTGCTGCTCGCACAGTCTTGCCAGCATGTGCAGGGTGGAGTTCCACCTTGTGGGCACGTCACATATGAGGCGGTGAGCGGGAAAGCCGAAGTTAAGCTGCAGCGCTGACAGGCGAGCAGAAGCAGGGTGAGAACGCCAAAACTGTGCACAGACGGCCCGCACTTTCTGCAGCAGCTCTGACATGTCGGGGTAATTTTTAAGGAATCTCTGCACCACCAAATTCAGCACATGCGCCAGGCAAGGGATGTGCGTCAAACCAGCTAGGGCCAAAGCTGCTATGAGATTTCGCCCATTATCGCACACCACCAGGCCGGGCTTGAGGTTCGCTGGCACCAACAACTCATCGGTCTGCTGTTCCATGCTCCTCCACAACTCCTGCACGGTGTGGGATTTTTCACCCAAACAGGCAAATTTTAAAACTGCCTGCTTTCGTTTACCCCTGGCTGTGCTAAAGTTTGTGGTGAACGTGTTATGCTGACCGGATGAGGAGGCGGTAGAGGATGAGGAAGAGGAGTAGGAGGAGTTAGGAACAGGAGGCAAACTGAAGCACCCTGAAATCCTCGGCGGTGGAAGGAGATGCGCCAAACAAATTTAAAAAGTGTATCTCCCACGTACCGATACAGACTATGCCGCAATTTAATTTTTTTTACCCCCAAAAGGGTGTATATTAGCGGATTAGAAAAAAGTATATAAAAAGGTGTAGCTCACACGTACAAACACAGACTAAGCCCCGATTACAATTTCTTGTACCATAAAGGGAGGATGAGGAAGAGGAGTAGGAGGAGTTCGGAACAGAAGGCAAACTGAAGCGCCCTGCAATCCTCGGCGGTGGAAGGAGATGCGCCAAACAAATTTAAAAGGTGTATCTCACACGTACCGATACAGACTATGCCGCAATTTAATTTTTTTCACCCCAAAAGAGTTTATATTGAATAGCGGAATAGAAAAAAGTATATAAAACGGTGTATCTCACACGTACAAACAAAGACTAGGCCTGGATTACAATTTTTTGTACCCTAAAGGGAGGATGAGGAAGAGGAGTAGGAGGAGTTCGGAACAGAAGGCAAACTGAAGCGCCCTGCAATCCTCGGCAGTGGAAGGAGATGCGCCAAACAATAAAAGGTGTATCTCACACGTACCGATACAGACTATGCCGCAATTTATTTTTTTTCACCCCAAAAGGGTGTATATTGAATAGCGGAATAGAAAAAAGTATATAAAACGGTGTATCTCACATGTACAAACACAGACTAGGCCCCGATTACAATTTTTTGTACCCTAAAGGGAGGATGAGGAAGAGGAGTAGGAGGAGTTCGGAACAGGAGGCAAACTGAAGCGCCCTGCAATCCTCGGCGGTGGAAGGAGATGCGCCAAACAAATTTAAAAGGTGTATCTCACACGTACCGATACAGACTATGCCGCAATTACATTATTTTCTCCCCAAAAGGGTGTATATTGAATAGCGGAATAGAAAAAAGTATATAAAACAGTGTATCTCACACGTACAAACACAGACTAGGCCCCGATTACAATTTTTTGTACCCTAAAGGGAGGATGAGGAAGAGGAGTAGGAGGAGTTCGGAACAGGAGGCAAACTGAAGCGCCCTGCAATCCTCGGCGGTGGAAGGAGATGCGCCAAACAAATTTAAAAGGTGTATCTCACACGTACCGATACAGACTATGCCGCAATTACATTATTTTCTCCCCAAAAGGGTGTATATTGAATAGCGGAATAGAAAAATGTATATAAAACAGTGTATCTCACACGTACAAACACAGACTAGGCCCCGATTACAATTTTTTGTACCCTAAAGGGAGGATGAGGATGAGGAAGAAGAGTAAAAGTAGGAGGAGTTCGGAACATGAGGCAAACTGAAGAGCCCTGCAATCCTCGGCGGTGGAAGGAGATGCGCCAAACAAATTTAAAAGGTGTATCTCACACGTACCTAAACAGACTATGCCGCAATTTAATTTTTTTCACCCCAAAAGGGTGTATATTGAATAGCGGAATAGAAAAAAGTATATAAAACGGTGTATCTCACACGTACAAACACAGACTAGGCCCCGATTACAATTTTTTGTACCCTAAAGGGAGGATGAGGATAAGGAAGAGAAGTAGGAGGAGTTCGGAACAGGAGGCAAACTGAAGCGCCCTGCAATCCTCGGCGGTGGAAGGAGATGCGCCAAACAAATTTAAAAGGTGTATCTCACACGTACCGATACAGACTACTGTATGCCGCAATTTCATTTTTTTCACCCCAAAAGGGTGTATATTGAATAGCGGAATAGAAAAAAGTATATCAAACTGTGTATCTCACACGTACAAACACAGACTAGGCCCCGATTACAATTTTTTGTACCCTAAAGGGAAGATGAGGAAGAGGAGTAGGAGGAGTTCGGAACAGGAGGAAAACGGAAGCGCCCTGCAATCCTCGGGGGTGGAAGGAGATGCGCCAAACAAATTTAAAAGGTGTATCTCACACGTACCGATACAGACTATGCCACAATTTAATTTTTTTTTACCCCCAAAAGGGAGTATATTGAATAGCGGAATAGAAAAAAGTATATAAAACGGTGTATCTCACACGTACAAACACAGACTAGGCCCCAATTACAATTTTTTGTACCCTAAAGGGAGGATGAGGAAGAGGAGTAGGAGGAGTTCGGAACAGGATGCAAACTGAAGCGCCCTGCAATCCTCGGCGGTGGAAGGAGATGCGCCAAACAAATTAAAAAGGTGTATCTCACACGTACCGATACAGACTATGCCGCAATTTAATTTTTTTTACCCCAAAAGGGTGTATATTGAATAGTGGAATAGAAAAAAGTATATAAAACGGTGTATCTCACATGTACAAACACCCACTATTCCCCGATTACAATTTTTTGTACCCAAAAGGGAGGATGAGGAAGAGGAGTAGGAGGAGTTCGGAACAGGAGGCAAACTGAAGCGCCCTGCAATCCTCGGCGGTGGAAGGAGATGCGCCAAACAAATTTAAAAGGTGTATCTCACACGTACCGATACATACTATGCCGCAATTTTTTTTTTTTTTACCCCCAAAAGGGTGTATATTGAATAGCGGAATAGAAAAAAGTATATAAAAACGGTGTATCTCACAAGTACATACACAGACTAGGCCCCGATTACAATTTTTTGTACCCTAAAGGGAGGATGAGGAAGAGGAGTAGGAGGAGTTCGGAACAGGAGGCAAACTGAAGCGCCCTGCAATCCTCGGCGGTGGAAGGAGATGCGCCAAACAAATTTAAAAGGTGTATCCCACACGTACCGATACAGACTATGCCGCAATTTAATTTTTTTCACCCCAAAAGGGTGTATATTGAATAGTGTAATAGAAAAAATATATAAAACGGTGTATCTCACATGTACAAACACCCACTATTCCCCGATTACAATTTTTTGTACCCAAAAGGGAGGATGAGGAAGAGGAGTAGGAGGAGTTCGGAACAGGAGGCAAACTGAAGCGCCCTGCAATCCTCGGCGGTGGAAGGAGATGCGCCAAACAAATTTAAAAGGTGTATCTCACACGTACCGATACATACTATGCCGCAATTTTATTTTTTTTACCCCCCAAAAGGGTGTATATTGAATAGCGGAATAGAAAAAAGTATATAAAAACGGTGTATCTCACAAGTACAAAAACAGACTAGGCCCTGATTACAATTTTTTGTACCCTAAAGGGAGGATGAGGATGAGGAAGACGAGTAGGAGGAGTTCGGAACAGGAGGCAAACTGAAGCGCCCTGCAATCCTCGGCGGTGGAAGGAGATGCGCCAAACAAATTTAAAAGGTGTATCTCACACGTACCGATACAGACTATGCCACAATTTAATTTTTTTCACCCCAAAAGGGTGTATATTGAATAGCGGAATAGAAAAAAGTATATAAAACGGTGTATCTCACACGTACAAACACAGACTAGGCCCCGATTAAAATTTTTGTACCCTAAAGGGAGGATGAGGAAGAGGAGTAGGAGGAGTTCGGAACAGGAGGCAAACTGAAGCGCCCTGCAATCCTCGGCGGTGGAAGGAGATGCGCCAAACTAATTTAAAAGGTGTATCTCACACGTACCGATACAGACTATACCGCAATTTAATTTTTTTTACCCCCAAAAGGGTGTATATTGAATAGCGGAATAGAAAAAAGTATATAAAACGGTGTATCTCACACGTACAAATACAGACTAGGCCCCGATTACAATTTTTTGTACCTTAATTGAGGATGAGGAAGAGGAGTAGGAGGAGTTCGGAACAGGAGGCAAACTGAAGCGCCCTGCAATCCTCGGCGGTGGAAGGAGATGCGCCAAACAAATTTAAAAGGTGTATCTCACACGTACCGATACATACTATGCCGCAATTTTATTTTTTTTTACCCCCAAAAGGGTGTATATTGAATAGCGGAATAGAAAAAAGTATATAAAAACGGTGTATCTCACAAGTACATACACAGACTAGGCCCCGATTACAATTTTTTGTACCCTAAAGGGAGGATGAGGAAGAGGAGTAGGAGGAGTTCGGAACAGGAGGCAAACTGAAGCGCCCTGCAATCCTCGGTGGTGGAAGGAGATGCGCCAAACAAATTTGAAAGGTGTATCTCACACGTACCGATACATACTATGCCGCAATTTTATTTTTTTTACCCCCAAAAGGGTGTATATTGAATAGCGGAATAGAAAAAAGTATATAAAAACGGTGTATCTCACAAGTACAAAAACAGACTAGGCCCCGATTACAATTTTTTGTACCCTAAAGGGAGGATGAGGATGAGGAAGACGAGTAGGAGGAGTTCGGAACAGGAGGCAAACTGAAGCGCCTTGCAATCCTCGGCGGTGGAAGGAGATGCGCCAAACAAATTTAAAAGGTGTATCTCACACGTACCGATACAGACTATGCCACAATTTAATTTTTTTCACCCCAAAAGGGTGTATATTGAATAGCGGAATAGAAAAAAGTATATAAAACGGTGTATCTCACACGTACAAACACAGACTAGGCCCCGATTAAAATTTTTGTACCCTAAAGGGAGGATGAGGAAGAGGAGTAGGAGGAGTTTGGAACAGGAGGCAAACTGAAGCGCCCTGCAATCCTCGGCGGTGGAAGGAGATGCGCCAAACAAATTTAAAAGGTGTATCTCACACGTACCGATACATACTATGCCGCAATTTTATTTTTTTTACCCCCAAAAAGGTGTATATTGAATAGCGGAATAGAAAAAAGTATATAAAAACGGTGTATCTCACAATTACAAAAACAGACTAGGCCCCGATTAAAATTTTTTGTACCCAAAAGGGAGGATGAGGAAGAGGAGTAGGAGGAGTTCGGAACAGGAGGCAAACTGAAGCGCCCTGCAATCCTCGGCGGTGGAAGGAGATGCGCCATACAAATTTAAAAGGTGTATCTCACACGTACCGATACATACTATGCCGCAATTTTATTTTTTTTACCCCCAAAAGGGTGTATATTGAATAGCGGAATAGAAAAAAGTATTTAAAAACGGTGTATCTCACAAGTACAAAAACAGACTAGGCCCCGATTACAATTTTTTGTACCCTAAAGGGAGGATGAGGATGAGGAAGACGAGTAGGAGGAGTTCGGAACAGGAGGCAAACTGAAGCGCCCTGCAATCCTCGGCGGTGGAAGGAGATGCGCCAAACAAATTTAAAAGGTGTATCTCACACGTACCGATACAGACTATGCCACAATTTAATTTTTTTCACCCCAAAAGGGTGTATATTGAATAGCGGAATAGAAAAAAGTATATAAAACGGTGTATCTCACACGTACAAACACAGACTAGGCCCCGATTAAAATTTTTGTACCCTAAAGGGAGGATGAGGAAGAGGAGTAGGAGGAGTTTGGAACAGGAGGCAAACTGAAGCGCCCTGCAATCCTCGGCGGTGGAAGGAGATGCGCCAAACAAATTTAAAAGGTGTATCTCACACGTACCAATACATACTATGCCGCAATTTTATTTTTTTTACCCCCAAAAGGGTGTATATTGAATAGCGGAATAGAAAAAAGTATATAAAAACGGTGTATCTCACAATTACAAAAACAGACTAGGCCCCGATTACAATTTTTTGTACCCAAAAGGGAGGATGAGGAAGAGGAGTAGGAGGAGTTCGGAACAGGAGGCAAACTGAAGCGCCCTGCAATCCTCGGCGGTGGAAGGAGATGCGCCAAACAAATTTAAAAGGTGTATCTCACACGTACCGATACATACTATGCCGCAATTTTATTTTTTTTACCCCCAAAAGGGTGTATATTGAATAGCGGAATAGAAAAAAGTATTTAAAAACGGTGTATCTCACAAGTACAAAAACAGACTAGGCCCCGATTACAATTTTTTGTACCCTAAAGGGAGGATGAGGATGAGGAAGACGAGTAGGAGGAGTTCGGAACAGGAGGCAAACTGAAGCGCCCTGCAATCCTCGGCGGTGGAAGGAGATGCGCCAAACAAATTTAAAAGGTGTATTTCACACGTACCGATACAGACTATGCCGCAATTACATTTTTTTACCCCAAAAGGGTGTATATTGAATAGCGGAATAGAAAAAAGTATATAAAACGGTGTATCTCACACGTACAAACACAGACTAGGCCCCGATTACAATTTTTTGTACCTTAATTGAGGATGAGGAAGAGGAGTAGGAGGAGTTTGGAACAGGAGGCAAACTGAAGCGCCCTGCAATCCTCGGCGGTGGAAGGAGATGCTCCAAACAAATTTAAAAGGTGTATCCCACACGTACCGATACAGACTATGCCGCAATTTAATTTTTTTTACCCCCAAAAGGGTGTATATTGAATAGTGGAATAGAAAAATGTATATAAAAACGGTGTATCTCACAAGTATAAACACAGACTAGGCCCCGATTACAATTTTCAATTTTTTGTACCCTAAAGGGAGGATGAGGATGAGGAAGAGGAGTAGGAGGAGTTCAGAACAGGAGGCAAACTGAAGTGCCCTGCAGTCCTCGGCGGTGGAAGGAGATACGCCAAACAAATTTAAAAGGTGTATCTCACACGTACCGATGCAGACTATGCCGCAATTAAATTTTTTTACCCCCAAAAGGGTGTATATTGAATAGCGGAATAGAAAAAAGTATATAAAACGGTGTATCTCACACGTACAAACACAGACTAGGCCTTGATTACAATTTTTTGTACCCTAAAGGGAAGATGAGGATAAGGAAGAGGAGTAGGAGGAGTTCGGAACAGGAGGCAAACTGAAGCACCCTGCAATCCTCGGCGGTGGAAGGAGATGCACCAAACAAATTTTAAAGGTGTATCTCACACGTACCAATACAGACTATGCCGCAATTACATTTTTTTCACCCCAAAAGGGTGTATATTGAATAGCGGAATAGAAAAAAGTATATAAAACAGTGTATCTCACACGTACAAACACAGACTAGGCCCCGATTACAATTTTTTGTACCCTAAAGGGAAGAGGAGGATGAGGAAGAGGAGTAGGAGAAGTTCGAAACAGGAGGCAAACTGAAGCGCCCTGCAATCCTCGGCAGTGGAAGGAGATGCGCCAAACTAATTTAAAAGGTGTATCTCACACGTACCGATACAGACTATGCCGCAATTTAATTTTTTTCACCCTAAAAGGGTGTATATTGAATAGCGGAATAGAAAAAAGTATATAAAACGGTGTATCTCACACGTACAAACACAGACTAGGCCCCGATTACAATTTTTTGTACCCTAAAGGGAGGATGAGGATGAGTAAGAGGAGTAAAACTAGGAGGAGTTCGGAACAGGAGGCAAACTGAAGCGCCCTGCAATCCTCGGCGGTGGAAGGACATGCGCCAAACAAATTTAAAAGGTGTATCTCACACGTACCAATACAGACTATGCCGCAATTAAATTTTTTTCACCCCAAAAGGGTGTATATTGAATAGCGGAATAGAAAAAAGTATATAAAACGGTGTATCTCACACGTACAAACACAGACTAGGCCCCGATTTTAATTTTTAGTACCCTAAAGGGAGGAGGAGGATGAGGAAGAGGAGTAGGAGAAGTTCGAAACAGGAGGCAAACTGAAGCGCCCTGCAATCCTCGGCGGTGAAAGGAGATGCGCCAAACAAATTTAAAAGGTGTATCTCACACGTACCGATACAGACTATGCCGCAATTTAATATTTTTCACCCCAAAAGGGTGTATATTGAATAGCGGAATAGAAAAAAGTATATAAAACGGTGTATCTCACACGTACAAACACAGACTAGGCCCCGATTACAATTTTTTGTACCTCAAAGGGAGGATGGGGATGAGGAAGAGGAGTAGGAGGAGTTCGGAACAGGAGGCAAACTGAAGCACCCTGCAATCCTCGGCGGTGGAAGGAGATGCGCCAAACTAATTTAAAAGGTGTATCTCACACGTACCGATACAAACTATGCCGCAATTTAATTTTTTTCACCCCAAAACGGTGTATATTGAATAGCGGAATAGGAAAAAGTATATAAAATTGGTGATTTTTCAATAGCAGATGTGAACACAGCAGTGTCTTATGTTTTATGTCACGGTCAGCAGCAGGCTCTGAAGGGAAAAAAAAAATTCCCCATTAAATTTGTAATTTTTAAATAGCAGATTAGAACAGCACTGTGTAGTAAAATATTGCTGAACGCTGCACACAACAGACTGATAAAAATATTTTTTTTTCTCCCTCCTCCTCCTCAGTGGGCTCAAGTGAGGGCAAAAAGATTGTTCACTGCCCCACCCCCCACACAGCAAAATCGATGTAGATCGCTAACGGACGATTGTTCTGTCCTGTGTCTCCTAATCTCTCCCTGCCTACTCTCTCCAGCCTGTCCCTAAAATGCTTTTCTATCTTTCCCTGCCTACACTCCGACCTGTCCCTACATTCTTTTCAGCCACAATGTTTTTTTTCCTGTCTCTGTCCCCAATCAGCAGCAGCCAGCACCGTTGTGTGTGCTCTCTCCCTACACTAGAACAGACTGACGCACACCGCGCTGTGTCTCTAGCTTATAAAGACCTGGGTCACATGCTTCAGCTGGCCAATCACAGCCATGCCATTAGTAGGCATGGCTGTGATGGCTTCTATGGCACACCAGTTAAACGCTTGTTGATTGGCTGTTGAAACCGCGCCATTAAAACCACGCCATTACATACAAAACAGGAAATAAAATTACCGAACACGGATTTTAAACCCGAATATACAGTAAAGTTTTCGGGTCCGTGTCCGGGTAACAAAAATCCAATTATCCGGTACGGACCCAAATAATACAGTCCGTGTTCGCTCAACCCTAGTCTTAATCAATTATAAATAATGTAAAAAGTATAGGTTCCAACTAGGGATGCACCGAAATGAAATTCTTGGCCGAAGCCGAATAATAATGAAATGCTTGGCCGAAGGCCGAATACCGAACGCAGTGTTTTGCATTTTTTCCATTTATTTTGCCAATTTTTTCACCATTACAATAATTAAATGGTAAAAATTAGCTTTTTACTATTTTGTGTTGCTTTTCAGATAAATAAATCAAATAACAAAAATACAATTTCAAAATATTCTGTAAATGGTAGCGGTGGCCAGCAAACCTCTCCATGTGGTCACTATGCAGCTGCTCAGGCACTGGACCCAGAAGACTGCGGTGATCAGTGGAGGAGGGGCATTTCCAGCTTCCCCAGGGATCCGTCAGGTAAGTACACTGTGCCAGTCTGGACCAATACAAATCATACCCATATGTCGGCTTCAATGTTATTTATTCCTAACCGGAGTGTACTAGTATTACACACAGCAATCACTGTACACATGGAGCACACAGGGGCTCATACACAGTATCTGTGCTCCCTCTTACCAGGCTCCCCCTCGTCCTCCCACTACACATGCGCACACTGCATGCTCCGCTCTTCTCCAGCAGCTCTCTCTGCTCCTGGGGACTCAGCTCAGCTGGGAGATGCCGAACCAGCAGCGTCCTTCCAACCTCCTTCCCCCCGCATCCATCTCTCTATCACTCTCAGGCTACAAACACAACTTCCGCCCAAACAGAAAGGATTTCTTCAGGAAACATTGCGAGACTTGAGCCGTCCTCTGTTGTGTATAGAAGAGAGCAACCGGAAGTGAAGAGGATATGTGGAGAAGTTTAACTGCCTGGTAAAGCCTGAGGTGTGCACTGTCCTCCTAGTGGTAAAAATAAATAATTTACTACAGAACTTCATTGTTCGGCAAAATTTATTCGGCCTATTTACTTATTAATTTCGGTTGCTGAACATTCGGTGCATCCCTAGTTCCAACAATGAATTTTGGGGTACATTTTTAATGACCTTAGACCATTCAGAGTATGAATTATTACTTTCTTAATATGGTTTTTAAGACAGCTTCCTATCCATTTACAGACATGCTTTTCCAAGCCTATAGATCTTAAATTAAAGGGTAACTCCGCTTTCGTGTGGAAAAAAAATTGTCAAATAAAAGAAAAAATAATATAGTGTATACAATTGCAAGTCATATTGTAACTGAATGTTATTAAAATTACCGTATTTACTCGAGTATAAGCAGAGTTTTTCAGCACATTTTTTTGTGTTGAAAACGTCCCCCTCGGCTTATACTCGAGTCAAGGAGAAAAAAAAGTCCCTGGCCGCTCCGACGGACTTAAGCTTTAAAAATGGCGCCGCCCGTCGCATACATGTCACCGCGCACCCGCCGCCGCCGCTCGGGAGAGACCCGGAATAGCCGAAAGTATACGAGCGGCACGTGCGCAATGACGTGTCGGCGCCGGGCGGCGCCATTTTTAAAATGAAGGCGCCTCTGGAACAGGTAAGTGAAACAACTTCACTACCTGCCATTATGCAGGGCTGCGGGCACACTATAAGGGATGCAGTGCTGCCGGCATGGTCCACCTGTACCATGCCCACAGCACTGCATCTCCTGTAGTATGCCCACAACCCCGGATCCTCTTGTACCATGCCAGTACCCTGCATTCTCCTGCACCATGCCAGTACCCTGCATTCTCCTGCATCATGCCAGTACCCTGCATTCTCCTGCACCATGCCAGTACCCTGCATTCTCCTGCATCATGCCAGTACCCTGCATTCTCCTGCACCATGCCAGTACCCTGCATTCTCCTGCACCATGCCAGTACCCTGCATTCTCCTGCACCATGCCAGTCACCCTGCATTCTCCTGTACCATGCCCGCTGCCCTGCATTCTCACCCTAGGCTTATACTCGAGTCAATGATTTTTCCCATCTTTTTGTGGTAAAAGTAAGGGCCTCGGCTTATACTTGGGTCGGCTTATACTCGAGTATATACGGTACTTTTCCTTTTCAATCTGTAGCGGCTGTACGTTTCTGAAAATGCAATATGACTACCTGGAGTTGTTCTGCACACAGAATGTATACTGACTGACCACACCCCAAAAAAAAATAATTTCCTGCTTGTGTGATTGGCTTATCAATTTTCCCAGAAGTCTGCCTAAGATACTAGTCAGATTTCTGGCATCCCCTGCAACAAAAATGTAATTTTTGGTGAGATACTTCCAATAGGAACACATCTAAAGGGATGCAGGCCCAGAAGATTTCCTCATGCTAGTGCTCTGCAGCTGCACAGCTGACTGATAATTATGAACCCACTCCCATTGGACCCACTCAGCACAGAGGAACAAACAGTGATTTCTTCAGAATAACAAAAGATAGGAATCTGCAACAAAGGTTGTTATAGTCCTTGCAATGTACAGAGATCACTCAGAGGGGAATGTTTTTTTCTCAACAAAAGTGGAGCTACGCTTTAAACAATAGCCATCTGTGGGGAACTATTTCAAATGCTTTTGCAAAGTCCAAGTATACTATATCCACAGCCACTACTTTGTTTACATTTTTGCCTACTTTCATCCTAAAATAAAGTACATTTTTTTTTATAACTTCCGTCTTTTGTGAATCCATGCTAACATTTGCTTATAATATTGTTTTCTAGCAAAATCTGTGTGTGTGTTTTTTTATTAAACCCTGAAATATTTTACCGATTATAGAAGCTAAGCTTACAGGTCTGTAGTTACTGGGATAAGGACTTTGACCCTTTTTTAAATATTGGCATCACATTGGCCTCGAGTCAATCGATTGGTACCAAAACCATCAATAAAGAATTTAACCACTTCCATACCGAGTCATGTAAAATGACGTCGGCAAAGTGGTTGTCTAGATCCGGGCCGCCGTCATATGACGTCGGCCCGTTCTAGCAGCCAGTGCGCGCCCCCGGCGGCGCGCAGTGGCGCGATCAGGGATGAGGCTCGTCCCTCGGACATAGCCCATCCCTGATCAAAGTAAACAGCCAATAGAAATTGGCTGTTTACCACGTGATCGGCTGTGTCAATCACAGCCGATCACATGAGCGGCTCCAGCACGAGCCGCTCGTTCTCTCTGCAATGCGCGCCCCCGGGGGCACGCAGAGCAGCGATCGGGGACGAGGCTCGTCCCTCGGACAGAGTCGATCCCCGATCTAGGTAAAGAGCCAATGAAATTGGCTCTTTACCACGTGACCGGCTGTGTCCAATCACAGCCGGTCACAAATGTCAACAGAGAACACGGTAACTAGCTGTCACCGTGTTCTCCTCCTCACACACTGATCCTGTGTGAGGAGGAGATTGTGGTAACAGCTAGTTACCAACTACAGTGCACCCTAAACACACTGATTGCCCCCCCCCCAATAAAGAGCACCTGTCACTAGCCCATCAAAGCACCTGTCACTAGCCCATCAAAGTACCTGTCACTAGCCCATCAAAGTACCCGAGTACCTGTCACCAGCCCATCAGGCCATCAGGTACTCAGATGACAGGTACTTGGGTACTCTGATGGGCTGGTGACAGGTATTCGGGTACTCTGATGACAGGTACTCAGGTACTCTGATGACGGATACTCTGATGACAGGTACTCGGGTACTCTGATGACGGGTACTCGGGTACTCTGACGGGTACTCTGACGGGTACTCCGGTACTCTGATGACGGGTACTCGGGTACTCTGATGACGGGTACACAGGTACTCTGATGACGGGTACTCGGGTACTCTGATGACAGGTACTCGGGTACTCTGATGACAGGTACTCGGGTACTCTGATGACGGGTACTCGGGTACTCTGATGACAGGTACTCAGGTACTCTGATGACAGGTACTCGGGTACTTTGAGTACCTGTCAACGGAGTACCCGTCATCAGAGTACCTGAGTACCTGTCACCTACCCATCAGAGTACAAGAGTACCTTCCACCTGCTCATCAGAGTACCTGACGCCTGAAGTACCCGAGTACTTGCCGCCTGCTCATCAGTACCCATCACTACTCATCAGTACTCATCAGTACCTATCACGTATCAGTACTGATCATCAGTACCCATCAGTACAGTATCACCTATCAGTATCAGTACTACTCATCAGTACCTATCACCTGCCTGTCACCTGCCCATCAGAGTACCCGAGTACCTGTCACCTGCCTATCGGAGTACCCGAGTACCTGCCACCTGCTCATCAGTACCAGAGTACCTGTCACCTGCCCAACAAAGTACCCGAGTACCTGTCACCCTTCATACAGCCACCATGTCCAAGTCCAAAAAGGTTTATATACGTCCTCCGTTTAAACCTAAATACCGGTGTTATGGCAGCAGATAGCTGCCATAACCCTGGTATTTTTTTAAACGGTGGACGGTTGGCTTTCCGATAAGGGTGGTCCCAGCGGCGGATTCGCCGTGGGATCACCCTTCCGGGATGGCGGAAGAGGCGCCCCCCCCCCTCCCGCCGCGTTCCTGTCCTTTTCCCCGCTTACCGGACCCGCCGGCAGCGGGGAAAACGATCCGGTCCCGGATCCTCACAGACAGGATGTCGAGTGAGGGCAAGCTTGCCCTCACTTGACTCTATGGTCTTGGAGGACCGGAGCTACGGAAAATGTTGTTGCCTAGCAACCGGTTTAAAGGTCCTTTTTTTTTTTTTCATTTTATATGATAATTTTTTTTTTTTTCTATCTTTTAGTGTACTTGTGAGATCTGAGGACTTTTTGACCCCAGATCTCACAAAAAAGAGGTCCTGTCGTGCCTATTTCTATTACGAGGAATATTTACATTTCTTTTAATAGAAATAAAAATGATCAATTTTTTTTTTAAACGGTGTAAAAATAAAAAATAATAAATAAAATAAATAGTAAAAAAAAAAAAATTAAAGCGCCCTGTCCCCGTAAGCTCGCGCGCAGAAGCGAACGCATACAGAAACCCCGCCCACATATGTAAACGGTGTTCAAACCACACATGTGAGGTATCGCCGCGATCGTTAGAGCAAGGGGAAGAATTTAAGTACCAAAGTTTGTCGCCATTCCGTGAGCGTGCGCAATTTTGAAACATGACATGTTGGGTATCTATTTGCTCAGCGTAACATTATCTTTCACATTATGGAAAAAAATTGGGCTAACTTTACTGGTTTCTTATTTTTTAATTAAAAAAAGTGAATTTCTTCCAAAAAAATTGCGTTTGGAAGACCGCTGCGCAAATACGGTGTGATAAAAAATATTGCAATAATCTCCATTTTATTCTCTAGGGTCTCTGCTAAAAAAAAATATATAATGTTTGGGGGTTCTAAGCAGTTTTCTAGCAAAACAACTGATTTTAGCTTGTAAACACCAAATGTCAAAAATAGGCCTAGGCAAGTGGCTAGGATGCATGATGATGCTCCTTGGATGTTAGGCCCCTCTATATGGCTAGGCTGTGAAAAAGTCTCACACATGTGGTATTGCCATACTCAGGAGGAGTGGCAGAATGTATTTTGGGGTGTCATTTTTGCTGTGTACATGCTATAAATTGACAACTTTGTGTAAAAAAAAAAAGTTTTCATTTTTTTCCCACATTTTCCAAGAACCTGTGGAAAAAAATGATATGTTCAAACGACCCATAATGCCTCATAGAATATACGTTGGAGTGTTTGCTTTCCAAAATGGGGTCATTTTGTGGACTTTTCCATTGTATTGGTGCTCTAGGGCCTTGAAAAGTGTGATAGGTAGTAAGAAAGTTTTATGTGTATTTATGCTCCTAGAACGCCTGAATGTGCTTCTTGGACGTGGAGTCTCTTTTTGTGGCCAGGCTGTGTAAAAGTCTCACACATGTGGTATCGCCATACTCGGAAGGAGTAGCAGAATGTATTTTTGGGTGTAATTTTTGCTGTGTACATGCTATGTGTTAGAAATAGCTTATAAATTGACAACTTTGTGGGAAAAAAAGAAAAAAAATGTTTTCTTCATTTTACCAAGAATTGTGGGAAAAAATTACAACTTCAAAAAACTCACCATGCCTCTTACTAAATACCTTGGACTGTCTACTTTACAAAAAGGGGTCATTTGGTCGGTATTTTTACTGTCCTGACATTTCAGGGCCTCAAGAAAGGAGATAGGCAGTCAGTACATCTGGTGTGATCAATTTTCAGTAATTGGTACCATAGCTTCTAGACTCAATAACTTTCACACAGACTAAATAATATACACTAATTTGGGTTAATTTTACCAGAGATATGTAGCAGTATACATTTTGGCCCAAATGTATGAAGAAAAATTAATTTTTTGCAAAATTTTATAATTGAAACTAAAAAAAAGTGTTTTTTTTTTCAAAATTTTTGCTGTTTTTTTGCATATATCACGAAAAAAAAAAAACCCCCAGTTGTGATCAAATACCACCAAAAGAAAGCTCTATTTGTGTGAAAAAAATGATAAAAATTTTGTTTGGTTACAGTGTAGCATGACTGAGCAATTGTCATTCAAAGTGTGAGAGTGCTGAAAGCTGAAAATTGGTCTGGGCAGGAAGGGTGTCTAACTGCTCTGTATGGAAGAGGTTAAATATTAGAAAAAAATGGCTTTGAAATAACACAGCTCAGCTCTTTAAGGACACATGGGTGTAAGTCACCTGGTCTAGGTGCTTTACTCACCTTTATTTTAATATCAATTTTGAGCCATTGTGGTTCATTTGTGGCACTACCATCCCCATTATGGACATGAGTTCAACCATTTTCCTTTGATACACAGAGCTAAAGAAGGAGAATAGATTTGCCTTCTCGCTTTCCACCGTCACCAACTCTGAAGTATCTTGTAGGGGGCCTAAATGCTCAGATCTGATCTTCTTACTATTGATATATACAGTATAAAGACATTTTGGGGGGTTGTCTTACTCTGTTTAGCAACCCTGTAGTTTGTTTTGAATTTTTATAATCTTGACTTCCATTTTATGTATTTTGTTACATTCTTTGTAATTTTCAAATAATTAAAGTGTATTTTTAATTCCTAACGTTATTATTCCTAATGCCATTTTAACCTTTAACATGAACCACAAAGTTTTTCTTTTGGCCCAAACATATTGGCCATGGGAACTGTGTTTGCATACAGTTGAATTTACACTGGGTAAATAGATACCTTACAAGTCATGCTTTAAAATTGCGCACGCTCGTGGAATGGCGACAGTCTACAGTAAAAATCTCCATAGGCGACGCTTTAAACATTTCTACAGGTTACTAGTTTACAGTAAGAGAGGAGGTCTAGTGCTAGAATTCTTGCTCTCGCCCTGAGGTGTGCGTTGATACCCCACATGTGTGGTGCAAACACTGTGTACATATGTGGGCGTGACCTACGTATGCATTCACTACTGCACGTGAGCACATGAAGGTAGGAGCACTTTAAAAATAGTTTTTGATCACTTTTATTGCTATCGCATGGAATGTAAACATCCCATGCAATAACAATACAGCATGACAGGTCCCCTTTATGGAGAAATCTCTTCTCTACCCTTAAAAGCAAAAGATAGAAAAAAAATTAGATCTTTTGCTTTAAGAAAAAAAAATGTTTACATGGCTCAAGAACCGGAAATGACATTGACATCACTCTAATCCTCCAAAGGCATAGAGATGAGCGGTGGCTATCTTGCCATCACTCTCTATGCAAAAATACAGCCAACGACAGATGGTTCTCGGGCTTGCTGATCGGTAAGGTAAGCCTAGGAACCACCAGGAAGCCATTGGAGGGGAGGCACCTCTCCCGCCGCTTGTAAAAAGTGGGAGGGGAGGCACCTCTCCCAACCGCCTGAAGAAAAAAAAGATACTGGGGTTATGGCATCTAGCTGCAGCCATAGGAAAAGAGTTGTGACCCTGAAGCATCCGCAGTGACATGCCTCCATCCCTAATATACATACAAACAAAGCTATAGTGGTTATGGGACTTTAAATGAGGCAGGTCACTTTTTCAGACATACTGTAATACATAAAGTACATAAAAATTCCAAACGTATTATAAAATCATTGTAAACATTCCATAATCATAAAGTACAAGATAGCAGTTTCAATTATGATAAGAACATCTGATAAGAAGAGCTGACACGTAAAAAATTAATAGCTGATAAAACAAATTCATGTTGAACTGGTACATGATGGTATACATATGGATGCATGATAGACACAGGTGTATTAAACTAAATATCTTGGCATCCTAAGACTCTACGCATTTTGTGGATTACAGTCCACTTCATCAAGAGTGTGATGCAAGAAGTTATCTATGAATTTAAGTAGGCAAAAGAAAAAATATATGTATAAGAGATGGTAATAAATGGTTCCCTACAAAAGGGGAGAAGACAAAGGGAGATTTGGGTGGCATGGAGCCTAGGTACTTACAAGTCTGATCAAGGAGCAAGGCAAGCATCTAAAAGGGGGATAAGAGGGGCATTAGAGGGGAGATATTGTATATGGTATATGGACCGGGGTGACTTTCACCCAAATATTTATACATAGGAAAAGAGTTGTGACCCTGAAGCAACCGCAGTGACATGTCTCCATCATCTCCAATGTACATACAAAAACAAAGCTATAGTGGTTTATGGGACTTTAAATGAGGCAGGTCACTTTTTCAGAAATAATACATAATGTACATACTTTAATTTGTCAGTGACCTTAAATTGTGAGAATATATCCCACTTGCCTCTCCACTACCACTGCTCAGTGTTGTTATACAGTGAGTAAAGAAAAGAATCCCTCCCCTTTAAAATAATCATCATTTGTTGCTTTGCAGCCTGAAATTAAGACAGACACAGTTTTTGTTTTATCCAGCTGTATTTTCCCAGTGCAACTTATAACATCCAAGTGAAAGAGATAACACCAACATTTTGGAACGCATATGGAATGCAAATCAGCGCTTCCATCCTGGATTTTAATCACTTGCCGACCACCTAACTGTAAATATACGTCATGATTTTGATGTTAAATCCTAGGGTTATGGCTGCAGCTAGATACAAGCAAAGCTATAGTGGTCATGGGACCTTAAATGAGGCAGGTTACTTTTATAGAAATAATACATAAAGTACATAATATATCCAAATGTTTTATCAAATCATTGTAAACATTCCATAATCCTAACATGATAGCAGTTTCCGATTACGATAAGAACATCTGATAAGAAGAGCCGACATGTAAAAAATGTATAGTTGATAAAACAAATTCATGTTGAACTGGTACATGATGGTATATACATATACTGGAAATGCATGATAGATGCAGGTGTAATAAACTAAATATCTTGGCATCCTAAGACTCTATATGTTTCGTGGATTACTGTCCACTTCATCAGGAGTGTGATGCAAGAAGGTATCTATAAATTTAAGTATAAGTAAGCATAAGAAAAAATATGATTAGGAGATGGTAATAAAGAGTTCCCTAAAAAAGGGGAGAAGACAAAGGGAGATTTGGGTTGCATAGAGCCTAGGTACTTTCAAGTCAGCTCAAGGAGCAAGGCCAGCATCTAAAAGGGGGATAAGAGCGGGTGTCGGGCATACGTCTATTGCGAGGCTGTGGCAAGAGAACCCATCCAGGCTCCTTGAGCTAACTTGTAAGTACCTAGGCTCTTTGCCACCCAAATCCCCAAAAAAATATATATTTTTTTTATGCTTACTTACATTCATAGATACCTTCTTCCATCACACTCCTGATGAAGTGGACAGTAATCCACAAAATGCATAGAGTCTTAGAATGCCAAGATTCTTAGTTTCTTACGCCTGTGTCTATCATGCATCTATATGTATATACCATCATGCACCAGTTCAAAATGAATTTGTTTTATCAACTATGAATTTTTTTACATGTCAGCTCTTCTTATCAGATGTTCTTATCGTAATCGGAAACTGCTATCATGTACTTTATGATTATGGAATGTTTACAATGATTTTATTATACATTCGGAATTATTATGTACTTTATGTATTATTTCTGAAAAAGTGACCTGCCTCATTTACCATGACCACTATAGCTTTGTTTGTATTTAGCTGCAGCCATAACCCCAGTACTTAACGTCAAAATCATGACTTATATTTACAGTTAAGTGGTCGGCAAGTGGTTAAAATCGAAAGCACTAGTTTGCATTTAATCTGTGTTCCAAAATGTTGGTGTTATATCTTTCACTTGGATGTTATAAGTTGCACTGGGAAAATACAGCTCGATAAAACAAAAACTGTGTCTGTCTTAATTTCAGGCTGCAAAGCAACAAAATGTGACTATTTTAAAGGGAAGGGAATCTTTTCTATACTCACTGTATACCAACATTGAGCAGTGGTAGTTGAGAGGAAAGCAGGATATATTCTCACAATTTAAGGTCACTGACAAATTAAAGTATGGTTCAAATTGTAATAAACAGTTTTAAATTGTTTAAAAAAATGTTTTTGTATAAATAATAAGGTAAAATTGTATGACTTTTTTACAGTATAAGGTATAGTATTTGGGATCTTCAAAGTCCCACCCCACTTAATGACTTGATTTTGGATATGATTATTTAGGGATGTGGTGCCTTGGTCACCCCTCATCCCACAAAATCAATATTCAATGAAAGTAAGTGTGATTCAAACATTTTGAGTTGCTAAGAGAACAGTAATAAATAGGAAATTGTCCAGTAGGGACACTTGTTCCTGTGAGCTAAGAGGTGATTTCCCTCACATAGTAAAGATATCTGCTCACTGCCTGTTGAGACTGCGGGCAGTAAGTGAAGGTATATCTTTGTAATGAGACACAAATGGTAGAAAAATACATCTGACAGTGGGTGTAACCCTTTCCTATTCTATCCAAAATTAAAAAAAAGCTTTCAATTGACTTTATTGTGTTGATACTTTTAATTCAGAAAAGTATCTAAAAATGGTAAATACAATATATTACCAAAAGTATTGGGACACCTGCCTTTACACGCACATAAACATTAATGGCATCCCAGTCTTAGTCTGTAGGGCTCAATATTGAGTTGGCCAACCTTTTGCAGCTATAAGAGCTTCAACTCTTCTGGGAAAGCTGTCCACACGGTTTAGAAGTGTGTCTATGGGAATATTTGACCATTCTTCCAGAAGCACATTTGTGAGGTCAGGCACTGATGTTGGAGAGCAGGCCTGGCAAAGGTGTTCTATTGGGTTGAGGTCAGGACTCTGTGCAGGCCAGTCAAGTTCCCCCATCCAAAACTTGCTTATCCATTTCTTTATGTACCTTGCATTGTGTAGTAGTCCATTCATTTCGTGGAGGGGGGATTATGGTGTGAGGTTGTTTTTCAGGGGTTGGGCTTGGCCTCTTAGTTCCAGTGAAGGGAACACTTAAGGCGTCAGTATATCAAGACATTTTGGACAATTTCATGCTCCCAACTTTGTGGGAACAGTTGGGGGTTGGTCCTTCCTGTTCCAACATGACTGCGCACCAGTGCACAAAACATGGTCCATAAAGACATGGATAAGCGGATTAAGGGTGGAGGAACTTGACTGGCCTGCACAGAGTCTGGACCCCAACCCCATATAACACCTTTGGGATGAATTAGAGGGGAGACTGCCAGCTAGGCCTTCTCTCTAACATGAGTGCCCGACCTCACAAATGCGCTTCTGGAAGAATGGTCAAACATTCCCATAGACACACTCCTAAAACTTTTGGACAGCCTTCCCAGAAGAGTTTAAGCTGGTATAGCTGCAAAGGGTGGGCCAACTCAATATTGACCCCAACAGACTAAGACTGGGAAGCCATTAAAATATATGCGTAAGCCGCAGTGCCCACCTTTAGGCTCCTCTGTATACTGCGGTCCTAGCTCTATAATTTCCTAATTATTATATACATAATATACAGGGTCAAATACTGTGTCATCAGTATTCTAGTCAGCTACAGCCAATTGGCACTCAAGCCAAAGGGAACTCTGGGCAGCCTGGAGAGCTAGTAATGTTACTCATTAGCTGGAGCCCTTTCACTATCAAATCCCTAATCAAAGAGCAGTGATAGAATTATTCTGTTCTTCTGGGGCCTTTATATTTTGTAACCCATATTAACCATCTTGGTTACCTTGCCCAAAAACACAAGTCTTGGTTTGAAGAATGCCTTGTGTTCATTAAGTTACATTAAACCCTACACGCCGGTGGTACGCATATATGCAGCCTCTCGGCAGTTGGGTCTTAAAGTGGTTGTAAATGCACAAGGTTTTTTACCTTCAAAGGTAAAAAACCTTCTGTGCGCAGCAGCTCCCCAGAATGCTTACCTGAGCCCACTCTTGATCCAACGATGTCCATGAGAGGCTTGCCTCTCCTGGGACTCGCACTCATGATTGGCTTTTAACAGCAGCATGAGCCATTGGCTGCTGTCAATCTGTCAATCACAGCCAGTGAGCCAATCAGTAAACGGAGGGTGTGGGGCCGTGCTACCGCTCCATTTGTGAATGGACACACAGAGCCGCTAATCGGGAGCCCCCATTGAAAGCTGCTTGCTGTGGGGGCACCTGGCAGTAGGGAGGAGCCAGGAGCGCCAGCGTGGGACCTGAGAAGAGGAGGATCCGGGCTGCTCTGTGCAAAACCAACTGCACAGAGCAGGTAAGTATGACATGTTTGTTATTTATCAAAAAAAAATCCATACCAGAATGTAAACAGCTGTACTGAGAGTGTGCCCAAGGCACAGTTACCAGCGGCCAGCCGAAAGCTCCCGATCTCTTCTTGCGATCGGGAGCTTTCCAATCATGTGACTGATGCGACAGACAATCACCGCGGTCATATGATTAGAAACCTCACCCCACCCCCTGGCATTCTGGGAGATGCCGGAGTTGTCGTTAAACAATTTAAAAAAGATGGAAATATTCAAACCCTGGGAAATGAAAAGCTAGTGCAACCAAAAAATATATATATATTGGGTTAAAGAGAGATAGGTCAGATTCTTAGCACAGACACTTGATATGTCTTTACTGTGTTTTAGAATGGGCACATGTAAAGTTAGTAGACCAGTAGACTATTTCTGTGTACTGAAACAGCAGAATATTGTGTTGTGCACACAGACAAATATGTAACCAATACACCTTCATCTTAATGGTTTCAGTCAAAAGAATTCCTCTGATGAAGAATGCCACCCAACAGATGTATAATGGCAGCAAACTACACCGTCACTGATAAGTTTCTTTAATCTTCTGCCATAAGAGATGAAAGATCTGTACTGGTACTGCCAGTTATGAAATCAGATATCTTGTCTGCATCACAGCTTTTATTTTTTTTATGTAACAAATTGTGACCTCAGAAGTGACACAAGGGATAGGGATGGTAATAGCATGATAACACAGGACAAAGAGGAGAGCAGCACATGGTAAAACAGAGAAAAACAGAGGAAGCCGTATAAAATATTCCAATGTACAAAGTTCCATGGGCAATAAATAGTTCACCCCTTGCCCCATGTATGACACCTAAGCAAAGAGAAGTGAGCAAAGATTAGTATCTCTTAGCAACCAATCAGCAATAGTTAAATTGCTCTAGCAGCTGTAAATGGATTAAAGTGAACCTGTGGAGATATTTACCAATATTCACTTTCATCCTTCTGAGTGCCCTGGGAACCCCAGGACTTGAGCTGTCAATATGCAAATATCAACTTCCAACTCAGAATCTGAATTCCTAACACACCGCACTCCAATCTGAGCCTTCCTGTTTGATGGAGAGGATGATCATGATGCCGTGAAGGATGACAGTGGCAGAGCTCCACCTTTAGAAAAGGAGGATGTCTCAAGGTCTTCCATTGCCTTCCTGTTGGCTGCCATCTTGGACATGTGCAGACTGCTGTCTTTTATAAACTCTGTTTGCATCATCACTTGCCTGCTGCCTGGGTGTCGCTCAATGATGATGTTGCACACCTGACTATATATATCTCCTGGTGGCTTACAGTCCTTGGTCCTTGTGTTTGTGCTCCAAGGTGCATCACTGCTAGTAGTCTTCTGTTCTCCGTGTTTCCCTGTGCATGACCTGGATTGGCTGACGACTTTCCTGGCACTCGATTCCGCATCGGCAGATGACCCGGCATCGGCAGACTACCCGCCTCTGGACTTGACCCCGACTTGGATGACTACCCACCTCTAGACTCGATCCCGGCTTAGATGACTACTACTATTGTTGTTGCTCTAATAAACTGCTTTATTTTACTAGCATCTTTGTGTGGTCTGGTTTCCTGGCACCCTGACAGTACACAAGGGCCATGAATCCTGACAATGCAGGTGCTCCTGCGCTCCCCATGCTGGTTTCCAGGCTCGACCAACAAGATCACATTTTGGGTCGCTTCGCTCCGGCATTGCAGACGTTGCTTTAAAGCACACCTTGCTCCTGGTGCTACTAGGCCAGTGGTTCATCCTGCTGCTGCTCCTGTCGCCTGCTTCCATAGGGTATTCAATGTGCCTGCTCGCTTTGCCTCTGCTGCTAAGCTGCTCCTGTCCATTCAACAGGGTATACGAACCATTGCCAAGTATGCCATGGAATTTCGTACCCTAGCAACAGAGGTGGGCTGGAATAATGAGGCTCTGGTGGCTGTTTTCTCTCATGGTCTCTCTCTGAATCATTGAAGGATATGATTGCGGCCAAGGATCTCCCTGACGAGCTTGAGGCTCTCATTTATTTTCTGATACTGATCGATACCAGACTCAGGGAGAGACCATAGTTTAAGGAGCGCCTGTGAAGGCCTCCTACCAGATTGGCTCCTATGTTTTCTTCCCCTCCCATTCCTCCCTCACCTCCCACGCCTCCTGGGGATGGTGCGTCTGGCTGTGAACCCATGCAGCGGGGGTTCGCTCGCCTTTCTGAGGCTGAGCAGGCCTTAAGGAGGAGGGAGGGCCGGTGCCTGTATTGCAGTCTTGGTGGGCATTTTCTGAAATATTGTCTTGCCCGTCTGGGAAATGCTCGCATCTAAGGTCCTGTCAGGGGCAGATCTTAGGTGGAATTTCCTCATCCTCAGTTTCCTGTGAATATAAACCGCTAATCACTGTTGTCCTCTCCTGGGCAGCAGGTTCGGTGGCTACTCAGGCCTTGGTAGACTCCGGTGCTGGTGGTTACTTTATTGATAGTACGTTTGCTGCTACGAATTCCATACCCCTGCAGCCCCGTGTTTCTCCACTAGTCACCGAGGCGATTGATGGCTGTCCCCTGCAACTGGCACAGGCTACCCACGAGACTGTTCCGGTTGACATGGCGATATGGGCTGTTCCCAGAGAGTCAACCTGTTTCCAGGTTATATCGTATCCACACTACTCTGTTGTTTTGGGGTACCCTTGGCTTCAGAAGCACAATCCGACCTTTGATTGGCAGTCGGTCGAGATCCTCTCTTGGTCCCCACAGTGTGGCTCTGTTTGTATCCATGGCCCTGTTAAGATACTTTGTATCTCCTCGGATTCAGTGTTGCCTACAGAATATCATGAGTATTAAGATGTATTTGACAAGGTGCGCACTGGTACTCTTCCCCCTCATCGTCCGTACGATTATGCCATAGACTTGCAACCTGGTGCCATTCCCCCTCGTGGCAGGGTTTATCCTCTCTCTGTTGCAGAGAATACGGCCATGGAGGAGTACGTGGCAGATGCCCTTGCCGGGGAGCACATTCGCAAGTCCACTTCACCAATGGGTCCCGGATTTTTCTTCGTAAAGAAGGGGGTGAGTTGAGACCTTGCACTGATTATTGGGGCCTCAATCACATCACGCTCAAGAATGCTGACAGGATGCCATTTTCAGATTTATCACCACTGAACACCTCTTGGTGTGTGCTTTTATCTCTGCATCTCCCATCACATATTATAAACTGAATCTCCAAGCCTGATAAAGCTGATATGGGTTAGGACTTTGTATGCAAAATTACTTTTTTGTCCCTTTAAGAAACGTTTTAATCAATAGATATTCGGTTTTTATACATACAGTGTACCACTCCCTTGTAGAAAAGTAAAACATTAACTAGTCTTCCATAATTTTTTTTGTTACTTGTTAACTTTCTTTTGTTAATTTTCTGGATGCTGAAGAATTTTGTCAATTTGGTTACTTGCACCTTATATACTGCAGGGATAGTTTAATGATGGGTAAAACCACATATTGATCTGATCCTTTGACAAAACAAATTATTTCAATGTTGTAGTCTAATCTAGCAATAATTGTTCTAACTACCATTTCTATTGCTGTCAACTGAATATTCAGAATCAAATCAAAGCTGTAAGCCAGGGGTGCCAACGTCAATGACATCACAGGCCAGTTGTATCTGTAAGACTAGATGTCCCCCCCCCCCGTACATCAGATGTCAAGAGCCCCCCACCATCCGAAAGTCAAGAGTCCTCCACCCTCCCTTACATCACATTGCACCCCTCCCCCCCCTTGCCTTGTGCTGCTGCCAGGAAGAAACTGGGGGCAGAGCTGGGAAACCGAAAGTGCAGGGTCTAGAGATGGACCAGGAGAGGGCTGGATTCTGCTGAGGTGAAGACAAAGGGATGCAACATCTGTGCAGAGAGGTGCAGGATCTGTAGGAGGAGATCTTTCCTCCTCTCTGCTGCCAACTGCTGAGACAAGGTGGGAGCAGAAATGAGGATGGTGCCACAGCTGGAGGTGCAAGGACCACATGAAATGACCTGCTAGATTTGGCCCGCTGGCCTTGCGTTTGACACATGTGATGTAAGCAATCAGATGGGGTGATGGTTTTGTTTGTCCAGCAATAGGTCAATTCTGAAACAATTCTTTTTTATTTTGCTACAAAAAAAAAAACCCCTTTGACATTCATTTTTGATGCATTAAATAATTCAAATAAATATTTTAACAGCCTCTTTACAATATACTGTAAATGAAAAGAATTTGATCAAGATGGGATGTCATTGAATGGACAGATACTACCCGACTGAGTCGTATGCATTAATGTTATTCACGTTTATCAATATGGTCTATTGGTTTAAATATTTATATTCATGTATTGTTCTTTTATTTAATACATTATATCATGTTTGATGCCCCTTTAGAAAGTGGACTGTGTAGCGGGAGAGGCCGCTTTTGTAATATTATATTGCTGGTATTCAGCATGGCATGAGAGGCTGGAGAGGCACAATCTTCCTCCTTCATTTCCTTAGAAGACCCACGTGGATGGCAGGTTGTTTGAAGCTTTTTATCTGAGGCAGCTGGGAAGGTCCCATTAAATCATTTCATGTTCATAGCTATTACCTCTTTCTGTCCCCCTAATTTGCATGCATGAGCTAGAACATAGACTTTGAGCAGGGCCGTCGATGATTTTTTTTCCTGGGGGGGGGGGGGGGGAAATCAGCCTTGAGTACCCAAAGAACAATAATTAACACGCCTGCCATGCTGTGACAAATTGTGGTGTGTATATATACAGTATATACAACGCCCCCAGCAGGCACATCTGTTAGTGAAGCAAATAGTAAACGTGGCTTCAATGTCAGCCAGGCCCTGCCTGTCAGCCTCGTGGATGAGACAGGTGGTCTTCCTAGTAGCAGTGCGGCTCCCACAGCTGATAGGCTACACTAGCCCAGCTGCTGGGAAATTGAATGGTGCTATGGGGGGTTTTGACCCCCTTGACCCCCCCTTATCTACGCCTCTGACTTTGCATCCATATACACCTGAAACATTTATCATTATTGTGTGTCATTTTTTTGATCCTCTATATCTGTTTTTATATCTATTTTTAAAATTTGTTTTTATAAACTCTCCCCTCACACTTTGGGTTAGATAGCGCTGGTCCAGCATCTGCTATATATTTCTGTATTCTACGATACACACGTTCTGTGTTTTACCCCCAGCACAGACCATGCAGCGCTATACCCCACTCATCAGGAGTACCTATTATTGGGGACCACAACCCTATCACTTTACTGGAGAGCTGACAGGACCCTCTAGCTGTGGGCATGCTGTTTGCATTCCTCGGAAAACCAGAAATGGTCCTGCTGGTACAAGAAAGTGTAGCGGAGTGTCCATATACTTACCATGCTCAGATACAGGTGTGGCTCCCTACATTTTTCCCACAACTCCCTGGGTTCTTGAACACACTTGATCTCTACCATCTGAGTGTTACTTACTCTTACATAGTTACATAGACTTTTTTTTCAATCGGACTAACTATCTAGTTCAACCATTAGAAAACAAATCTATCTGTTTTTGCAGAATTTGAATGATAATGAGGACTATCAGACCTGTTTAAAATATGGACTACATATGTTGCTTTATCTATAGAATATCTATGCATGTTTAAAGAAGTAACGTTATTAGTAATGGATGCAGCATTTGGAGTATTGTTGTGATCAGTTATGAATGCACATAAGGAGATATGAACATTAATTTATGCACGCCAGATATAGGAATTTAAAGGGGTAGTGTTGTAAGTAGTGTCTGTAATATGATATGTACATTACTTACTCTTTGCCCCTAAAATCTGTGTGTTACTTTTTTCTGACCCCTGCACTCTGTGTGTTATACACTTCTGACCCCTGCACTCTGTGCGTTATGCACTTCTGACCCCTGCACTCTGTGTGTTATGCACTTCTGACCCCTGCACTCTGTGTGTTATGCACTTCTGACCCCTGAACTATGTGCATTATGCACTTCTGACCCCTGAACTCTGTGCGTTATGCACTTCTGACCCCTGCACTCTGTGTGTTATGCACTTCTGACCCCTGAACTATGTGCGTTATGCACTTCTGACCCCTGCACTCTGTGCGTTATGCACTTCTGACCCCTGCACACTGTGTGTTATGCACTTCTGACCCCTGAACTCTGTGTACTATGCATTCATGTCCCCTCCACTCTGTTGGTTACTTATTATTGACACCGAGTATGGTAAACTAAGTTTTATTTACCCATACCCCCTTAAGCCCATCCCAATAGTGTTGCCATATTTTACTGACAAAATATGTAAAATTTACTGACGGAGCACAACCTGAAAAATGATAGAACTTCTATTAAAAACTAAGGCAATCAATATTTAAATAGTATAAACACAATATGGAAAAACTGATAATAACCATACAAAAAAAAATCGCCTGGTTTACACTTAAAAAGTCAACACATAATGACAAATTATCAGCCCCTGATATTTATGGACACTTGTAAAAATCACAGATTTTTATAAAATGTCCATACATTTATTGACTGTTGACAACCCTGCTTCCCAAAAATACTGCAATTCCCCATAGTGTGTGCTGTGTCATTTGTCTGCTCAAGGCATGGACACAGCCGCTGCTCCCAGTTTAACATCCATGTGTGTGCAGGTTTGTGTGTTTTGGGACACGCCCCCCTCACGGATGTCAAATTGGGAACAGCTGTGTGTCTGTGCCGCTGGTGCATCTCAGTTGACATGAACAAGACTCCCTGCACATCGATGCATGGAACACCTGCGCATCCCGTGCGGGCAAACATGACCCTTCACACGTATGTATGACCAGACCCTATTTTGCGATTCGTCACTTCGTTACTTTAACGGTCAATTGCGCGGTCGTGCGACGCTGTACCCAAATAAAATTTACGTCCTTTTTTTCCCACAAATAGAGCTTTCTTTTGGTGGTATTTGATCACCTGTGCGATTTTTATTTGTTGCGCTATAAACAAAAAAAAAAGCGACAATTTTGAAAAAAAAAAACTATTTTTCACATTCTGCTATATAACATTCTCAAAATTTTTTTTTAAAAATCAAAATGTTTTAACATTTTAGGCCAATTTGTTTTCTGCTACATATTTTTGATAAAAAAAAATCGCAATAAGCGTATTTTGATTTGGTTTGATTGTAAGTTATTGTGTCTACTAACTACGGGAAAGATTTTTCATTTTTATTGTTTTTTTTTTTTTTATTAGTAATGGCGGAGATCTGTGATTTTTAGCGGGACTGCGACATTGCGGCGGACAGATCAGACACCTAACTGACATTTTTTACACTTTTGAGGGGACCAGTGAAATTACTACAGTAATCAGTGGTATAAATATGCACTGTTACTGTAATAATGACACTGGCAGGGAAGGGGTTAACCCTGTCGGTGATCAAGGGGTAAATGTGAGCCTAGGGTAGTGATTCTAACTGTGGGGGGTGTGGCTTCTGAAATGACCATAGAGACGTGTGATCCTATATAGAAGGATCACAACAGCTGACCGTTCTTCTCTCTCAGCGGGGAGCGATCGCGGGCCACCTGACACACGCATCGGCTTCCCCGCTGACGATCTGGGGAAGAAGCGCACTGCCGGCGGCGTGTGCTTGCCCCCTAGCTGCCACCAAGCGAGCAACGTATCCATACGTTATTTTGCCTGTGCGAGCCACCCTGCCACCGTATATATATATATATATATATATATATATAATAAGCGGTCGGCAAGTGGTTAAGTAAGCCTCTGTGAACGAGGCCTTTGTTGGACTTGTCCTTCAATGAAAATTAAAATGTATTTTACATCCTCAGTTTTTAAGCATATTCAGCAGCTGATTTAATCACTTATTGAGTATGCAGCTTCAATTTCCTTTAATCCTTGCCTGTTTTTTTGTTTAAGCTGGTGCCATGACTGCTGCTCCAAGGCCCCTGTTTCGGGGTGGCTTCTTTATACTACAGCATCCTATGGAGCCACCCTTGCATGCAGGGGCTATAATTGGGTCTTCCTACACTGTGTGTATCAATAGAAGCACACAGCTCTATAGCCTATGATGGCAAGCCACTTTTCTGTTCCTCCCTCCTACTCCAAACTAAAACTAACAGAACGGCTGGAGACAGCACTGTTCACTGTTAACCTCTTTCCTGTAAAGACTGGAAGTTCAGGGAAGCAACACTTAGAGCAGCCTTTTTCAACCAGGGTGCCCAGGCACCCTGGTGTGCCTTGATGCTCCTTCAGGCGTGCCTTGGCAAAATACCTCAGAATTGATCAAAAATTACATATATACAAGCCAGCTGGTGAATGAAGCCTGCCTTACACAGTCACAGGTTTTCTTGGGCACCATTACCACTTTCTAGACACTGGAATCCTAACAACCAATGGTGTCATGAGTTGATAAGGAGGATGTCAGTCGCGTCCACAGCATCCTTGTTTGATCCTCCTCTGCCTCTCTCCCTCAGCACTGAGTCACATGAGCTTACTGATGGAGAGAAATTGAGGGAGAAGAGAAACATTGGAATACTAGTCAGTACCAGTGTGCAAAAGTGTATTTGCTTTGGAAGAAAAAAAAAATCACCTCTAACTTTGGGTGTCCTACTTGTGTTGTTGTTGCTGCATTATGTAAAACTATTAGAATAGTTTTTTACATTTTAACATAGGGTTCCTCGAGACTGTCCATAATTTTAAAGGGTTCCTCGAGATTGTCTATAATTTTAAAGGGTGCCTTGACTGAAAAAAGGTTGAAATACACTGACTTAGAGAGCAGTAGTCTGAAGCATTGAATGCTGTAAAGTGCTGGGATAAGAATTGTAACGTATAGTTTACGGAGGAATGTCTTTTTTTTGTGTAAGGCTTAAAAACAATTATGGTTTACTACTTTATGGTATAAATAAAATTTGTTAGAAATATGCATTATTTTTCTTCAACAGTTTACTGTACAGTCTTTCAGTATTTGTATGTGCTTAAGTATAATTCGTATAAAGAGCAGTCATGCATGTGACTTGAAGTTTGATCAGTTTATAAAAGTCACCTCATATTTCCTATTCCGTGCCAAATGCAATAAATCAATGATTATATTTTCCCACTGAAGTAGAAATAAATTCTAGGAAAATAAATTTTGGTTAAAGATTTACAGAGGCAAAAACTGGCACTTTCTTAGGTAAAAGTGCTTACTATAAGTCTAGGAACACTATCTGCATGACGTTTGTAGGTTTTCACGCCTTCCAAGATGCTCTGTTTTTTTCTGAAACAAATATCAGTAGTTAAATTAGCGTTTTACCAATCACATCCTAGAATATATGGCAATAACAAACCCTTGTACCTATTTAAATGAATTTTCCCCACCGGCCAGGACATATACTTACCTTCTTCCTTGACCTAGCTATCTTCACCGTGTGGTCCTTGTTGGAAGCTGAAAAGCAAGTTTCATGAGAACATCTCCAATGGGCCTACTTTGTGCTATACATGCGCATGTTTTTCTATATTAAATACTTGTCTCAGGCTAAATAGCAATTTTCAAGGAAGCATAGGCATTTTCATAAAATAGGGTGTAAAATGTATATCTTTACTGAATTAAAAATATAAGCGGGTCTACAGAGAGTTTAGTAAGTTAAAAGGTACACAGAAAAATAGTGGATCTAACCAAACATGCTAACAGTACTATCTACATCCTGCTAACAAAGTGTGTGCTTTACTTCAATTAGCAGAATATTCTAATGGTTGATCCTTGCTTCTCTCAATGGGCATGATGAAGTCCTTGCTTGGTCAGAGAACATGGAATGGTTGCTCCTCTATCCAAATACTGGTCAGGTGTGTATTTCCCTTTCTAAAGTCACATGGTCAAGTCCAATCCTATCAACAGTTCCACTTCCTGCTACTTTACTTCCTACCAACATCCATTTCTGTTTAACCATCCCTTTCAGACCAGCCAATCAACTTTATTAGCATTCAAACCGAGGAAGCCAAGCTATGTACAGAAACTCGCCAGAGAAACACATCCAACCTTTTCTTCCAAATAGTAGCTAAAAATGCTATTCCATAATTCCTAGAATATAGATGTAGCACCCTCCTATATAGGTGCTAGGTAGGGAGTGTAATTTGCTCTGCCTACTTATCAGGGGAGTAGTAGGTAAAACATAGTTGCTCTGTCTGCTTATCAGGGAGCAGGATTTCTAGTCAGGCCTATTGCATGTGTCTAGGGTGTGATACATCTGGGCTGAGGCAGTGTCTCCACTGAATCCAATAGGGACGCAGTTGAACAGTGGAGGAACCCAGCCAGTGACACACGGCTTTTGTAGCTTTCCCAGTGGGTGTGCACAGAGAGTGGTGTATCCTGGGATAGGCTATAAAAGCCAAGGACACATGTGGCAGGGGGTCTTTGGGTAGGAAGCCAGGTCCCAGAAGGAGGGTGATGGCTGTCTCTCCTTCTGTTTGCTGAGGATGGTGGTAACAGGCGGTCGGCCTTGTGGACCAGGAGTGTGGTGCTGAATCCAGAGGTCCAGGAAAGCTGACTGGTGGAGTTGAAGGAAGAGCAACCTTGTGAAAAACAGTGTACGTGAGTACCAGGAAGCTTGCCAGGGGTCTGCCCAGGAAGGGGACCATTCCAGTGGATAGAGTCAGTGGACGGGTGTCAGCACACACAGGCAGTGAAAGTAAAGGGGGTGCCAAGTTTAGAACCCTGAAGAGCATAATCAAGCAGGAATCTTTAAAATTATCTTCACTTCAGTGGCAGAATGAAGCATCAGCCTTGCCGCATTCTACAGTGAGTTGTCCTCAAGATTGTGCATAGTTCATAGTTGGAGTATCCCACTCATCCCTTCTCCTATCCCAGTTCTAAATAAAACTCCAAAAACCAACATACCCTGGCTTGATTATTGACTGACCCAAGGACTTTCAATGCTGTTTGTCTGCTATCAGTTGCTAAGGGTAACCCTGGGGAATACAGAAAGTGTTCATGCTCCACTCAAGCTGTACTCAGGGTGGCCTCCTGCGGTCCTGTATAGTACAGACCTCCCATAGGAATAAATGAGAATGTGGTGAACATGTCCAGTATGAAGTGGATGCTTTTGGGAGAAAGACTGTACAGTTTTGAGCAGGGCCTTACCCTAAAGATTGCTGTACTGAGGAGGAGGGTATCTGACCTGGTAAGATGCACTTGGGGGAAGAAGAAGTTTCCGCACCAAATGCTTTTGAAAACTCAGATATTACCTTTTATGAAGACATGTAAAGTGACATCATCACTGGGCTGTACATAGCATGTGCAGACAGCTGTGCTGTGGGAGGGACCCAGCAGACCCACCTACCACAGGCTGCCTGCAGAAAACTAGAGAAGGGGGCGGGGACAGGACCAGTAACCCAGCACAATGAAGGAAAGCACCAGTGACATGTCTTTATTGTAGAGAGTTCATGCACAAAATCAAAGTTTCCTGTTAGAAAAGTGCACAGATCTGGGGAAAAATACACAACACATAGCAGGATTCAAGGAGCAATACATATGCCTCCTGTATGTAGACAATATTTGCCTTATGCAGAGTTTAATTTTGAAAGCTAGGCAGACCATAGATAATGTGATATTTGTCCCTGCAATCAGGGCCTGATGTGGGGAATCTCTCCTGTGGAGCTATTGTGTTCTCCCAGATGGTGGTGGTGGTGTTGGTGGTGGTGGTGGTGGTGGTGGGGGGTCATTTTGGTCTGGCAAAAACGACATGTAAAAATCCAACATGCTTTTTGTACCCAATTTGATTGATGGATCGACTTGGGTACAATCAGCCTGCCCATAGATGGTTTGAATCTTGGCATGTCCCTGCTGTATTGGCCGAGATTCAAACCATCTATGGCCGGCTTTAGTTGTCTTGCAGTCATAATGACCTTTTGGATTCAATACTCCTAGAGATTAGATATGGGGAAAAGATTTCTGACTTTTATCCAAACAATTGTTCCATGTCAGTGACTCAGAAAATTGTAATACATACCTTATAACAGAAAATCCCCCTTTCTCCTTCCCCCCTGCTATAGTATGTGGGGAGGTTTGTTTATTTATCTATCTGACAAGGTAACCATATTATCATTTATTATTTTTTTCAGAATATATTTTTCACCTCATACTTACCATACTGCCTAAAGTAGTACACTTACAAGCAATAGACCCAGACCCTATGCACTCGCCCTTGACTTAACAGCTTTCAATGCGATATATTTATCTCTTAGTTACCTAAGGTAACTTTTTGCCTATATAATTATATTCTTTTGATGCATGTCTTCCTTTTTATAGGTTTATATTTATGATGTATATATTTTTTTCATACTATACACATATATAGCCTTTTACCTTATGACAGTGCAACCTTCCTTCGGGGCCTTCGGCCTTAGTTACTTCCTGTGTCCGCCCAAAGCCATTTCTGTGCCTTGCGTTGTTTCGAGAAGGTTGGTCCAGTATTGCAATTACATATGTATTTATTGTTGTGTACAAATTATGATATTGACATAAATCTATCCCATAGTTTGTGGATGCGATAACTTTTGCGCAATCCAACCAATATACACTTATTGGGATTTTTTTTACCAAAAATATGTGGCAGAATACAAATTGGCCTAAATTGATAAAAAAAAATTAAATTTTTTCATTTTTTTTTTTAATTGGCTGTGGTTTATAGCAGAAAGTAAAAGATATTGTTTTTTTTTTTCAGAATTGGCACTCTTTTTTTGTTTATAGCACAAAAAATAAAAATCACAGAGGTGATCAAATACCACCAAAAGAAAGCTCTATTTGTGGGAAAAAAAGGATCTCAATTTTATTTGGGTACAGTGTCGCACGACCGCGCAATTTTCAGTTAAATAACTCAGTGCCGTATCGCAACATTTCTACAGGTTACCAATTTAGAGTTACAGAGGTCCAGTGCTAGAATTATTGCTCTCACTCAGACCTTCACAGCGATACCTCACATGTGTGGTGCAAACACCATTTGCTTATGTGGGCGTGACCTTTGTATGCGTTCACTACTAGACGCAAGCATGCGGGAACGGGGGAACTTTACATTTTTTTTATTTTAATATAGGTTTTTCATTTTTTCACCGTCTGTTTAAACTTTTTTTTTTTTTATATCAGTTTTATTGCTATCGCAAGGAATGTAAACATCCCTTGCGATAACAATACAGCATGACAGGTCCTCTTTATGGAGAGACTCTAAATCTCTCCTCTACCCTTAAAAGCAAAAGATCAAATACAATTTTTTTATCTTCTGCTTTAAAAAAAAAAAAACATGTTTACATGGCTCGAGAACCGAAAGTGACGTCAACATTGCTCCAGTCCTCCAAAGACATAGAGATAAGGCCACCTAGCTGTAGCACTGCCCCCTTAAGAGCTGCTGGATTTTCACACTTTTGGATTCCCCTGGGTTACCCGTAGCAATTGTATGCAGAATCTTAAAACTTGACTTTCTTGGCTCAGTCAAGAACAGTCTAGGGGTTGTTGTTTTTGTGGTTTTATTTAATGTTGGAATGGGAGAAGGGATGAGTGGGATACTCCAACAATTGAACTATTCACAATGCTGAGGATTTCTGACTGAGAGTGCGGCAAGGCCACAGCTTCATCCTGCCTCTCGATGAATCTGAGGTAAATGTTCCTTTTGGTAATGATATTCAGGGCACACACCTAGTACCCCCTTTCTCTCCACCAGCTGACACCCGTCCACTGACTACACTACTCCGGAGTGGCCCCCTTCCTGGTCAGGCCCTTAGACAGGATCCTCTGTACTCAAGATACTGCTTTCCAGGCTCTCCAGTGCCTCAACTCCTATAGTCAACTCTCCTGGACCTCATGGTTCAGCTCCTCATTTCTGGATCACCAGGTTGACTGCCTGTGGCCACACACCAACTGCTGCAGAAGAGGAGGCAGCCGCCACCCTCCTTCCAGGACTCTGCTTCCAGCCAAAGACCTTGAGCACATGTGCTCCTGGCTTTATGTACTACACCCCACAATGCACGAGGCCGCAGTCTGTACCAATCCCATTGGGCTGTATCAAAGCCTGTGTCCTCATAGGCCAGGCTTCCTCCACTGTCCAATGTGCCTCCCCATTGGGCACAGTGGAGACACTCCCTCAGACCAGATGAATCACACACTGGGCACATTGAGCAGACCTAACTCACAGATCCTGTTCCCCATTAAGCAGAGAGAATATAGAATTTATCTGCTGCTCCTCTGATAGGCAGACAGAGACAAAAACTATACTCACTCTCTAGCACCTATCTAGGCGGGTGCTACATAGCCATCACTCATTTTCTATCCTAAAACACAGCCGAAGCCGCATGGTTCCCGGACTCAACGAAGGGTAACTGGGGGGGCATGCTGGAATCACTTTTATCAGAGTTGGTATCTAGCTGCAGCTGTAACCCCGGTATTTAACTGTAAATTAATGAATTAATGACATATAGATACTGTACAGTTAGGCAGTCAGGAAGTGGGTTTTGGAAACTCTGTCTTATTAAGAAGTCATTAGTCATACACTATTTTACCAAAAGTATTGGGACGCACATGGATTTTAATGGCATCCTAGGATTACTCCGCAGGGTTCAATACTGAGTTGGCCCACCCTTTGCAGTTTTTTTACTGCTTCAACTCTTCTGGGAAGGCTGTCCATAAGGTTTATGAGTGTGTCTATGAGAATGTTTGACCATTCTTCAAGAAGCGCATTTGTAAGGTCAGGTACTGATGTTGGATGGGAAAGCTTGGCTCGCAGTCTCTGCTCTAATTCATCCCAAAGGTGTTCTATTGGGTTGAGGTTAGGACTCTGTGCAGGCCTGTCGAGTTCCTCCACCCCAAACTCGCTCATCCTTATCTTTATGGACCTTGCTTTGTGCACTGGTCCAAAATCATTTGGTGTGTGTGTGTGTGGGGGGAGGGGGGATTATGGTATGGGGTTGTTTTTCAGGGAACTCTTAAGGCGTCAGCATACCAAGACATTTTGGACAATTTCATGCTCCCAACTTTGTGGAAACAGTTTGGGGGTTGGTTCTTCCTGTTCCAACATGACTGCACACCAGTGCACAAAGCAAGGACCTCTCATGGTTGGATGTGGAGCGTCGGTGCACGGCCATTTTCAGATCCCTCTGGAGATGTTCAATTGGGTTCAAGTCTAGGCTCTGGCTGGGCCACTGAAGGACATTCACAGAGTTGTCCTGTAGCCACTCCTTTGTTATCTTAGCTGTGTGCTTAGGGTCGTTGTCCTGTTTTAAGATGAACCTTCGCCCCAGTCTGAGTTCCAGAGCATTCTGGAACAGGTTTTTATCAAGGATGTCTCTGTTTATATCTGCATTCTGACTGGACTTCCAGTTCCTACCACTGGAAAACATCCCCACAGTATAATGCTGCCGTCACCATGCTTCACTTCAGGGATGGTATTGGCCAGGTGATGAGCAGTGCCTGGTTTCCTCCAGACATGACACTTGCCATTCAGGCCAAAAAGTTTGATCTTTGTTTTCATCAGACCAGAGAATTTTGGTTCTCATGGTCTGGGAGTCCTTCAGGTGCCTTTTGGCAAACTCAAGGCAGGCTGTTATGTGCCTTTTACTGAGGAGTGGCTTCCGTCTGGCCACTCTACCACACATGCCTTTTTGGTGGAGTGCTGCAGAGATGGTTGTTCTTCTGGAAGATTCTCCTCTCTCCACAGAGAAATGCTGGAGCTCTGTCAGAGTGACCATCGGGTTCTAGGTCACCTCCCTGACTAAGGTCCTTCTCCCCCGACGTACCTAGTACGTCATCTGACACTTCCAGGTCTGGGGCGTGTGACTGGACACAGCTGGAACAAATTAGTAAGTCCGCCGGTACCCGGCGATTGTTGGGAGCACAAGAAGAATGGCAGTCTGCCTATGTAAACGAGGCAGATTGTCCTTCTGTCAGCAGTGAAGGCTTTGATCCTGTGTTTATGCAAATCAGGAACACGGATCTTTGCCTTCTCCTAGTCAAAACACCTCCACCACAGTGAGTAAGCACAACCCAGGCACACAGTTAACCCTCTGACTGCCCCTGATGTTAACCCCTTCCCAGCCAGTCATTAGTACAGTGACAGTGCATATTTTTTTTTAGCACTGATCACTGTATTAGTGTCACTGGTCTCCAAAAAGTGTCAGTTAGGTGTCTGATTAGTCAGTCACAATATCACAGTTCTGCTACAAGTCCCTGATCGCTGCCATTACTAGTAAAAAATAAAAAATAATTGAAAATAAAAAAAATATCCCATAGTTTGTAGACGCTATAACTTTTGCTCAAACCAATCAATATACGCTTATTGGGATTTTTTTCACCAAAAGTATGTAGCATAGTACATTATGGCCCAAATTCCTGAAGAAATTCCTTTTTTTTGTTGATATGTTTTATAGCAGAAAGTAAAAAATATTTCTATTATTATTATTCATTTTTATTTTCCAAATTTTCGCTCTTTTTTGTTTAAAGCGCAAAAAAATAAAAAATGCAGAGGTGGTCAAATACCACTGAAAAGAAAGCTCAATTTGTGGGGGGAAAAAAAGGATAAAAATGTTATTTGGATGCAGCGCCACACAGCCGCGCATTTGTCAGTTAAAATAATGCGTGCCGTATCGCAAAAAATGGCCTGGTCATGCAGGGGGTAAAAAAAAAACCTCCGGAGCTGAAGTGGTTAAGGGAAATAGATTAAGAGGATTTGTTCTGCACAGATTGCAGGTAAATTCTCATTTGTTCATAAAAGCATTGTAGCATGGATATTGATTGATAGAATATATTGGAAATGTACAGAAAAATGTATTTGATATTGGTGGCATATTGTTTGTTAATGACACATATTAGTCAAACCATTTACATACGAATGATGATTCCATGCATGACTGATATTGAGAGGACAGAGATTTATTGCAGAGCTGTAAAAAAAAAAAATTAACCATGTTTACTAAGCCAAGTTCATTACTGATAACATCATGGGACATGCTGCATTGTATTCTTATTGCTATAGAGATAGCAGAATGTTTACAACATAATTGGTTATTTTATGTGCTGTCTTATAGGATAATCAATGGCAATGTGGTTACAATTTAGCTATGTAGCAATGATTTTTTGAAAACAGTAAAAATAAGTCACCTCTTATGAAGAGTATTCTAGGTGGCTGTTGCTTAAAGTTTCACTAAACCCAGATCATAAAAAACTATAAATAAATGCTGTATTACATGATGTTCATACACTCAGTTATAAGTTAAAAACCTGGTTGATCCTGCTGCTCTCTATCTCCACCTTCTGTTCATGTTCCCAATTCAGCTAGGGATTTTGCAGAGCAGTGTTGGCAGCTCTGCACATTCTCAGTTTTCAGTGAGTTTCTATGCTGAGCATTTCCTCCCGATCCCATGAGCAGCCCATGTGGCTATAGAGTCACACATGTGGTTGTATACACAGTGGTAAATGACAGCCCACTCCCTCCCTCCTCCATGTCTACTAACCAGCTAAACACAATGGGGGGCAGGATATTACATGTAGATTAATGGAGGCTTCACCTCCTTTTTATTCTTAGACATGAGCTGGAGCCTGTGACTGGCAGAAATCCATTCACACCATGTTTTTGCCAAAAAATAATAAAGATTTGATTTAATACATACAGTATCTCACAAAAGTGAGTACACTCCTCATATTTTTGTAAATATTTTATTATATCTTTTCATGTGACAACACTGAAGAAACTTTGCTACAATGTAAAGTAGTGAGTGTACAGCTTGTATAACAGTGTAAATTGCTTTCCCTTGAAAATAACTCAACACACAGTCATTATTGTCTAAACCGCTGGCAACAAAAGTGAGTACATTCCAAGGTAAAATGTCCAAATTGGGCCCAAAGTGTCAATAATTTGTGTGGCCGCCGTTATTTTCCAGCACTGCCTTAACCCTCTTGGGCATTTAGCTCATCGGAGCTTCACAGGTTGCCACTGGAGTCCTCTTCCATTCCTCCATGACGACATCACGGAGATGGTGGATGTTAGAGACCTTGCGCTCCCCCACCTTCCATTTGAGGATGCCCCACAGATGCTCAATAGGGTTTAGGTCTGGAGACATGCTTGGTCAGTCCATCACCTTTACCCTCAGCTTCTAGCAAGGCAGTGGTCGTCTTGGAGGTGTGTTTGGGGTCATTATGTTGGAATACTGCCCTGCGGCCCAGTCTACGTAGGGAGGGGATCATGCTCTGCTTCAGTATGTCACAGTACATGTTGGCATTCATGGTTCCCTCAATGAACTGTAGCCCCCAGTTCTGGCAGCACCCATGCAGCCCCAGACCATGACACTCCCACCACCATGCTTGACTGTAGGCATGACACACTTGTCTATGCACTCCTCAGCTTGTTGCCACCACACACGCTTGACACCATCTGAACCAAATAGGTTTATCTTGGTCTCATCAGATCACAGGACATAGTTCCAGTAATCCATGTCCTTAGCCTGCTTGTCTTCAGAAAACTACGACAATAGGCTCAGGCAGAAACTCTGGAGAGAAAATTAGTGGAAAAGGGGTACTCGAGAAAACATGTGTATAAATTGAGAGACCGTTACCTAGAGGGCTGCAGTAGCACGGAGTCTATAGGGATGGAGATGGCCCTTTGGGATATATTGTTCATCACTAAGTACAACAACCAACATTGGGCTATCAAGAGGGCTATACAAAAGTATTGGCCCATCTTGGGGCAAGACTCAGCTTTAAGCAGAGTGCTCCCCAAGAAACTCAAGATTGTGTTTAGATGTGCTAATAACATTAAGAGTATGGTTGCACCCAGTAAAATTAAAACCAAAAAACGTACAGATAGAGTTGTCAATATCCCTATGTTTCTAAACATGGTAGGGTCATACAGGTGCAAGCAAAGCAGGTGTATGGACCGTTCTTTTATGGAACATGGGAAAAGTAGTTTTCTCTCTAAAGAAGGTCGTTCCTTCAAGATCCAACAATTTATTAGTTGCAGTACCCAGTTTGTGGTATATGGCCTAAGGTGTCCCTGTGGTCTGCTCTATATAGGGAGGACAGTCCGGGCCATGCGCACCAGATTTGGAGAACATCGTCGCTATATAGAGCAGAAGAAAGATAAGCACATTGTACCCAGGCACTTTTGCAAAGTACATGGTGGACGCACCATAGGCCTCGAGTTATTCGGCATTGAAGCCATACCCATGTCCCTTCCGGAGGGCATGGGTACCATCATTTGACCATTCCATCCGTAGTATCTATTAAATACCCTTATTTTGTTATGACATAGTCATCCCTTGGTATATATATATATATATATATATATATATATATATATATATATATTAACTTTATATAAAAAAGGTTTATACATTTTAGCTTTTTATAATTATGGTTATAGTGTTAGTGTATATACAGATATGTGATCTGTTAATATATACATATATGTGTATTAATTTTGAATATTTAAAAATGATTTTATTTATTTTTTTGTAAATTTTATGCATACATTTTATGCAAATTGGTATATGAGGATAGGTGCATTTGCATCTATATTTTTAATCATTTTTAATCATTTTGATTTCCAATTTTTAATTTATGATGGCAATTTATGATGTTAATTATGTGTAGGCAGTATTAATGGCCATTACTTGGCATTATACTGGACTATGTGGTTTTAAAGTTGCTTATAAGTCCCTTGCTCCCCCCCCCCCCCCCCCCCCACAATGGGTTGTATCACCTCCTTGTCTGGCCCTTTAAATGTATAACCATTGGGGCAGGAGAGTGTGTGTATATATAGTGTGGCAGTATAGGAAGAAGGGCGGGACCTGAAGGAGGCTCCTCCTACGAAACGCATAGTCTATAGCAACCACACTGCGGAGCTGTATCCCCTGTAATCCCTCCATTCATCCGTGGATTACCGTACGCAGCCTCAGCCGAGGCTCAGGCACGCTAGTGAGGCTGTGATTGACGGCAGACCGGTGCGCGGGTGCACTGCTGTCTGTGCGTATACACTCGGCCGGGGGGGGCAGGAGCAGGAAACGGACGGTACAGCGTGTTGGTGCAGTGCTCCGAGCAGACAGCGAGCTACGGGACAGACCGGAGGCCACCCAGGAGGGAGAGGAGGAGTAGGCGGTTACTGTAGATGTGCCTGTCCTTGAGAGGACAAAATGTGAGTGCAATTCTTAGTGGTGTATTATATGTTATAATAAAACGTTATCATCCGAGGTCGGCGTGCGCTTTTTGTCTCCTATATTGCAGTGGTGTTTCCTATTGAATCCGCCACCCAGTGGAATACAGGAGGAGCTGCAACGACCAGGAAAGATCATACACACACACCGCAGCAAGTAGGGATTGTATCGAGGATCAGCGCCCACATTCTGGTGAATTGTTCACATATTTTATGTGTGCATTTTTTTGTTGTTTCAGAAAACTGCGGGCTTTCTTGTGCATCATCTTTAGAGACAACAGCCATGCAGACCAATTTGATGCAGTGTGCGCGTATGAGCATGTGCACTCAACTTTGGTTGACCATGGCGAGGCCTGTTCTGAGTGGAACCTGTCCTGCTAAACCGCTGAATGGTCTTGGCCACTGTGCTGCAAATCAGTTTCAGGGTCTTGGCAATCTTCTTATAGCCTAGACCATCTTTATGTAGATCAACAATTCTTTTTTTTCAGATCCTCAGAGAGTTCTTTGCCATGAGGTGCCATGTTGAACTTTCAGTGACCTGTATGAGAGAGTGAGAGTGATAACACCAAATTTAACACACCTGCTCCCCATTCACACCTGAGACCTTGTAACACCAATGAGTCACATGACACCGAGAAGGGAAAATGTCTAATTGGGCCCAATTTGGACATTTTCACTTAGGGGTGTACTCACTTTTGTTGCCAGCTGTTTAGAAATTAATGGCTTTGTGTTGAGTTATTTTGAGGGGACAGCAAATTTACACTGTTATACAAGCTGTACACTCACTACTTTACATTGTAGCAAAGTGTCATTTCTTCAGTGTTGTCACATGAAAACATAGAATAAAATATTTACAAAAGTGTGAGGGGTGTACTCACTTTTGGGAGATACTGTATATATATATATATATATATATATATATATATATATAACAATTTTAAAACCGTTTATTGATATTATTTATTTATTTTTACTCTGTATCCCAAAGGCTTTTTTTTTTATTTTGATCATGTGACCAGCAGCAGAGGACTAGAAGCTCCTCCTGCTTATGTTTCCCTGCAGACAGGCTGGGAAAGATCTGGGTCATGTGACAGCTGTATATCGATTAATTAAAATAATTACAGTGGTATCATTCACATACAAAAATAGAAGGGACAACGTATTTATCAGTGTGTGTTTAGTATAATTTTGATGTACAAATAACAGTTTCATTGATGCCAGATATTACATTCAGTGCTGTAACTGACAGTCCCTGCTAGCGTACATTGAAAGATTGTGTTCACCCACATTTCATTTTGATGAATGGACAAAATAAAACATTGTCCTTTATCTGCCCCTCCTTCCACATCATTCATTCACAGCCTGCCTTATATTTTAAGTAAATAATAGAAGGCTTTTTGTGAATGGATGGGGAGAATGAACGACATGATCCTTCACTGTACACTAGCTGGATTTGTCAATTGCAGTGCAGGAATAATAGGAAGAATAGTTCTGCTTGTAATTAGGGATGATCGAACGGTTCGGGTCGACCATCGGTTCGGCCCGAACATTGGGTGTTCGAGGTTCAGCCGAATTTAGAACTTTTTGCCCAAAAAGTTCGGAATTCGGCAACCAGAACCGACCAAAATGCAATGGTTCAGGAAATGGGCTTTAAAAGCCTGTGATTGGACCAGAACCATTAGCAAAAGCCAATTGAGGGGGCAGAAGAATGCTAGGAATGTGATTGGAGTGACTAGGGGGTCCATAGTCCAATCATTAGTGAATACGCCCCCCAGTATATAAGATAGCCCCCGCCAAATTCCTAGCATTGTTATACTGGACATGGAAGAGAGTGGAAGCAGTTCTGTTAATTTTACTTTAAAAGTGTCATTTAGCATTTATTAGTGTGAGGAAAGGGATATCTAGTGTAGTTAGAGTGCTCCTTTACACTTTAGTTAGCTTCAAAAATGTAGTTTCTGTAGGGAAAGTATGAAGTGTCAGGGTGACCGTAATGTAGTATAGGGTTAACTGACTGCTATGGCAGGGTGACCGAACCCTTCCATATCAGGGTGACCGTAATGTAGTGTAGGGTGAACTGACAGTGACTGCTATGGCAGGGTGACCAAACCCTTCCATAGCAGGGTGACCGCAATAGAGAAAAGCTAGTTTCTCTGAAGTCACTTTCGTTTCTGTAATATGGCTTCACCGCCGCCAGCATTTTTGGCTGCACTCGTTGCTAGTGCTTTTTTGAGCACATGTTTGGAGTCAGAAATGACATCTGAACATGTGTATAGGGGGTATATATACACACCAATGTCTGTATATATATATATATATACACCTGTACATATATAGGTGTGAAAGGAGAAGAAAAAACTACTTGCGCTAATGAAATAATTAACACCAATATACAGTATTTCTGCTCCTATCACACCTATATATGTCTAGGTGTGTATATACATATAAGTATGTGTGTATATACACCACTAGTGTTGAGCGAACACGGACTGTATTATACGTGTTCGTACCGAATAATTGGATTTTTGTTACCCGAATACGGACCCGAAAACTTTACTGTATGTTCGGGTAAAAATCCGTGTTCGGTCATTTTATTTCCGGGTTTGTATGTATTGGCGCGCTTTTAATGGCGGGCTTTCAACAGCCAATCAACAAGCGTTTAACTGGTGTGCCTTAAGCCATCCCAGCCATGCCTACAAATGAATTAGTAGCTGTGATTGGCCATCTGAAGCATGTGACCAAGTCTTTATAAGTTCGAGACTGAGCACCGCTGCGTCATTCTGCTGTAGTACAGGGACAGAGCACACATCATACGTGCTGGCTGCTGATTAGGGACAGACAGGCAAAAATCATATTGTGTCCGAAAAGAATTCAGGGACAGGTCGGAGTGCTGCAGGCAGGGCGAGATATTAGGGCATTTTAGGGAGAGGCTGGAGATAGGCAGGGTCAGTGTTCTACAATCGATTTTGCTGTGTGGGGGGGGTTTGCAGTGCCGGCAGTGACCGATCTTATCGATCCTTTTAGGGAGAGGCTGGAGATAGGCAGGGTCAGTGGTCCACATCGATTTTGCTGTGTGTGGGGTGGTGTGAACACAATCTTTTTGCCCGCTGAGGAGGAGGGAGAAAAAAGTCTTTTTTATCAGTCAGTTGTGTGCAGCGTTTTTCCTTCAGTGCTGCTGTGCTGACTGTGATAATACACTGCTGTGTTCACATGTGCAATTATTGAGTGATTTCAAAAGTTATACACAAAAAAATTAAATTGTGGCATAGTCTGTACTAATCTAGTTAAAAATTACAAACTTAAAAGGGGAATTTTCTTTTTTTTCCCCTCCATAGCCTGCAGCAGAGCTGACTGATATAAGACACTGCTGTTCACATGTGCTATTGATAAATCACCAATTTTATATCATATTTTCTATTCCGCTATTCAATCTACACCCTTGGGGTAAAAACAATTAAATTGCGGGATAGTCTGTATTGGTACGTGTGAGATACACCTTTCCAATTTTTGGGGCGCATCTCATACTGCAGAGGATTTGAGGGTGCTTCAGTGTGCCTCCTGCCTGTTCCGAACTCCTCCTACTCCTCATCCTGCCTTTGGGGGTACAAAAAATAGTAATTTGGGCCTAGTCTGGGTCTCTACGTGTGAGATACATACACCTTTTGATATCATATTTTCTATTCCGCTATTCAATCTACACCTTTAGGGTAAAAACAATTAAATTGTGGGATAGTCTGTATCGGTACGTGTGAGATACACCTTTCCAATTTTTGGGGAGCATCTCATACCGCTGAGGATTGCAGGGTGCTTCAGTGTGCCTCCTGCCTGTTCCGAACTCCTCCTACTCCTCATCCTGCCTTTGGGGGTACAAAAAATAGTAATTTGGGCCTAGTCTGGGTCTCTACGTGTGAGATATATACACCTTTTGATATCATATTTTCTATTCCGCTATTTAATCTACACCTTTGGGGTAAAAACAATTAAATTGCGGGATAGTCTGTATCGGTACGTGTGAGATACAACTTTCCAATTTTTGGGGCGCATCTCATACTGCTGAGGATTGCAGGGTGCTTCAGTGTGCCTCCTGCCTGTTCTGAACTCCTCCTGCTCCTTATCCTGCCTTTGGGGGTACAAAAAATAGTAATCTGGGCCTAGTCTGGTTCTGTACGTGTGAGATACATACACCTTTTGATATCATATTTTCTATTCCGCTATTTAATCTACACCTTTGGGGTAAAAACAATTAAATTGCGGGATAGTCTGTGTCGGTACGTGTGAGATACACCTTTCCAATTTTTGGGGCGCATCTCATACTGCCGAGGATTGCAGGGTGCTTCAGTGTGCCTCCTGCCTGTTCCGAACTCCTCCTACTCCTCATCCTGCCTTTGGGGGTACAAAAAATAGTAATCGGGGCCTAGTCTGGTTCTGTACGTGTGAGATACATACACTTTTTGATATCATATTTTCTATTCCGCTATTTAATCTACACCTTTGGGGTAAAAACAATTAAATTGCGGGATAGTCTGTGTCGGTACGTGTGAGATACACCTTTCCAATTTTTGGGGCGCATCTCATACCGCCGAGGATTGCAGGGTGCTTCAGTGTGCCTCCTGGCTGTTCCGAACTCCTCCTACTCCTCATCCTGCCTTTGGGGGTACAAAAAATAGTAATCGGGGCCTAGTCTGGTTCTGTACGTGTGAGATACATACACCTTTTGATATCATATTTTCTATTCCGCTATTTAATCTACACCTTTGGGGTAAAAACAATTAAATTGCGGGATAGTCTGTGTCGGTACGTGTGAGATACATACACCTTTTGATATCATATTTTCTATTCCACTATTTAATCTACACCTTTGGGGTAAAAACAATTAAATTGCGGGATAGTCTGTGTCGGTACGTGTGAGATACATACACCTTTTGATATCATATTTTCTATTCCGCTATTCAATCTACACCTTTGGGGTAAAAACAATTAAATTGCGGGATAGTCTGTGTCGGTACGTGTGAGATACACCTTTCCAATTTTTGGGGCGCATCTCATACCGCCAAGGATTGCAGGGTGCTTCAGTGTGCCTCCTGCCTGTTCCGAACTCCTCCTACTCCTCATCCTGCCTTTGGGGGTACAAAAAATAGTAATCGGGGCCTAGTCTGGTTCTGTACATGTGAGATACATACACCTTTTGATATCATATTTTCTATTCCGCTATTTAATCTACACCTTTGGGGTAAAAACAATTAAATTGCGGGATAGTCTGTGTCGGTACGTGTGAGATACACCTTTCCAATTTTTGGGGCGCATCTCATACCGCCGAGGATTGCAGGGTGCTTCAGTGTGCCTCCTGGCTGTTCCGAACTCCTCCTACTCCTCATCCTGCCTTTGGGGGTACAAAAAATAGTAATCGGGGCCTAGTCTGGTTCTGTACGTGTGAGATACATACACCTTTTGATATCATATTTTCTATTCCGCTATTTAATCTACACCTTTGGGGTAAAAACAATTAAATTGCGGGATAGTCTGTGTCGGTACGTGTGAGATACATACACCTTTTGATATCATATTTTCTATTCCACTATTTAATCTACACCTTTGGGGTAAAAACAATTAAATTGCGGGATAGTCTGTGTCGGTACGTGTGAGATACATACACCTTTTGATATCATATTTTCTATTCCGCTATTCAATCTACACCTTTGGGGTAAAAACAATTAAATTGCGGGATAGTCTGTGTCGGTACGTGTGAGATACACCTTTCCAATTTTTGGGGCGCATCTCATACCGCCGAGGATTGCAGGGTGCTTCAGTGTGCCTCCTGCCTGTTCCGAACTCCTCCTACTCCTCATCCTGCCTTTGGGGGTACAAAAAATAGTAATCGGGGCCTAGTCTGGTTCTGTACATGTGAGATACATACACCTTTTGATATCATATTTTCTATTCCGCTATTTAATCTACACCTTTGGGGTAAAAACAATTAAATTGCGGGATAGTCTGTGTCGGTACGTGTGAGATACACCTTTCCAATTTTTGGGGCGCATCTCATACCGCCGAGGATTGCAGGGTGCTTCAGTGTGCCTCCTGGCTGTTCCGAACTCCTCCTACTCCTCATCCTGCCTTTGGGGGTACAAAAAATAGTAATCGGGGCCTAGTCTGGTTCTGTACGTGTGAGATACATACACCTTTTGATATCATATTTTCTATTCCGCTATTTAATCTACACCTTTGGGGTAAAAACAATTAAATTGCGGGATAGTCTGTGTCGGTACGTGTGAGATACATACACCTTTTGATATCATATTTTCTATTCCACTATTTAATCTACACCTTTGGGGTAAAAACAATTAAATTGCGGGATAGTCTGTGTCGGTACGTGTGAGATACATACACCTTTTGATATCATATTTTCTATTCCGCTATTCAATCTACACCTTTGGGGTAAAAACAATTAAATTGCGGGATAGTCTGTGTCGGTACGTGTGAGATACACCTTTCCAATTTTTGGGGCGCATCTCATACCGCCGAGGATTGCAGGGTGCTTCAGTGTGCCTCCTGCCTGTTCCGAACTCCTCCTACTCCTCATCCTGCCTTTGGGGGTACAAAAAATAGTAATCGGGGCCTAGTCTGGTTCTGTACATGTGAGATACATACACCTTTTGATATCATATTTTCTATTCCGCTATTTAATCTACACCTTTGGGATAAAAACAATTAAATTGCGGGATAGTCTGTGTCGGTACGTGTGAGATACATACACCTTTTGATATCATATTTTCTATTTCACTATTTAATCTACACCTTTGGGGTAAAAACAATTAAATTGCTGGATAGTCTGTGTCGGTACGTGTGAGATACATACACATTTTGATATCATATTTTCTATTCCGCTATTCAATCTACACCTTTGGGGTAAAAACAATTAAATTGCGGGATAGTCTGTGTCGGTACGTGTGAGATACACCTTTCCAATTTTTGGGGCGCATCTCATACCGCCGAGGATTGCAGGGTGCTTCAGTGTGCCTCCTGCCTGTTCTGAACTCCTCCTACTCCTCATCCTGCCTTTGGGGGTACAAAAAATAGTAATTGTGGCCTAGTCTGGTTCTGTACGTGTGAGATACATACACTTTTTGATATCATATTTTCTATTCCGCTATTTAATCTACACCTTTGGGTTAAAAACAATTAAATTGCGGGATAGTCTGTGTCGGTATATGTGAGATACACCTTTCCAATTTTTGGGGCGCATCTCATACCGCCGAGGATTGCAGGGTGCTTCAGTGTGCCTCCTGCCTGTTCCGAACTCCTCCTACTCCTCATCCTGCCTTTGGGGGTACAAAAAATAGTAATCGGGGCCTAGTCTGGTTCTGTACGTGTGAGATACATACACCTTTTGATATCATATTTTCTATTCCGCTATTTAATCTACACCTTTGGGGTGAAAACAATTAAATTGCGGGATAGTCTGTGTCGATACGTGTGAGATACATACACTTTTTGATATCATATTTTCTATTCCGCTATTTAATCTACACCTTTGGGGTAAAAACAATTAAATTGCGGGATAGTCTGTGTCGGTACTTGTGAGATACATACACCTTTTGATATCATATTTTCTATTCCGCTATTCAATCTACACCTTTGGGGTAAAAACAATTAAATTGCGGGATAGTCTGTGTCGGTACGTGTGAGATACATACACCTTTTGATATCATATTTTCTATTCCGCTATTCAATCTACACCTTTGGGGTAAAAACAATTAAATTGCGGGATAGTCTGTGTCGGTACGTGTGAGATACACCTTTCCAATTTTTGGGGCGCATCTCATACCGCCGAGGATTGCAGGGTGCTTCAGTGTGCCTCCTGCCTGTTCCGAACTCCTCCTACTCCTCATCCTGCCTTTGAAGGTACAAAAAAATAGTAATCGGGGCCTAGTCTGTGTTTGTACGTGTGAGATACACCACCGTTTTGTAAAATTTTTCCTATTCCGCTATTCAATATACACCCTGTTTGAGTGTAAAAAATTAAATTACGGCATAGTCTGTATCGGTACATGTGAGATTCACCTTTTTAAATTTGTTTGGCGCATCTCCTTCCACCGCCGAGGATTGCAGGGCGCTTCAGTTTGCCTCCTGTTCCCAACTCTAAATTACAGAAATATGAGGAGACCGTCAAATAGGGGCCGTGGCCTGGGTCGTGGTGCTGCTGATAGAGCTCCTGTTGCAAGGAGAGGACGTGGTCGATCTGTGCCAGCTACACGCACAAGTGAAACACCTTCCTCAAGTGTGAGTAGGCGACAGAACCTGCAGCAGTATTTGGTAGGGCATAATGCGCCTCTAGAAGTGATGAGGCCAGAAGAAGTACAGGCGATAGTAGATTGGGTTGCTGACAGTGCCTCCAGTTCCTTCACATTGTCTCCCACCCAGTCTACTGCAGAAAGGTCAGAGTTGGCACCTGCAGCCAATGTCCAACCGTCTTTCACCTCACCCCCTTGCAAATCAGGCAAGCAGTCTGAGCCCCAAGTCATACAGCAGTCTCTTTTTCTTTTTGAGGACTCTGTCAGCAGGGTTTCTCAGGGCCATCCACCTAGCCCTGCCCCAGAAGTGGAAGAGATTGAGTGCAGCGATGCCCAACCACTTATTTCTCAAGATGAGTACATGGAAGGACCATCGCAGCACGTCTCCGATGATGACGAAACGCAGGTGCCAACTGCTGCGGCATTCAGAATTGTGGAGACCGACAAGGAGGGCAGGGGTGAAGACTGGGTGGAAGAGGATTTGGAGGACGATGAGGTCCTCGACCCCACATGGAATGAAGGTCATGCAGGTGACCTGAGTAGTTTGAAGGAAGAGGCGGTGGTCGCACAGAGCCACCAGCACAGCAGAAGAGGGAGCAGGGTGCAGAAGCGGAGCGGCCGTGCCCTAGACACTACGCCTGCTACTGCCCAACACAGCAAGGGAACGAGCGCACCAAAGCCAGCTCAAAGGAGTTCTCTAGCGTGGAAGTTCTTCAGAAAATGTGCTGATGACTGGACACGAGTGGTTTGCACCCAGTGCAATCAGAACCTGAAGCGAGGCATAAACCTTCTCAACCTGAGCACAACCTGCATGATTAGGCATCTAAGTGCAAAGCACGAGCTGCAGTGGAGTAGACACCTTCAAAACCAACAAAGGTCTCTGGCTCCTCCTGCTTCCTCTTCTGCTGCAGTCTCGGCCTCTCCATCCACATCTGTAGTGATACCGGCACCTGCCACCCCGCAAACAGACGATCTGTCAGCAACACCACCACCTGGGTCACCAACCATCTCCACAATGTCCCATGGAAGCGTTCAGCTTTCCATCTCCCAAACACTTTAGAGGAAGAGGAAGAACCCCCCTACCCACCCGCGATCCCTGGCCCTGAATGCCAGCATTTCAAAATTCTTGGCCTTTGAAATGCTGTCATTCCGTCTGGTGGAGACGCACAGTTTTAAAAACATTATGTCGGTGGCTGTCCCACAGTACGTCTTGCCCAGCCGTCACTACTTTTCCAGGCAAGCCATCCCTTCCCTGCACAACCAAGTGGGGGAAAAAATCAGGTGTGCACTGCGCAACACCATCTGTGCCAAGGTCCACCTAACTACCGATACGTGGACCAGTAAGCACGGTCAGGGGCGTTATATCTCCCTAACGGCACACTGGGTAAATGCAGTGGCGGATGAGCCTGAGGCGGATAGCAATTTGGCGCATGTCCTTCCACCACCGAGGATTGCAGGGCGCTTCAGTTTGCCTCCTGTTCCTAACTCCTCCTACTCCGCTTCCTCATCCTCTACCGCCTCCTCATCTGGTCAGCGTAACACCTTCACCACCAACTTCAGCACGGCCAGGGGTAAACGACAGCAGGCAGTTTTAAAACTTGCCTGTTTGGCGGAAAAACCACACACCGCGCAGGAGTTGTGGAGGAGCATGGAACAGCAGACAAATGAGTGGTTGCTGCCAGCAAGCCTCAAGCCCGGCCTGGTGGTGTGCGATAACGGGCGAAATCTCATAGCAGCTCTGGGTCTAGCCGGTTTGACGCACATCCCTTGCCTGGCACATGTGCTGAATTTGGTGGTGCAGAGGTTCCTTAAAAATTACCCCGATATGTCAGAGCTGCTGCAGAAAGTGCGGGCCGTCTGTGTGCACTTTCGGCGTTCTCACCCTGCTGCTGCTCGCCTGTCAGCGCTGCAGCGTAACTTCGGCCTTCCCGCTCACCGCCTCATATGTGACGTGCCCACAAGGTGGAACTCCACCTTGCACATGCTGGAAAGACTGTGCGAGCAGCAGCAGGCCATAGTGGAGTTTCACCTGCAGCACGCACGCGTGAGTCGCTCTGCGGAACAGCACCACTTCACCACCAATAACTGGGCCTCCAATGCGAGACCTGTGTGCCTTGTTGCGCTCTTTTGAGTACTCCACCAACATGGCCAGTGCCGATGACGCCGTTGTCAGCTTAACTATCCCACTTCTATGCCTCCTTCAAAAAACGATTCGGGCGATGATGGAAGAGGATGTGGCACAGGATGAGGAGGAGGAGGATGAAGAGGTAACATTTCCAAGGCTTTCAGGGCAGTCATTTGCAAGTGGCTCCGAGGGTGGGTTCCTGCACCCACAAACGCCAGGGACACAATTGTCCAGCAGGGGCACAGTTCTGGAGGATGAGGAGATGGAGGAGGAGATGGAACCATGTTCACAGCAGGGTGGCACCCAGGCCAGCTCATGGCCATCACTGGTGCGTGGCTGGGGGGATACAGAGGACACAGACGATACACCTCCCACAGAGGACAGCCTTTCTTTTCCTCTGGGCAGCCTGGCACACATGAGCGATTACATGCTGCAGTGTCTCCACAACGACCGCCGAGTTGCCCACATTCTAACTTGTGCTGATTACTGGGTGGCCACGCTGCTGGATCCCCGTTACAGGGACAACGTACCGTCCTTAATTCACTCACTGGAGCGCGATCGCAAGATGCGGAAGTACAAGCGCACGCTGGTAGACGCGATGCTGCTGGCATTCCCACCTGACAGCGGGGCCACAGTGGAAGCACAAGGCAGAGGAGGAGGAGGAAGAGGTCGCCAACGCAACCAGGGCACCGCCAGCACCTCAGAAGGCAGGGTTAGCATGGCCGAAATGTGGAAAAGCTTTGTCAGCACGCCACAACAAACAGCAGCACCAGCAGCTCATATGGAACATCTTAGCAGGAGGCAGCATTTCACCAACATGGTGGAGCAGTATGTGTGCACACGCCTACATGTAGTGAATGACGGGTCTGCCCCCTTCAACTTCTGGGTCTCCAAATTGGGCACATGGCCTGAGCTTGCCCTTTACGCCTTGGAGGTGCTGGCGTGCCCTGCAGCCAGTGTATTATCTGAACGTGTATTTAGCACGGCTGGGGGCGTTATCACAGACAAGCGCAGCCGCCTGTCCAGAGACAATGTGGACAAGCTCATGTTCATTAAAATGAACCAGGCATGGATCCCACAGGACTTTTCCGTACCTTGTGCAGAATAGAGATGGATACCGACCTTACCCAGCCATTGTTTTATTTTTGCTCTTTCTCACTCTTTTGGGGTGTACCCTCATTTAAAATGACTGAAAAAAAGCAGTGTTGGCTACCTCGTCCTCCTCCACCGCCGCTTCCACCTACACCGCCCATAGGTGTGCGCAGCCTATTGCATTAGGGTGTGCACCCCAAAGTTTAAATACACATGCATGTGTTTGCCTACATGTATATGGCCCCGGTACATTACTCTCCCTGCTGGCAAAGTGAAATAGAAGTGTGTGGCACTTCTCTTATGGCAGAGCAGGTCTGAGGGAGATCTTTCCCATCTCCTCACTGGCAAACAGAGCGATAATGCTAATGTGCCCTAGGTTATTAGGGTGTGCCCAGGCACATCCGGCACACCCTGTGCGCACGCCTATGACACCGCCACATCCACCACCACCTCAACCTCCCTCCTACTCCATATGGGACTCGTCCTTCACAGATGAAGAACATTATTTTATTTTTCTGTTGTTTTTTGTTGTTTTTTAAGTTATTTCCCTATCCACATTTGTTTGCAGAGCACTCACCATGCTCTTAACTACGTTTTGCTGCCATTTTCAGCACTCTAGCCCTTTCCATTGGTGTTTTAGAGCCATTTTAGTGCCTGAAAGTTCGGGTCCCCATTGACTTCAATGGGGTTCGGGGTCCGGGTAAAGTTCGGCCGAACCCGCCGAACACGGACATCCAGGTGTCCGCTCAACTCTATACAACTCTATACACCACTATATACAAGTTCAGATGTTTTGCCCGCCTCCAAAGAACCCAAAAAAATGCCCAAAAAACGCTAGCGTAAAAAATTTCCAGGTGTGTTGTTGCAGGCATTTTTTTGGGGGTTTTTGGAGGCAGGCAAAACATCTGAACTTGTGTATAGTGTACCTGTGAAGTTTCAGCTCTGTAGCATGTCCAGAACCAGAAAAAAAGATAATTTTTCATTAGAGCAGGGATGGTGGGACCCTACTTTTACACCTATATGATCTTTTTTTTATGGTTCTAGACATGCTACAGAGCTGAAACTTCACAGGTACACCTTTTAGACCCCCCAGACACTAAATCACACAAAAAAGTTCTTAAAAATTGTCATTTTTGATAGATTTGTGATAGAGAGCCAATTATTGAAAAAATTAAAAAAAAAATAAAAATTAAAAAAAAATAAAAATTTCTTTGGATTTAGTATCTGGGGGGTCTAAAAGGTGTACCTGTGAAGTTTCAGCTCTGTAGCATGTCCAGAACCATAAAAAAAAAAGATTGTTTGTATTAGTGCAATTATAGATCTGGAATATGACTTCTCGCTTTTTTTTTCTGGCACAGGTTTGTGGAGTCTGCGCTGCTAAATTGCACTTTGCGATTTACATTATGGTCTGTTACCCTTAGGGATTTTGAAGCAGCAAAGTTCCCCCTTTTTTGTATTATATCATTTAGTTTGGCGGAAGTATTTTTTCACTTCAGCTGTTGCCAACGGACTGCATGGCAGGTCGTCATATGTCTTGTAAAGCATGTGGTGCCCAAGCGGCTGGTGTTCTGGTCACACTTGATCCACTTCAGACAGATTGCAAACCACAACGCTGCGGTCTGCTGCACATGTGTTGAAAAAAGCCCACACCAATGAACTTTTGGAAGTCAGCGGGGAGTTAGCAGCACCCTGCACCTGTGGAGCTCTGTGGTGTAATGTAATAGGGCAGATGCCCCTAACCCGGCCCCTTTAGGACATCCTGCCTTGTTGGAGTTGTTCCGCCTCCTCGTCCTCACTTTCCTCCTCAATTCTCTCAGGCACCCAAGTACGGTCAGTGACCTCATCATCCCCTCTATCCTCGTCACTGGAGCAAACTTGGCAGTATGCTGCAGCTGGGGGAACATGCTAGTTTCTTGTCCGTCATTGTCACCCCCTCTCTCTAGGCTCACAGTATTCCCTTCCTCAACCTGGGAACCAACATCTGAGCATTTAAATTGCTGCGCATCCTCCAGCATCATGTAACTGACACTATGATCAAAATAATTCAGGTGACTCCTCCGTGCATGATGGTGAGGCTACGGAAGGAGTAGCTGTGGACAAGGAGCCTGTGGAATAGGCCACTTGGGCAGCTGTGGTGGAAGGCAAACTAGTATGAGCCTGGGTGACAGAGGATGAGGACTGCTTAGTTATCCACTTCACCAACTCTTCTGCATGTTGTAGCTCAATAACACGGCCAGCACAGGAAAAAGGACAAGTGTGCTCCGCCTGCAAAGGATGCACCATGTCCCTGACCAGCACTTTTCACTGTGGACACAGAGGCTGCTTGCCCTTTTTTAGTGGCCTGTGAGCGTCTGCTTCTACTTGTTGGCCTTTCAGGCATGATGGGGGATTTTTTTGGGGGGGGGGTTTATAACTTTTTAATATAGAATGTGGGACAGAAATATGATGCTTGGGTGCAATACTTTTGTGCTTGGTGCACTATAAACCATTTTATTATTCTTTTCTATTTTTTGGGGGGATTTTTATAGCGTTTTATTATAGAGTGTGGGAAGGGAATATGGTGCTTGGGTGCAATCCTTTTTTAATTGGTGCACTATAAACTGTTTTATTATATTTTTTTTAATAAAGAAAAACAAAAAAAAGAAAACCCTTGCTGATGCTGAAGGAATAGCACCTACGACACCAAAGGGGGGACAGAAATTATGCCCTAAATAAAATTAGTGCTGATACACCACAAAAAAACCTGCTGATGCAGAAAGAATAGCACCTGCGATGCAGAAGGCGGGACAGCAATTATGCCCTTAATATTATTCATGCTGCTGTGCGACGAAAAAAATTCAGAATAAAAAAACACACTGCTAATGCAGAAGGAATAGCACCTAAGACACAAAAGGGGAGACAGAGATTATGCCCTAAATAAAATGAATGCTGCTGCACAACAACAAAAAAAATCACAGCTGATGCAGAAGTAATAGCACCTGTGATGCAGAAGGTGGACAGTAATTATGCCTTAAATATCATTAGTCCTGCTGTGCCACGAAAAGAAAAAAAAAACACTGCTGACACAGAAGGTGTCAGGTCTGTCAGGAGACTAACCGTCCCTCCGGTTTCCTGACCAGTAGTCTTCTTATCCCAGTATCAGGTGGAAGAGCGGTTGAGATCCTACAGCCAGAAATATGGAACCTCAATAGAAAGTGCACACAGGCTATATCAAGGAACCCCAAACCAGCACTCACGGTTAGTAGAGAGAGAAGTCTGCGAACCAAGATCAGCGAAAATCCGAAGGAGTAGTCCACGAGGCAAGGTGAGGAACAGGCAGAGTCGGCAACAGCAATCAACTAAATCCAAAGGAGTAGTCCAAGAGGCAAGGTTGGGAACAGGCAAAGTTGGCAACAGCAATCAATGAAATCCAAGTTACCAACAACACCCAGGGAACAAGACCTATACTATTGGCAAAAACAGGAAGGGGAAGTGAAGATTTATAGGATCACTAGATTAGATGACAGTCAACAGCTGGACACAGGATGGGGCCAGCCTCCAAACTCAAGGAGTAGAAAAACAAGTGTGTACTCAAAAAGGAAGTTCCCCAGTAGCACTGTCCAAGGAACACCAGGTCTCAGGATCGAATCCAAGACATGGCGTGACAGAAGGAATAGCACCTACGACACAAAAGGGGGACAGCAATTATGACCTTAATAAAATTAGTACTGCTGTGTCACAAAAAAAATCGCTGGAGAAGTAATAGCACCTACGATGCCAAAGAGGTGACAGCAATTATGCCCTAAATATTATTAGTCCTGCTGTGCCATGAAAAAGATAATTAAAAAAAAAAACATTGCTGACGCAGAAGGAATAGCACCTACGACACAAAAGGGGGGACTGCAATTATGCTCTAAATAAAATTAGTGCTGCTGCACTACAAAAAAAACCACTGCTGATGCAGAAGGAATAGCACCTACGACACAAAAGGGGGGACAGAAATTATGCCCTAAATAAAATTATTACTGCTGCACCACAAAAAAAAGTCACTGCTGAAACAGAAGTAATAGCACCTGCGATACATAAGAAGGAGTACTAATATTGCAGCAAAAGAACCTGATTCTGCAAAAAAAAAAAAAAATTTTAAGAAAAAAAAAATATCAATGAAAGAAAACAAAAATGGGATCAGTGGGGTGACACAGATTTGTATAGACCAACACTCCAGTGGCTCAACTACATTGTGTTACACAAGGATCAAAGCACAGCACTGCACTACACTGTCTACTACACTGTGTACTACACTGTGTTACACAAGAATCAGTACAGCACTACACTACACTGACCGCAGTACACTGTGTTACACAAGATAAATCAGCCCTACACTACACTGCACTAACTGCATTAAACATTAAAGCACAATCCACTAACTACCCTGCCTAATCTCCACTCTTAACACACAACAGGGCTGCCATGTAAGCAGCCTTATATAGTGTGGGGCGTGGACTTAGCCCCTGAGCCATGATCGGCTAAAAGCACCCTGTCTTTGGCCAATCATGGCTCTGACAGGACATTGTACTGTGATTGGCCGAAGCATACAGGTCAAATCCATGCTTTGGCCAATCACAAGCACTTAATGCATTGCAATCGCACAGTGCATTATGGGGCGCTCATCGGCGGGCGAACTTCCCGCTGAGCGCCCTATTTGTTTGTGTGTTCAGGGAACACACGAACACCCGATGTTCGAACGTTCAGCCCATCACTAATAGTAAAGCAGTTTGGCAAAAGTGCTAACAGGTCAAGATGCAAAGACATTTTCTAGGCACAGATAGATGTTCATGTCAGTCACAGCTCCTGCTGCTGCCCCAAAGACTCTCTTGCAGTAAGGCAGGGCAGTATAGTGTATATTGGACCTGCTCCAGCCAGTGCTGCTTCCTAGATTCTCAGTAGCCTATGGGTCCTTTTTGTATTAGTGTCTGCTCTGAAGTTCACATAATCATTGGCCATCAGATTTATGGGCATCCTATGACTGATGCCAAGCCTAGTTGCTGGGGCCTTAAAAAGTTGTGCAATGGCTGAAAGGTTCTCTGTAATGCCAGTACACCTTCCTCTTTCTGTCCAACCCACCTTCTTCTCTTCCTTGCCCTCTTGCTGCTTCTGCATCTTAGCGCTGGGACCAATGGCATTAGAGAGCTTACTCCTACCTCATTTCCTGCTGCTTGCGCTCATAGATACATGGAAATACGACGGCAGAAAAAGAATATGTAGTTCATCTAGTCTACCCCTTTTTGATTTTTTATTTTTTTGTTATTTTTTTTTCATTCCTTTTTTTTTTTTTATTTACTCACTACCTTTGCCAGAAGTCTTCTCCAAGCATCAAATGCTCTTTTGTTGAAATAATACTATTTAAGGCATCTTTTGTTAATTGGAGGTCATGTCCCTATGAAAAGTACCAAAAAAGTTGGATCCAAGCTGTCCCAGCAGGACGACTAAAGGAATGCTGTCAGTTATCCCTGTTTCCCCATGTCTCACCATATTTGGATCCTCCTCAAAGGGTCAAAAATTAGGCAGGTATCCTGGGTTAACAGCCACTGCCAAGAGAAAGAAACCCAATGGCCCCTCAGCCAGTTCTCCTCTCGTGTTCACACGGGTTATTGTTGCAGCTATCTGTTGCCGGTACAACCTAAGCAGAATTCCAGTGTCCAGGGGTGCTGCATGCTAAACAGTTGGAGGATACCTATAAAAAAAAAACTGTTGGAGGCAGCTGGTTTTGCTTTGCAGTTCCACCAGGTGATCTTTGGCTGGGTAGGTGCAGCATATACTGTATGTCTGCAAACCTTTCTGAACTGGTGTAGCAGGTCCAGTAATCCTGGATTTTTGTTTAGGATGACTAAATTGAGGATATGGGCCAGGGAAGGCATTATGTGTGATCTTCCTTAGGTGAAGGGCAACCAACCTGGCTGCTGGTGGTATGGATAACCTGGAGACAGATTGGCCCAAGACATTGTGCTGCCTGGGTCCAAGAATGAAATGCTGCCCCCCCCCCACTCCCCCTCCCCAAAATTAGAAGATATTATATATACTATTATCTTCTTCCATAACTCACCGGACCGGTCCATCAAACACCCACTGTCTGTCCTTAGTGCTTCTGTTGCTCCTGTGTTTGCTGTGCCCACCGCCCTAGAAGATCCAGTCTGCCATGCATGAGATGGACTGCGCTGATCTCTGACATCATTGCGCACACCCTGATCACGTGAGGGATGTTCCCCGGAGGAGACACTCCGCCTCCTCATATTTATCAGTTTGCACTAGGGGCGGCAGTATGAGAGGAGAAATGCCGCCCGTAACATGCCACAAACTGAAAGCACACAAAATTGCTAGAAAAAAAAATCTTGGAAGTCAGTTTGCTGCCCCTTTCCAAGTGCTGCCTGGCTCCAATGGACCCAGCGGGACCAATGGTAGGGCCGGCCCTGCCTGGAGAGCTGCCAGTGGCTTTGGTTCAATATTGCTCCTTTCCCCTAGGCAGAAGAACAGGAGAATTTAATTTGGGTTTAATTGTGGCATAGGCCCTGGGGTCCTCGGAAGGGCCTGGTGGTGATGTTATAGAGGGGGTGTCACTGGGGAATGACTTACAGCATGAGGACAACAATGATCAAGAGTTAGAGCTGAAAGCCTATCCCAACAAATGTGGTGGCATCAAAAATTCAAGTGGTGTGCTCCTTGCTACATCCTTTCCAACCACAACGGGTTCACCTAGTAAATTATGCTTAGCATCTATGCCCACAATTGCCTGTTGGTGCTCATGTGTACCCTGCCACTGACGGTGTGGTCCAGTGAAGTGGAGGGGGGGGATGTGATGGTGTTCTGTGAGAAGGTAATGTAATGATAACAAAAAAAAAGCAGCTTGATGCACTAAAACTACGAACTATAGAATTTGTAGTGAGCACTTCCAAACAAATGGAAGTGAGAAAAGAAGAAGTTCAGGACCTCACAGAGAACAATGTAGGGAGGCAGAAAAACACAGTAAGAAACAATTCCATTACTACTAGATTACAGGGCCATTGAGTATTGGGAGCGTGTGGATTATTTTTGGAGAAGTAGGATAACATATTCTGCCTCTTTAGTTCAGCTTTAGACAGCTGCACCACAAACAGAATGCTAGATATTACATGTGCATCGTCTATAAAAATCATATATAATCTTCTGTATATATTTTTAAAGATAAGACAAAATGGCTGATTGATATGTAATTTTATGTACTGCAGTCACACTAAAAAAAGTAGTTGTGCGAATGTATCAATGATTAGGGCTACTAGATGGGGGTTGGCAATCATAGAAAATAATTGCTTTAGGCAAATTACAGTAAAGGTTCATTAGGGCTTTCATTGACACATTGGCACAGATCCTTTTTTTATAAACACGTCACATACTGTATGTCGGAATGTACTGCTCCTATTTAATGCTGTGTTATTAGTTTAAATGCACATTGACAATGCATAACTATATATTGAGGGAGATATAACAAGCCAAAAGATTATAAGGGTAACCTGGGGGTCATCATCCACAAAAACCTCCCCCACAAAACGTAACAGCAAAAGCAAACAAATATATATATATATACAGTAAACCCCCCTCCATTGTGGGGGTTACGTTCCGGACCCACCCGCAAAAAGTGAAAATCTGCGAAATAGAAATACCCTCTTTAAATACACCCTAGGCATGGCTTTGTAACTTTCACTGTACTTTTAAAAGCATTTTAAGGTCTTTAAACACACTTTTAAAACAATAGAAACTCATTTAAACACATAAATGATACTGAGAGACAGAGCAAGAGCTATGGAAAACACAAAAATATTTAATTATCAATGATTTTATTAGTAAAATAACATTACAGAAAAAACGCAATATACCGGGACCGCAAAAACTGATATAACGGGGGTTTACTGTATACTATATACAGTATATAGGTTTAAAGCAGAGAATGACTTTATTGTGCCAGTGAACATACAGTGCCACAGTGGTAGGAGAGGTCCCCTCCCAGCTGGGCAAAGCCAAACAAAGACCATCGTATAGTTTCCTTTATGATCACTGTTCTCCTTATTTGGAGGATGTCGTTCATCTATATGGCGGTCTTTGGTTTTGCCCAGCAGAGAGGGGACCTCTCCTACCAGTGTGGGTGGTGTTTCTAGTTCATTGGTTCCTATCTTACATGTGGTGTTTTGGAAGGGCTGGTCCTCAAGAGGCCCAGGCGATATATAGGGAGGAATGGGAAAGAAAGGGTGCGCTGATTGTATGAAAGGCTGCGACCAGGATATGAAAAGATAAATGTGTTTAAATGTGATGGTGCGCTTTTCAATGTGAAATAAATGTAAACAATGTTTATCTGATACACAATAAACTTAAATGTTAATGTGACAAGTGAAAAATCAAAAATGATTTATAAATAAATCTGTTGATCTGTGAACAAAAAGTCCCGTGAAATTCAACCGTGTGTAGGTCAAACAAATCATACATAAAGAAATAAATATTCCTTTATCTGGTGATAATGAAATCAAATGTACAGGTGAAAAGTCCAATAACAAATCAATAAAGTGATGAGTGATTCCCTCCACCTGGTGAAATGCCTCCTTACCCGGCGGAAAAGAGGTAAGTGCCTGATAAAAAATTCCTGTGATGGTGATGTATTAATCCTAGTATATACCTGCCAAACGTGCGCGATCCCACAGGTGATAGAGCTTTTAAGAGGCTTTTAAAAGCTCCATTTACCGGTGGGATCGCGCACGTTTGGCAGGTGTATACTAGGATTAATACATCACCATCACAGGAATTTTTTATCAGGCACTTACCTCTTTTCCGCCGGGTAAGGAGGCATTTCACCAGGTGGAGGGAATCACTCATCACTTTATTGATTTGTTATTGGACTTTTCACCTGTACATTTGATTTCATTATCACCAGATAAAGGAATATTTATTTCTTTATGTATGATTTGTTTGACCTACACACGGTTGAATTTCACAGGACTTTTTGTTCACAGATCAACAGATTTATTTATAAATCATTTTTGATTTTTCACTTGTCACATTAACATTTAAGTTTATTGTGTATCAGATAAACATTGTTTATATTTATTTCACATTGAAAAGATATATAGGGAGTAGTTAAGCTATATGATTCCTCCCTGGTGACAGCAACAGCACATGGCAGTGATCGAAGTATATGAGGATATTGGTGGAAGTTAGGTAAGAACTTGCCTGTGAATTAGGCAGTTTAGTGGTAATTAGTGGAAATATTTACTTAGTTGATTTGCATGACCTCTTGGGCTTTCTTTTCCAGTAGCTTCATATTTATTTATTCTTTTGTTTGTTATGCTCCTTATAGGGCTTGTGAGGATATTAGGTCTTTATGTTGGAGGCCCTGGTTTGAGAGGCTAGTGTGATCCCAGTTCTCATGTTTAAAGAAGAATGAGTGATGATAATCTCTCAGTGTTAAGTGTGCAATAGTTAGTCCACTATCTTAGTTACATAGTTACATAGTTAGTGAGGTTGAAAAAAGACATCCGTCCATCCAGTTCAACCTATGATGTGTGTATGTGTTTGCTGTTAACCGTACATTGTATACCCCTCTATGTTGTGGTCTTTAAGGTGCCCATCTAATAGCCTTTTGAAACTATTGATGCTCCCTGTTGATACCACTGCTTGTGGAAGAGAATTCCACATCCTTACTGCTCTTACAGTGAAGAACCCCCTACGTATTTTAAGGTTAAACCGCCTTTCCTCTAGTTTTAGTGAGCAGCCACGTGTCTTATTGTATTCCCTTTCTTTGAATAGTCTGTTCCTTATACTAGGGTCCCCAGTACAGTATTTGTACATTGATATCATATCCCCCCTCAATCGTCTCTTCTCCAGAGAGAATAAGTTCAGTGCTTGTTGTCTTTCCTCATAGCTGATGTCCTCCATTCCCCTAATTATTTTTATTGCCCTTCTCTGGACTCTCTCCAGTTCCAGCACATCCTTCCTGAGGATCGGTGCCCAGACCGGGGGCCGGTGCTTGATAGATTACTTAACTTTATGGTGGTAAATTTGGAGGGCAATGGATAGTTACTCATGATTGTTGCTGTTACTGGTGAAATCTGTTTGAACTATAGGTTTTCATTCATAGATGGTCATAGGATGATTGAAGTTCTGTAATGTGGGTAAAAAATATCCTAAGCTTTGAACATCTCACAGAGCATCATTCAATCCATTATCCAAAAATGGAGAGTATGGCACAACTGCAAACCTACCAAGACATGGCTGTCCACTTAACCTGACAGGCCGGGCAAGGGGAGCATTCATCAGAGAAGCAACAAAGTGGCCTATGGTAACTTTGTAGGAGCTGCAGACATCAACAGCTCAGGTGGGAGAATCCACAGGACAACTATCAGTCTTGCACTCCACAAATCTGGCCTTTATCGAAGAGTGGCAAGAAGAAAGCCATTGTTGAAAGAAAGGCATAAGAGTCCCATTTGCAGTTTGCCAGAAAGCCATGTGGGGACACAGTAAACATGTGGAAGAAGGTGCTCTGGTCAGATGAGACCAAAATGAACTTTTTGGCCTAAAAGCAAAATGCTATGTGTGGCAGAAAACTAACACTGCACATCACCCTGAACACACTATCCCCACCGTGAAACATGGTGGTGGCAGCATCATGTAGTGCTTTTCTTCAGCAGGGACAGCAAAGCTTGTCAGAGTTGATGGGAAGATAGATGGAGCCAAATACAGGGCAGTCTTAGAAGAAAACCTGTTAATAACCTGTAGAGTCTGCAAAAGACTTGAGACTGGGGTGGAGATTCACCCTCCAGCAGGACAAAGACCCTAAATATACAGCCAGAGCTACAATCAAATGGTTTTGATCAAAGCATATTCATGTTTTAGAATCGCCCAGATAAAGTCACAACCTGAATGGAATTGAGAATCTGTGGCAAGACTTGAAAATTGCTGTTCACAAATGCTCTCCATCCAATCTCAAGGAGCTTGAGCTATTTTGCAAAGAAGAACAGGCAAAAATGTCCCTCTCTAGATGTGCAAAGCTGGTAGAGACATCCCCAAAAAGACTTGCAGCTATAACTGTAGTGGAAGGTGGTTCTACAAAGTATTGAGTCAGGGGGGCTGAATACAAATGCACGCCACACTTTTCACATGTTTATTTGTAAAAAATTATGAAAACCATTTATCATTTTCCTTCCACTTCATAATTATCTACCACTTTGTGTTGGTCTATCACATAAAATCCAAATAAAATAGATTTGCATTTTTGGCTGTAACATAACAAAATGTGTAAAATAGGAGTATGAATACTTTTTCAAGGCACTGTAAAACCAGTCCACCTGGGTCTTGGGTGAGCGTTATATATGTTTTGCTTTATGGCGTGTTATGTTGTATGTTTTGTTTATTTTTCTTGGTTTTTATCTCAGAAAATATTCTCTGTTATGATGCTGAGATCTCTGTGATACAGATTATTTGATCTATTGTTTATTATGTATTTTTGGTATTGTTCTATAATAAATGAAATTCTTCTTTGATTAAAGATTATGATAAGTACTCAATCTACGCACACTCCTGGATGTAGTCCTGGAGAAGAGGACAACCCACAAAACACGTAGACACATTCCAACAAAGTGCTTTATGCAATATTTTATTGTTAGGGCTCTTTCACACGGTCCGCCTCCGTAGGCAGATCCGTGCTGCTCAGCGGGGATCGATCCGGTGGATGACAGCTCCGTCTCCGCTTGCAGTGTGGAGGGAGGTGTCACAGCTCCCGCTGCTCTCTATGGGGGGATCGGATGAGAGCGGACCGCCTGTCCGCTCTCATCCGATTCGATCCCTGGACGGATGGAAAAATAGGGTTTCCATCCGTTCGGATTTCACGGACAAGATCGGATGCGGATGGCAGCGGGTGTCAGCGGAGGTGTCTCCGCTGACATCCGCTGCCCCATAGAACTGCATGGAGGATCCGATCAGATCCGCCTAAAAAACTGACAGTGTGAAAGAGCCCTTAAACTTTTATATGATTATGTAATACTTTTAATCTGTGTAATAAAATAAATGTTATACTTTTGAATACCTACCTGGTGGTCATCCTTGAACCCCCCTTTTCTATATTTCATTTTTTTCCTGTCTTTAAGTGTGCATTGACAGCTAAAACACCACAATAAAATCATTCTCTGCTTTCAACCTCTAAGTTATTTCTTTTATTGCATCAACATCATAACATAACATCTTCCTGATTAGAAAAACAAATGACAAAATAAAGGTTTACTATTAACATTTTATTTCTACATTCTTAAATGTAAAACAAAATAACAATTTTTCCCCAGTGTCTCTCTCTGGTTTATGAAAAGACGATATCATATTATTTACATAAAGATTGTAAAGGTATAAATAATGTTACAATATATTTGTTTGTTTTAAAAGAAATATACATCTCTTTAGGCTCTCAGATATATAACCATGTATTTGATGAGGTCTGTTAAGCAAGATGGAATATGAATTGGTCCAACATACAGTATAGTTATTGCAGAGAGAGAATGACTTAGGTGGAGGTACCAGACACTTCTTGATCCTGGGATCTCAAGTCGGACGCAATATCAATATTGCTCATATATTTTCCCCTTAACATATTAGAGCAGCCTTTCTCAAGCTTTTTAACTTCCCATGCTCCCCTGATAATGATTACTATGTCAAAGGTTCACAGTACATTAATGTTAGTGAAATGGTCAATTACAAAAATGTTCCTTACGTTTCTGGTTGTTGGCAGGAACCCTCCTCAGATAGCTAAAAAGATCATTGGTGCCAGTGGTTACTCATCTGAGAGGCAGAAGTTGCAGATTGTTCAAGGAACTCCTTGCAACCTCTGGAGGAACCCTAATTAAGAAAGGCTGCATTAGGGCATCCACCAACCTGGATGGTATATTGGACAGATGAAGCACTTCACAAGTCATATTGTAAACCAAGATTTCTCAACCAGGGTTCCTCCAGTGGTTACTAGGGGTTCCTTGAGCAATGAGCAATTTCTGAAATTCAGATAAGTTCCCACTGACACCATTCATCTTTTTAGCTATCTGGAAAGGGGGGGGGGGGACTTCTTCCCAATTGCCACAAGTGAAAGGAACATTCTTCCCACTGATCATCACAATTATGTATTATTAGTTGTATCTATAGTCATTTTTAGCAGGGGTTCTCTGAGAGTGGAACTTTATTTTAAGGGTTCCTCTGTATTTGTATTAAGGGTTGAGAAAGGCTGCTGTAAACTGTAAAAGACATTTTGGGGTCTATTTATAAAAAGTTTGCTGTGCGAATGACTCATGTTTTTTGCGCAGCCGCCACAAATAATTAAATGTAATTTGCCTAATATGTTTATTTCCTATGATCATCAGCTCCATCTAGTGGCCATAATGCTGTATTTTCCTGTAGTAGCTCAATCGGGACACTACAGCATTATGGCCAGTAGAGGGAGCTGACAATCATGGGAAATAACTAATTAGGCAAATGACAGTCACGGCTGGGCAACTGCTTGAGACATTTGCACAGCAAGTTTTTTTTATACATGGACCCCATTGTGTCTGGGAGTGTATGCACCCCCCACCCCCTCAATGGTGAAGACTGCTCTGTGCTGGACTTTTACATCAGCAATGGTGGTAAGTAATACCACCCTGGGATTCTTAAGACCTGGCATTCTTCTTTATGTCTAAGACAGGATTTGCTAGGAAGGAGACAATCCCAGAAGGCAGCATATGAAAATAGATGTTCCAGTTCATTATATTATGGTCATTCCCTCCTGCTTCAAGGTGACATTTCATGTCATTTAAACCCCCTAACATTATATATATGTGAGAGCAGGATCATTTTCCAAAAAAGATTAGCATACTGTTTAAACCCTGAGAAATAAGAGCAAGTTCCCCGCTATATGTACATGGAAGGTTTACAGCAAATGTTCAAGTAAGATTTGGCAAAACGGGTTTCTCAGTCACTTTAGCAAGGAAGTTCATAGAAACCAATGACAGAATCGTGAACTAGCAGAAGGAATCAATGTAGATTATATCTTGTAGAAGACGTTGTAAAACCTCTTTGTTGTCATTGTGGCTTTATAAATTGTGGGGGGTGGCAAGCAGTCCTTGTCGGAGGCACGTGTGGCTGGTAAACTTGATCTTCACAAGTATCAGGTAGAGGTGACGGTATACACTTTTATGGCTTCACTGCATCTTCAAACCATTTCTGAACGATTGCTTTGTTTTCATTTACCCATTTGATGTTTGCCTTGGTCCTCTCTATTGATTGCTCCAGGGCTCGTGAGGCTGTGCCGAACCCAATTCCTTCATTATCCTTTTTAAACTGTTCAAGCTGGCGAGAAAGGTAAATGATTGCCATAAACGATCAAATAACAAAATCCTAAATGGATTCTTACACATCTATGTATTTATGACACGTAATGTGCATGGTAATATTTTTCATTTAATAAAAGTGACCTTCAGCCCCCGTTCACATTGACTGCGACTTTGAAATCGTCCTACTTCACCTGCATCTCAGTGTGACTTCAGGTGCGACTTTGAGGACATCAGTGCGGCTTCATGCACAGATGTCTATTGAAGTGGCACCAGAAATCACCAAAAGTAATGCATGTACTACTTTTTTAAATCGATGCGGCACCGCAAAGTCAGTGTCGCACCGTTTTGAACAGTGTCATCGCTGGCACCAGGGTGCTACTTGTCATGCGATTTGACCTGTCAAATCGCATGACAAGTCGCTCCAATGTAAGCGGGGGGCTTAGGCCCCATTCACACAGGCGTACCTGTCCATGCACCCATGCAAAGGCAGTCTTTGTCCGTACGGGATGCATAGGTATTCCATGCATCCATATGCAGGCAATCCCATGCATGTCTATTTGTAAACAATGGCTGCATGGATACAGCTGCTAGTCCCAATGTGACTGTTATGCAGATGTGGGTCGCTAAACGCAGACAATGTAACAGCCCTTTACACAGATGTAAGGATAGGTATGCCCCTATAAATGAGGCCAGAGTGCCAACAATACCTGCATTTTCCTGCCACCCTCCTCCTTTCATAGAAGATGTACTGTGTATGAGTGGAGGAGGAGGAGCTTTTATTCAATCAGTCATTCTCCATTCATAGATTGTTTTTTTCACTGGAAAATGATGGCAGCGAGCATAGGGGAGAATAAGATGACTAAAGATTTCAACTAAAGGGACACACTGTAATGACTGTAATTAACCTCCCTGGCGGTATGATTATGTCAGGAATTCTGTACCAAAAGCGGTACAATTTTTTGCATGGAAATTTGGCGTTATGTATTATAGGCCTACAATTCTTAGTAATTACAGACTTAAACCTGAAAAAAACAAGAGTCTAGTAGACATCCAAGATGTGTAAAATTTGAAACACAAACGCATGAATTAATAATCTAATGAATAATCTAATCAATAATATAATTTTATTATATAATATATATATATATATATATATATATATATATATATATATATATAATATATTATATAATATATAATAAAATTATATTATTGATTAGATTATAATTCATGCGTTTGTGTTTTAAATTTATCACATCTTGGATGTCTACTATATATATATATATATATAAAATATAATTTTTTTTTATGTGTTTGTTTGGTGCAACTTTTGAATTTCCCTCCCAGTTCCGCTCCCATGCACCATTGCTGCTGCAGAGAACGGAATCAGGAAGTCATCAGAGCGACGGACGAGCGGCGGGGATCTCGGCGGCGATCACAGCAATGGGAGATCATCGCTGGATTGCCAGGAGAAGGTAAGGAACCTCGCTGCAGGCTCTGCACATCTACCCCGAGCGTGACTCTGGGATACCGATAGTAGCATGAAAAATCCACCCCGAGTCACGCTCGGGGGTTACCGCTAAGGGAGTTAATATGCCTAGTGTTGATTTTTTAAAAAATTTTTTGACTAAACACAGACTTTAAACTGCCTGTTGTTGGTGGCAAGTCAGTAGGCGACCATACTGTCTGGACAGACACCCTGGGTCGAAGGAGGTATATCAGTGCCTAAAATTGCATTTGAAACAAAACAAGTCTAAATAGATCATTGATCAACTTAGTTGTAAATGTTTATAATCTATAACAGGGATCTCCAAACTATGGCCCTCCAGCTGTTGCAGAACTACACATCCCATGAGGCATTGCAAAACTCTGACATTCACAGACATGACTAGGCATGATGGGAATTGTAGTTCCTGAACAACTGGAGGGCCATGGTTTGGAGACCCATGATCTATAATCTATTGCAGCACAAATTTCTTCTTATTACCTACTACTACTAGAGAGGCACCAAATTTTCAGCGGCCGAAACATATCGACCGAAAATGGTGTTTTCGGCATTCTGCCGATAGAGAAAAAGGTGCCGATAATGGCTCCGAAAGCGCATGTGATTTTGCCACGATTTTGCTGCAATTTTACCACGATTTTACTGTGCTCATGGTGTGACCCAATTGAACAAAAAGGGATGCATTTTTCTTGAGCTTTTCTTGCACTAAATGTGCCGATAATGGGTGGCAAAAAATTCATATTCATTTAAATTCATGAGAATAATTAAAAAGTCGAATATAATACAATTATATATGAAAAAATATATATATTTTTAAAAACTGTAATTTTCGATTTCGGCCAAGTGCATCCTGAATTTTCGTTACCAAGATTTAAATTCGATGCACTTCTAACTACTACTTTAGAAATAAAATACCCACCTGTTGCAGGTCAAAATCAGTGGAGAATCTTCTAGTCACTCCTGTAATCAGGTTACCAAAGGAAGATATGGTGCCTGCAAAGCTAGAGAGAAAAAATAACAACAAATTATTTTTATTATTATACAGAATTTATATAGCGCCAACAATTTAGGTAAGGCTTTACAACATAAGGGCAGACAGTACAATTACAATACAATTCAGTACAGTTGGAATCAGAGGGCCCTGCTCATTAGACCTTAGAATTAATACATTTTTTTCCTGCTTTACTTGGCAGGTAAAAAAAAAGCAATGATCCAGAGAGTTCTCATTTTGTAAAGCTGGATACACACTATACAACTTTTGTGGTTAGATTTCCTTAAGATTTAAGGGCCATACACACTATAAGATTTTCTGAAGACTTTTTCCTTCAGATTTACCTTTTCTATGTAGTGCAAGGGCCTGCCAGATTGCATTCAAATTGAAAGTGTTTAGGTTTTAACCTCATATTATATGGTTTTGGTAAGTCTAAAGGAAAAAGTCTTCAGAAAATCTTATAGTGTGTATGGCCCATTAGGCTCAGCTATAAATCTGCAACAGAGTGCAAGGTGCTATACAGCTTTTTAACAACCTTTCTTACCAGGTCTCAGGGAAAATTACTTTATCTACAACTCACAACACATAAGTGTGATGTGGGAAGAATGCTCCTTACTTTTTCGGTCATTGGGGAGAATTACCCCCTTACAGGCAGGGCTGCTGTTAAAAATGACGGGGCCCCATCCAGCCTACCTGATAGGCCCAGCCCTGTGCCCCACCCGACCCAAAGTGACTGAGGACCTACATTTTTCAGTCCCTCTCTCTACAGCCTCAGCTGCACAGATGAATGGATAGGAAACACTCTGAGACTTCCTGCGCATATAAAAACGGAAGCATAGTAAACACTGTTTACTACGCTTCAGTGATGAATGGACACAGGAGTTATTAGTACCGATCGCTCACTGTGTTCATTCAGGAAAGGATAGGGCCAGTAAATTACATCCCCCTGTGTGCCGGCAGCACTGTGGGGGAAAGGGGCACACAGGGGGGCCTGGGCAGTAGATGGAAGGGGCTCATGTGCTAGAACCAATCCCTTTGCAGTGTAGCCATAGGGAGGAAAAGGAGGAGAAGCGCACTGCAAAGGGAAGAGGATCGGTGTCCGCAATAAGAGAAAATACAGCTTGCTCTCCTGCTCAGCAGATGCCTGGGCCCCCCTTTAGAACAAATGGGGCGCGGGCCCAGTACCAGAGGGCTGGCTGTACTGCCTTATCAGCAACCCTGCGCACAGGTAGCTAAAAAAATATCAATGGTGTTAGTGGGAACTTATCTGAGAGGCAGAAATGTCTCATTGCTCAAGGAACCTCTGGAGGAACCCTGGCCTCTGGAGGAACCCTGTTTGAGAAACTCTGCTCTATACAGTAACATTTGTATCTTTTATGGAATATGGGACATATTTGCTTTCTTTTGCTTCTCTTGATCCCCTTTAGTAGTGACCGAATTCCAACAGGAATAGTAGAACCTCAGCAATGTACGTCCTTTTTGCCTGCTTCTGTGATTATGTTATCTGCTGATAAAAATGGATTGGAGACTTACTAGTCAAAAAATGTCCCCCAGTTGGCTCTGACAAAATCCCAGGCAAGAGTCTGACCAACTACATTGTTGGCAACATTTGAAACTGTGGAAATAGCGTCCTGTTTCCGAATTGTGCCATCCAGGGAGAATTGGAGCAGTCTGAAAAACAGTACAGTACAGATTATATGAATCGTCAGCGTTGTTGAAACAAAAACAGATGAAAATGGAAGAAACAAACCATAAAAAAGAAAACAAAGGCAGCAATCACAGCTAAGGATTGGTTAGTAAATTTTTGCTTTTGGGTTTAATGCTGCGTTAAGGATTTTTTTTGCACCAGTGTCAGCCTGTGCTAAAACATGGACATTCTTTATTGTCTCTGTATGGTTCAGCCCATCATATGCTACTGCAAGGACTGTGCTAGGAAGTTTTGAGAAAGAGTTACATGTCCTCAGGTTGCTACGTTACTGGAGTATACCACCGTTACCCTAAACCCCATCCAAGTTCAAGCTATAATAAAGTATCAAAAAAGGATACCCCTAGACTATTTATTAAGCCAGAAGAGGGACTGAGACTGTGTGCCTGGCTGCTAATACTGTACACTAGCTTGGGAGAGAACCTTGGGTCCACCAGCGGGTCTCTTAGGGAGTGAGCGCTACTGAAGAAGAAGGACTGGGGAGGATGGGGATTTTGGGATTCCTGTGTAATGCTGTAATGTTGTAATGGCAGCATGTAAAAAATAATTTTTTTTTTTGTCAGTTTAAGAAAATTATATCCTCTGACCGATTGTAGTAATAAGATCAGTGGAATTCTAGTGGCAGAGTAATACAACCTCTGTCAGGCTTTTATTACTGCCCATGGCCTCAGTTTACATTATGAGTGAATAGTGAATAGAAATTTCTCCTATCGAATTATAAATGAGAGACAGAACAATCTTCCCTGTAGAGCCAACTATTTAAACAGAACTAGTCATGAATGGGCTTGTGCAAAAATCCAGAGTTCAAATGTTAAAATTTTACAGACTTACTGGTAAGAGATTTACATCGCCCCTAGATAGAGCTTAAAGTGGAGTTCCGGCCTCAAATACCTTTTTTAACTAAAAATACCCCTATAATACTAATCCATCACCCTTTACAGAACCGCTATTCTCATACTTACAAGGTGTACAGTATTGGATTTTAGTCAAAATCTTACTTTTAAAAACGCTGTCTGAGCGCGGCCATCTTGGATGTGGGCATCTGAAGCCGCAGTGTAATCTGCTGTGTCCTTCTTCCTGATTCCAGGGTGTGTTTTGGGAGTTCTCCAGCCTCCTGGGAGTGATGACAAACAGCTCCCAGGATGCAATGCAAAGGCGGAAGTGATGTCGGTGGCCGTGGCCACAGAGGGGGGAGAAGGAGGAAGTACAATAAAAAATGCCCTGAAAATAAGGTAAGGGACCCCCGAAAAAAAATTGAAAATGCCCAATCAGCATAGCGAGCACTCTAGGAATCACTAAAGTTGCAAAATAGGCCGGAACTCCACTTTAGGTCATATTCTCTGTATGTTGGTTTTGATGGTGCAGGCAAGTGCAGTCTACTTTCTCCACTGCAGGTGACACTAAACTGCAGTGGCTTTGCAGGGGAGAGGAAATCAAGAGGAACATGATTCCTCAATGGTTTCCTGGGTCACTGGGGAAGCTATTTGATTGGATGCTGCCTCCCCATGTCAAGCTAGCAGCCATTTTGGGTAAGGCAGAGTCTATTTACCCACTTGCCGACCGCCAGCAGTACTATTACTGCGACAAGTCGGCTCTATTGCGTTGTTTCGTGCAATAGCCAGAGGGGGAGCCAATCAGCAGGTCCAGCGGACCGGCCACCCACAATCGCTCCCCAGAGAGACAAAACAGCGGTCTGCCGATGTAAACAATGTAGACCGCCGTTCTGTCAGCTATGAGCACAGTGATCTTATGTTCCTGATATTTATGAACATGAATCTCTGTGTTCATCTAGTGAGTCCTTCCCCCACACAGTTAGAAAGCACCCCTTAAGAGCACACTTAATCCTTTGATCACCCCTGGTGTTAACCCCTTACCTGCCAGTGTAATTAGTACAGTAACAGTGCATATTTTTAGCACTGTTTACTGTATTAGCCTCCGTTCACATTAGGTCGCTCCGACTTAGGGGGTGACCTGTGAAGTCGCGTGCAGCGCGACTTCGGCGCGACTTGCACAGACTTCACATAATGGAAGTTAATACAAGTCGCCTCCAGGTCGCCCCGAAGTAGTACAGGACCCTTTTTCTAAGTTGGAGCGACTTGTGTCGCTCCTATTAGAACGGCTCCTGTACTACACAATGGGAGCGTGAGAACCGCGACTTGTCAGGCTGACAAGTCGCGGTCCAAGTCGTACCAGTGTGAATGCGGTCATAATGTCACTGGTCCCCTCAAAAGTGTCAGTTAGGGATCCGATCTGTCTGCCACAATGTCACAGTCCCACTAAAAATCGCTGATCGCCGCCATTACTATTAAATAAAAAAAAAAAAAAAATATGCCATAAATCTATCCCCTAGTGTGTAGACGCGATAACTTTTGCACAAACCAATCAATATACACTTATTGGGATTTCTTTTTACTAAAAATATGTAGCAGAATACACATTGGCCTAAAATGATAAAAATTTGATTTTTTAATTTTTTTATATTGGCTGTGTTTTATAGCAGAAAGTAAAAAATATATATATATATATTTTTTTTAACTTTGTCTCTCTTTTTTTGTTTATAGCCCAAAAAATAAAAACCGTAGAGGTGATCAAATACCACCAAAAGAAAGCTCTATTTGTGGGAAAAAAAGGACATCAATTTTATTTACAGCATCGCACGACCGCAGAATTGTCAATTAAATTAACGCAGTGCTGTATTGCAAAAAATGGCCTGGTCATTAAGGGGGAGGGGCCAGGAGCAGGAACGAGGGACCCGATAAGAGGAGGATCCGGGCTGCTCTGTGCAAAATCAACTGCGCAGAGGAGGGAAGTGTAACATGCTTGTTGTTTATTTATTTATTTTTAAATGAGACTACAATCACTTTAATATTTTACAAATGAATGAAGGCATGATAGCAACCCATTGTCATTCGGTAGAAGATTGTTCAGAATATTCCAACTGCAATTCTTACCTGTTAAGGATCCAAGGTTCCTTGCTACAGGCCAGACCTGCTCTCAGTTTGTCTGCTTCCTGTGCATTAGTTGTTTTTTGGAACTGGTCCCATAAAAAGTTCCACTCATTAATTCCTCCTTTTGCTATTGCATTGCAGTAGATTGTGGTTCTCAGGTTTGGATGAATCCTGTGGATACACACAAATGATATTCATCTATGATAGATCAGTTCTAGATTTATATTCAGATAGGATCATTGTCATTATGTCTTTAGGAGTCGTTTACACTTGGGATAGAGGGGCCTAAAAACATGCGGCTGAGACTCATTTCTACTTCTTCAACTGCTAGGGCAGTGCCATGGTAGCAATGCACGACAAAAATTAAAACTGCTTCAGGTTCGGCAGGCAGTCCTGCCAACTGAGTGGGAGTGCCCTGCAACCGCATGCAGTATATGTGTTTGCTATTCAGAGGGCAACAGAATTGTAAACAAAGCCTTAACGTAATATCTAGGCTCCCATTTGGACATTTTTTTTTTTTGTCAGCCTGGCTTGTAAAATAAAGGGAAGAAAGTGTAGACAGGTGCTGCTTGCTTGCGCATTCAGACACAACTCGCACAGGACCCTTTTTTGGGTCCGCACCAGAATCGGATCGTATGGGTGTTCACACCTATGCGATCCAATTCATGTCCGAATGGACAATTTGCACTGTGATATGCGAACTGATCTGGGGGTGTCGTTAACTTTGTATTGACACCCCCAGCGATTTGCATATGGCAGTGTGAACTGCCTGCGAGCTGTATGTGATGCTGGAACCTACAGTGGATACGCAGGGTTCCCACATCGCATATGTGTGAATCAGGGCTCAGAGTGGGAATTTTATTAGCCTGGCTTGAAAAATAAAGGGAAGAAAGTGTAGACAGGTGCTGCTTGCTTGGTCGCTGCTGCTAAACAGAAGAGCGAAGCTGCTGCTGGGTCAGACTGGCAGGAGTGAGACAGTGATCGTAAGATCCTTCACTCACTTTCTTTTTTGGGAAGTAATCAAATAAGTCAGGTGACTGCTATTAGGCCGGCTTCACATATATGCTGAGAGGTTTGCAGTCCGGGGTCCGGTGTGTTTTTATCTACTGGTTAAGGTGCAATTCAGGTGCAAATTTTTGCTTGAATTCGCACTTGAACTAGACCCAAAAACGCATAGGATCCTGTTTAAAACCACACCATGGTCATCCTGGACATGTGTGGACCAGCTCCATTGAGAGGCGGTCACATTCGCATGTCAATGTGAATTGTATACGATTTAAAATGCATCCAATTGGCATATATGTGAACACAGACTTGCAAAAAAGTATTATGCAGACAGGTAGTAGCTCTATTAGAGTAAGCCCCTCGTCCCTGAACAGTAAACACAATAGTGAACACAGACTTATTTACTTCTGCAAGGAAGTTTGTCTGAAGACTGGCATGTCCTCTGTATTGGACTCCCCTAGGCCATGTTGGGGGAGCCTTATATCCCTATTGGACACAACTTCTCCCTAGATTTTGTCAGTCATCTTGGACCCAGAGGAGATATATAAATACACTGCTGAGACCACGTAGGGGCAATAGCAGTGTGGGAGTGAGGAACGTGTCTTGTCAGAGACATTAAAAAAAGGAGTTTCTGTCTCACCCAAAAAATTAAAAGTCAGCAGCTACAAATACTGTAGCTGTTGACTTTTAATAAAAGGACACTTACCTGTCCAGCGATCCTCACCCAAGCCGGTTATTCACCGGTCTTCGGGTCCCCGGCACTGGCATTATTGCTAAGGGTGGAGATGAACAGTTATAGAGTTTTCCAGTCAGGGTTCATGAGGTACATAAATGGCCTACACCCATAGCAAAGGCCATTATTCAACTTTAGCCAAAGCTGCACAGTTTGTTTTTATGTACAGATGCCCCTCATCTACATAGGCTGTTGTTTGGTACAGGTGAACTGGGCCTTTTAAAGACACAAGGCTATAGCAGTCAGCCCAATGCATACAGTAAGTGTGGTATTCTGTATTGCTGAAGACTTTTCTTGCCTGTAACATTAGGGGCCTTGCCTTTGACACCCATTTGAACATTTATTGTAATGATCATTTTTGACTGCCAGCTGACTATTCGGTAGAGTCAAACAGCAAATCTTCCGCTGTCTGATCCCTTTGCTTCATAACCACATGCAAGCTCTGCCCACGTGCCAATAAAAATGACTGGCTCATTCATTGCAAACTTCCTTCACCAAGATTATAAATGTAAAAAAATGATATATTTTAAAACTGCAGGGTATAGCGTAGTAGGCTGTGTATGAAAGGCACAATTTCTTTGTATTTGGTAATACGTACTTGTTTACACCAGTGTCACGCCAGTCTTTGAATAGTGAAACTGCTAGCTCTTCACATTCTGTAATACCATAGGTGCAGGCTGTGCTGACTGCATTAATTTCATTATATCTGTGGAAAAAAATATACAAAAATAGTAAGCCATCGTGGAGAGCTATATACAGTAGGTTACTTTTTGAGTCATATCTGAGAATTTGTTCATATGCAGCCATGCCCCATGTGGGAGTAAAGTCAGCTGTAATTTTCTTTTTTTATTATTTAAGGCCCCCCAGGTGGGTTATGCCATAAGGTATTAGTATGCACAGCATATTAGTACAATATGGCAGACTTACCTGCTATATGGCTTCCTCCTAGCACAGCACTGGGACAGATCCGGCGGGTCCCCAGTGCTTCCATCTTTGCCAGCTCTTCTTTCTGGCCCTGTCCCTTCGGCCACTTGATAAGTAAGGCCGCGATGATGCCACTCCCGTGCATGTGCACAGAAGTCACATTACCGCGGAATGGATCAGCGGCCGATCAGGGCCATAAATGTACCATGAGCTGCACATACGTGGCTCAGTGAACAGGACAGCTGACAGATAGAATGATGCATTTATGGCAGAAGAGACCAATAGGGACTAACCTTACACTTTTGATTTTGGGTTTAGATATGCTTTAGGACTTATCCATTTGCAGCATGAGCAATATTCAATTCCATATTATAAATGGCATATTTGTGGAGTCAGAAACTTATGTGCAGAAAATATGTTTTAATGCATTTAAAGTAGAGAATTGTACTGTGTGTGGTAGGCTACGTCTTCCGCGGATTCTTGAAAGGAAGAAGAATGCCCTAGGGAATGTTTTTAATAAAACTTGTCATCAATTTAGTGATTAGAAAAGTGTGCTGCGGTCTATTGGCCTAGGACTTCTAGTTTAGTTCCTTGAGTCATTTGCATCTTTTATAGAACCAGACTAAGTATTCATTTATTACAGGCATTTATCCAGTATAACACCGACAATTTACACAGTGCTTTACTTATAGATCATATATTCACACCAGTCACTGCCCTCAAGGAGCTTACAATCTAAGATCACTATCCCACATATACACACATACTAGGGCCAGTTTAGACAGGAGCCAATTAACCAACCATCATGTCTTTGGAGTGTGGCAGGAAACAAACGCAAGCACAGGGAGAGCATGCAAACTCCATGCAGATAGTGTGCTGGCTGGGATTATGAACCGAGGATCCCCAAAGCTGCAAGGCAGAAGTGCTAACCACAAAGCCACTGATAACTATTCAATTGTACTTACTGCTCTGTTAAAGTATCTGGTCTTTGGGTCCAGTTATTTGTCTTGTTCTTAAAGTATTGAAACAATGGTCCAACTTGCTGTACCATGTAGCTCTGTAAAGAAATATTATATTATTGGCTTATATAAATAAATATTGTGCTCACCCGGTACCTTATCCCTATGGGACTTGTTATTATGCAGCCAACTGACACTGTCATGTGTTCCCACACTAACAAATGTATAAAGCAGCCATTCTCAGCTAGAGTTCCGTGGAACTCTAGTGTCCCTCCAGAGGTGGCTAGGGGTTCATTGAGCTTTGGCTAAGTGACCTCCCATTTAATGGTGCCTGCATACTTCCTGGTCCAACTCCACTTGGTAGAGCCAGCGGCATGTCTGCAAGAGTGGTATTCTGGCAACCCCTGTAAGAGGGCATTCTTCCCACCTACCACCACCAATGTAAGGGGCATTTTTCCAAGGACCGCCAATCGACTAAACTTACCAGGGATTTCCTTTACATTTTCTGAACATTATTTCAAGGGATGTTCTGGGGTGAAATGATTGAGAAAGGCTGGTATAAAGTATTAAACTCTTGTCGTACTGCTAATATTGACAACAAATACTCCCTAATTAATTCACCATATGCTTATGCATCATTATCGGCATAATATCAATCAACAATATCAATGCATGAGGGTTAAGATTTTGCATATAGGATATGCTGTATGTAAGGAGTATGTATGTATGCAATTATACATGTATGTATAATATTATATTATTATATTATTATTATTATATTATTATTATTAGTAGTAGTATTATTATTATTATATAATTATAAATATTATAATATTATGTATAATATTATACATGTATGTATGCATGTAAGTATGTAATGTTATTCATTTGCATTACAATTTTTAATGATATTGTTTATTGATATTATGTTTATATAATTATGCACAAACATATGGTGAAGTAGAGAGGACTATTTGGTCAAAATACTGGGAGCACGGCACTGGTTTACTACTTTACTATTGGTTTATGCTGAACACATGTCATGTATTATTGGCTGGTAGTAAAATAATAATAAATTACATATAACTATTATATATATATATATATATATATATATATATATATATATATATAATAGGCATAATATAATATATACTATTATATACAATATAATATATGTAATAATAATAAATATAGTAAAGTAATAATAATACTATAATAATAGTAATATAATCTGATAATTATCAGGTCCTTTAACTGCATACATGTTGGGAGGATAGAATGTGGAGATTTTGGTCCTGGTCTTTATTCCATAATGCATTCCATGCTAGTTAGATATACATGCCCTATGACTAAGGTCTCCTAAATGTGAAATATTTTAAACATTTTTTTTTTCTATACCATAATTTGGTCATCATCCTTCTTTACAAAGATAAAAAATAGTACATTTGCATGGAATAAATTTAAGGTATACTAAACCTTCCTGCTAGAAGTAGGAGGATAAAAAGGTGCAAAAATTCAGAAGGTGTCCTAGGTAAATCTCAGTGTTCTTATTAGGAGCTGATTGGTTACCTTCATCGGTCCGTACACCTCCGTACGATCAAACATCTGTACAAAGTAGCTGAGACTGCTCAGGGCTGCCTGCCAAGGCATGTATTCAACCTCCTTGGATAGGAATTTGGTGGTGTCAAGGGCTCTTGTCGTAGTTACATGTTTAGCTCTAAAATCAGTATAACACAATCACACTTTGTACATTACATTCTACAACAGCAAATCTACCAAAAACATTACATTTATTTGCATCACACCAATGCTGTCAGACTGGGGTGTCAGGGTCTCACCAGAACAGTAAAAGTGAGGGCCCTTTAACAATTAAAGTGACAATAAATCCTCAGGTTATTTTTTTTTTGGACTTTCATTTATTCACTTAAGCTGGATACACACTATACAACTTTTGTTGTTAGATTTCCTTTAGATTTACCTTCAACTATGTAGTGCAAGGACCTGCTTGATTGCATACAAATTGAAAGTGTTTAGATTTGACCTCATATTATATGGTTTTGGTAAATCTAAATGAAAAAAATCTAAAGACAATTGTATAGTGTGTATAGCCCATTACTGCGTATGCATTTTTTTTTTATCTTTTAATACTTGCTTATGTTCCAGTTTAAACTGGTACCATAACCTCTGCCCCAGGTTTCCTGTTTCAGGGTGACTCCTTTCTCTTGCAGCATCCTATATGCATCTCCCTACACTGTGTGCACCAACAGAAACACACAGCCCCATAACCTAGGAAGTCAAGGACCTCCCTTGCTCCGGCCTCCTCCTCCCTTCTCCAAACTAACAGATTTGCTCAAGACTGCTCTGTCCACTGTTAACTCTTTCCTGTGGTGACTGGAAGTTTAGGTAAGCAGCACTGAGAGTTCCTTTTAGGGAAGCAGCATTGAAAGCAGTAAACTGCAAGTGTTGTTGTAAAAAGTTTAACATCTAGTTTACTGGGGGGGGATGTTTATTTTATTGTGCTCAGTGTGTTAAAGGAGAAGTATGGCCAAAGCTCTTTTGGCCATACTTTCACTTTAGTTTACAGGAGTGCATATACAGTGCCTTTCGAAAGTATTCGGCCCCCTTGAACTTTGCGACCTTTTGCCACATTTCAAGCTTCAAACATAAAGATATAAAACTGTAATTTTTTGTGAAGAACCAACAACAAGTGGGACACAATCATGAAGTGGAACGAAATTTATTGGATATTTCAAACTTTGTTAACAAATAAAAAACTGAAAAATTGGGCGTGCAAAATTATTCAGCCCCTTTACTTTCAGTGCAGCAAACTCTCTCCAGAAGTTCAGTGAGGATCTCTGAATGATCCAATGTTGACCTAAATGACTAATGATGATAAATAGAATCCACCTGTGTGTGTAATCAAGTCTCCGTATAAATGCACCTGCACTGTGATAGTCTCAGATGTCCGTTTAAAGCGCAGAGAGCATCATGAAGAACAAGGAACACACCAGGCAGGTCCGAGATACTGTTGTGGAGAAGTTTAAAGCCGGATTTGGATACAAGATGATTTCCCAAGCTTTAAACATCCCAAGGAGCACTGTGCAAGCGATAATATTTAAATGGAAGTAGTATCAGACCACTGCAAATCTACAAAGACCTGGCCGTCCCTCTAAACTTTCAGCTCATACAAGGAGAAGACTGATCAGAGATGTAGCCAAGAGGCCCATGATCACTCTGGATGAACTGCAGAGATCTACAGCTGAGATGGGAGACTCTGTCCATAGGACAACAATCAGTCGTATACTGCACAAATCTGGCCTTTATGGAAGAGTGGCAAGAAGAAAGCCATTTTTTAAAGATATCCATAAAAAGTGTTGTTTAAAGTTTGCCACAAGCCACCTGGGAGACACACCAAACATGTGGAAGAAGGTGCTCTGGTCAGATGAAACCAAAATCAAACTTTTTGGCAGCAATGCAAAATGTTATGTTTGGCGTAAAAGCAACACAGCTCATCACCCTGAACACACCATCCCCACTGTCAAACATGGTGGTGGCAGCATCATGGTTTGGGCCTGCTTTTCTTCAGCAGGGACAGGGAAGATGGTTAAAATTGATGGGAAGATGGATGGAGCCAAATACAGGACCATTCTGGAAGAAAACCTGATGGAGTCTGCAAAAGACCTGAGACTGGGACAGAGATTTGTCTTCCAACAAGACAATGATCCAAAACATAAAGCAAAATCTACAATGGAATGGTTCACAAATAAACATATCCAGGTGTTAGAATGGCCATGTCAAAGTCCAGACCTGAATCCAATCGAGAATCTGTGGAAAGAACTGAAAACTGCTGTTCACAAACGCTCTCCATCCAACCTCACTGAGCTTGAGCTGTTTTGCAAGGAGGAGTGGTCAAAAAATTCAGTCTCTCGATGTGCAAAACTGATGGAGACATACCCCAAGCGACTTACAGCTGTAATCGCAGCAAAAGGTGGCGCTACAAAGTATTAACTTAAGGGGGCTGAATAATTTTGCACGCCCAATTTTCCGTTTTTTATTTGTTAAAAAAGTTTGAAATATCCAATAAATTTCGTTCCACTTCATGATTGTGTCCCACTTGTTGTTGATTCTTCACAAAAAATTACAGTTTTATATCTTTATGTTTGAAGCCTGAAATGTGGCAAAAGGTCGCAAAGTTCAAGGGGGCCGAATACTTTCGCAAGGCACTGTAGTTCTGCACTCCTCTGACCCAGATTCAGCCAACAGTGGGCTAGTGCCCGCTGTCAGCTGATGTCACAGAGCCGGTCCAGTCTCACCCCGGATCCTGACAATAATTCTCAGCATCCACTCAGATGCCTGACTGGCAGCTGGCTCAGCCTCTCAGCGGCGGGCTCCCCCCTCCGCAGCCCAGCAATCCAGTGAATGCTGAAGGGGCAGAGCACAGAGCCGGTGACTGACAGTCACCACTCTGTTCTCAGAGCAGACCCAAAACCCAAAAATGAGCATTCAGCAGTCATGTGATCGCTCAGTTCTCGGTGTAAAGCCAGCAGGGGACAGCTGCAGCATTGCATCAATGCTGTAGTCATCTAGGTGAGTATTTTTTATTTTTAATTCCCTCACTTCTCTTAAACTATATTATGCTATAATATGTGAAGTGAAGTGTGGCAGAATAAGAACGGTAGGAAAGAAATATTTAAAGGAAAACTGTTATGATGTTCAATATTGCAGCCAGCGGCTTGCATTTTCAGATAAAGGTTAGAACTGGCAACACCTGTATATCCCTCATGACAGGTTTACTTTAACACAAGGCCTCAGGGGTGTAACAGGTGTATTTGTTAAAAAATACAGACTTACTCATCCTGTGAAACTGCATGTACAATTGTTCTATGTGGATGGGGGCAAAATTGAATGTTTCTAGGTTATTTTCTCGAGTGGTTCAGGAGAACACCATATTATACCACTAGAAGGAGGCAGAGGCATAATTAGAACCTGCGGAGCCCAAGTGCAAGAAACCACAAAGGGCCCCCCTGACCTTCCCTTCAAGCCTAGGGCTCTTCCCACTCATCCTGGGGCCCCCTTACTCCCATCGCAGAGCCCTTTATTACGGTCCCGCAGCGGGACCCTTTCAGAAGTTCTGTAGTGGGCCCCCTTCCTGCCATCTTGGTGCCTCCCCACGGTGGTGGAATGCCAGTGCCAGGTCGCAAGTGTGACCTTTGCGATCCTGGTAGTTCACCCACTGGTGTCAGTAGTTTTTAATTTTTGTTATTTTCCTTCAAAGAATTTGTATTGTTTTATAACAGAGAAACAGAAAAACAGCATAAACGTTAGGGACATTTGGGTGCCTCATAAAACATCCAGTTTCATAACAGCATCACATTAAACATGTGAGGATAAACTAATTTCATTTTATGTTTTTTAATTGTATATTTTTGATCATTTTATTTAATTTTTTACAATTTCACTGACTCTGTCTATTCACAAAAGGAAGGAGCTAGTAAATTATATATTTACTGACCCCTTTCAAGCTCTCCATTGTGACACATCCCCTGCAGCAGCGGGCAGGAAAGGGGAGAAGGACAGCAGGCAGCGCTGTGGGGGGGACCAGGGGAGCACAACGGTGCCCAGAGACAGCAGAAGAACAGTGAACTGGATAGGAGGGGCTGTGGGTCAGCATACAGAGGAATCAATCGCCTCCATTTTCCTCCTGCAGCTACAGGAGGAAAACAGAGGACAGTGGTTCTTCTAAATGCTGTCCCTCCTATCCAGGTGTACAGGGGAGCCGCACAGGCCCCCAGAAGCATGAGGCCTGGTTGCAATTGCAACCCCTGTAGTTACACCCCTGGAAGAAGGTGATGATCAAAGCAAACAAGTATTTATTTGCTATGATTATCTCCGTCTTGTGGTCGTAATGTGGTATTTTCACAATTCACTCTATTCTGTGTAAATAGATCTACAAAATGTTCTAAAGTTTTGTAAATCTATAGATCCCAATCTTCTTGAATGGTAAATGAGAAAGTGGTTAGGGAAGGAATCTTATTTTGTGAAGTGTAAGACGGCAGTGACTTGTCAAAGAAAATATTTTCTGCAGAAATATTTAAACTTTATGACTGACCTGGCTAAATTAAAGGCATCATCAATGATCTGTGCACGGTTGATAAGAGGAATTTTCTGCAAAGAAAAATTAGATAACATTTTATGCATGGTCAGAAACAATTCTTTAGGTAAACTGTATACCTTTAGTGAATCAACCATATAAATTGTATGGATGTAGGCTCATTTCTATAAAGGTCATTATAATCATTTGAATGGTTTTATTTCATCACATAAAGGCTCTGGACTAAGAGAACGGTAACTTGGAGGCCCTGGACTAGGAAGGAGGGTGCTTGAAGATCCTGGACTAGGAAGGCGGGTGCTTGGAGACCCTGGACTAGGAAGGAGGGTGCTTGGAGACCCTGGACTAGGAAGGAGGGTGCTTGGAGATCGTGGACTATGAAGGAGGGTGCTTGGAGATCGTTGACTATGAAGGAGGGTGCTTGGAGATCCTGGACTAAGAAGGAGGGTGCTTGGATACCCTGGACTAGGAAGGAGGGTGCTCGGAGATCCTGGACTAAGAAGGAGGGTGCTTGGAGACCCTCGACTAGTAGGAGGGTACTTGGAGATCCTGGACTAAGAAGGAGGGTGCTTGGAGACCCTGAACTAGGAAGGGGGTGCTTGGAGACCCTGGACTAGGCGACGGTTGTCTTGAGGCCTTAGACTAGGAGGTGGGGTGCCCTGGGCTAGAATAGAAGGTACCTTGAAGGCCCTGCCTAATTCAGGAAAAAAGAGCCTGGACTTAAAGGGTGGACTGAGGGAGAGCCTTTCTGGTCACTGGAGGATAAGGCCTGGAGTCGGTGAGTTCACAACATATATGGGCACATTTATCTATTGTGCAGGTAATGCCAAATGGGAGCAGAGACAGGTTGTGTAAAAGATATAATAAATATCTGACATCTTCTCTTTCCTGCCATCTGACACACATGACAATTATGCCTTGTTCACACAGGGCTTATTCATCTGTGCATCATTTTGAATGGACTCAAAACTGCATCACACCAAAGACATACTTCCCAACAGTCCAGAATTGGGCGGGACTTTTCCGCATTTCAACCTTTGCCCAGTGGTCCTGGTGTACAGGGGCCTTGTCCTGCATTACTCCATTATATGCTAACAGCCTAGCGGGACATGCAGCAGTGTAAACAGGGTGAACATCCATCCAGCACAGCCAGGGATTGGTGGGCAAGTCGACGGGTGTATGGCCGCAATGAGAGTGAGAGTGAGTGCAGCTTTCAAATCCAACCTTTGATGTTGGGGATAGGCAGGGCCTATATGCATTTCAGGGACTCCGCCCCCTTTGTCAGGCAACCTGTGCATAGACAAACAGCTGGCGTTTATACATTGCTGGCCGGGGAAGAAGGTGGCAGGACCAATTAAAACTACTGCAAGTGCCCTCACAGCGATGTATAATTCAGTTGTATTATACACCGCTGTGGGTGAACATGTAGTAGTTACAATTGGTCCTGCCCCCTGCCACCTTCTTCCCCGGCCAGCAATGTATAAACGCTAGCTGTTAGTCTACGCACAGGTTGCCTGACAAAGGGGGCGGAGCCCCTAAAATGCATATCTGCCCCGCCCAGCCCCATGCATCAGAGGTTGGACTTGACAGCTGCACTCATTCTCATTGTGGTCTTACCTCCGCCGGCATGCCCACCAATCCCTGGCTCTGTTCACACTACTGCATGTCCTGCTAGGCTGCACTCATTTGCTACCCATCTGATGCCTGCATTCTTGCCTCAACTCCAGTATGCTTTTAGGGCAGTTCATACCACATGCAGTCTAGTGCATTTTTTCTGCATCAAAAATGCATGGAAAGGTTATATGGTTTCTGATGGCATGGTTCACAGTCACACCAGTGTGGTCAGTTCCAGGGCGTTCCAGTTCCAAAAAAGTAGAACATGCTGCATTTTTCCTGCACTGGACTGTACTAGAACGTGGTAAAACGCATAAAAAAAAAAAAAAAAAACACCAGAATGCACTGGAACACATCAAAAACATACAGGAGCCTAGTACAGAGGGAAAAAAAAACAGGATAAAAGAAAAAAAATGCACCTGGAATGCATCCGGAAATGCATTAAAAAACGTACTGGAAAAAAACATGCATGCAGAAAGTGGTGTGAACCAGCCATTATTCAAGATTTTAGAATGTAAGTGTTCTATGTTTTAATTAATTGGTGTCTGCAGTTTAACTAACTCCGGAACCTTGCACTCTGTACAAACGCACTCCTCAACCTTGCACTCTGTATGAAACGCATTCCTGAACCTTGCACTCTGTATGAAACGCACTCCTTAATCTTGTACTTTGTATGAAACGCACTCCTGAACCTTGCACTCTGTACAAAACGCACTCCTGAACCTTGCACTCTGAATGAAACGCACCCCTGAATCTTGCACTCTGTACAAAACGCACTCCTGAACCTTGCACTCTGTATGAAACGCACCCCTGAATCTTGCACTCTGTACAAAACGCACTCCCGAACCCTGCACTCTGTACGTAAAACACTCCTGAACGTTGCACTCTGTATGAAATACACCCCTGAACCTTGCACTCTGTAGACAATGCACTCCTGAACCTTGCACTCTGTACAAAACGCACTCCTAAATCCTTCCACACTTAGCGTAACACACTCTTCCATAGTTTGTGCAAAACCATTTGTAATATAAGCTTTTCATTCTATTTTTTTTTTTAATGATTTTACTGGGGTTTGTGTCCGTGTGACTCCAGCTTGTGGCACAGCAATCTAAGCATATTTTATAAGTACAAGGAGGCACTTTTTTTTATTTTAACCACCCCTCCCACTCTTAAACATTTGGCCACACCCATTTTTCCAATCTACGCACTCCACAGGTCACTTCCTCCCTCAAGTGTCCCTCATTCTGAAGTTCAAAAGTTGGGAGGTATGCCAAAGTAGTGCATGCACCAATTTTAGAAATGCACTGCAACCGGTTTGCTTTGTTGCTTTGTACCACGTGATTCACACTGCATTTGGGGTGTCATTGGGGGTTACTGCAGATCGCAAGGGCAGTGTGGGGAACCTGAACGAATTGCACTGCATTCTAGTGTTGTTAAAGCGGAGTTCCACCTAAAACCAAAAAAATACATAAAAATACCCCCGGGACAGTCAGGGCTAGTGCATTCCACAATGGATAGCCTCTGAACTGTCCCGGGTTGCACTTACCTGCAAGAAGAAATACTTACCTTGAAAATGTATTGTCCAGCGCTGCCATCTCAGGTGTGGGCAGCTTGAAGCCAGCGTGATCCTCTTCTGCGTCCTCTTCCGTCCTCTTCTGTCCCACGATGCATTGCACCGGACCCGCCGTCACTTCCGGGGCTGCAGCGTCATCCCTGCACAGCTTCTGGGCATGCCCAGAAGCGGTTTAGCAAGGTATGACGGCGCCTGCACCGGAACTGACGTCGGGGACGGTGCAGGCGCATTGATTCCTGGGAGCGATGACGTTCAGCTCCCAGGAATCATTGCAAGCCAGGAAGTGACAAATCGCTGTGGCCGCCGAGGGAGGAAGTAAGGTAAGTATACTATCTTCTAAAACAAGGTAAGTAAAAAAAAAAAAAAAATTGCGATAATCCATTTGTTTTTCAGATGACCCGGAGCAAGAAGATGGACGGAAGTGTAATTTTAGGGTGGAACTCCACTTTAACCAGGGCTTAGGAAATCAACCCTACTAAGCATAGTCAGATGTAGTACTACCCAATTACTAGGATATCGTCTACTTACAGAACGATCATTGTCTAGTTGTTTCAGAAGATTGTCCCAATTCCTGTCATCATAGTTAACTCTGTAGTATCCGGTAACATCAAGGTTAACCAGAATCCACTCATTTTGAGTTACGTTAAATGCATTATCTCTATCTGGAATATAGAAGAAACACAAATTAGATGTTTTGATGAAGTTATTTAGGTAAATCATATTATACCCTTTAAGTGCGCCTGTGACCAGACTATGGACTTCAAAGTATTTTTTTTTTTCAATTTTTGAAACCAGCCATCCCTGACTTCTCTAACTGCATCTTCACAGTTTACAACAAAAGCACTGAAATCAGAGCTCCTCTACATTTTTTTTTTCGGATTTAAATAATTGAGAATTATTTACTCCACAGTGCTTGCAGCTACATTGGTCAGCAGGGGAGGACTGGCAATGGGGGTAGGGTGGCAATTGCCCCCCGGGCCATGCTGAAAAGTGGTAAAAACTAGTAAAAAGGTAGTAAACTCAGGGCTGGATTAATGTAGGGGCCAGACACTGTATACAGCTGTCAGTCCAAAACTAGGTGGGCACGGATGGTGAGCTGATTCCATGGTTCAGTGGGCCACTTGACTGGATTTGCCCCCCAGGCCTAAGGCTTCCAGCCCTCCCCTGTTGGTCAGTAAGGTCTTGTTTTAAAGGCTAAGTTCACATTTCTGAAAATGTTACATGTTAATCCCATATTTATCCACCTTCTCTCCCCCCCCCCCCTTTCCTGTGACAGCGGGGAATGTTCTCCCTGCACCTACTGTCCCAATTTGAAAACAACACAGCCATGCGAGGCTCTGCCCACATGGGCACGTCATTAATTCACAGTTTCTGTGAATAAATAGCCTAGAAGTACCATCATCTATGGCAGATGACAACTTGCAGTTCTCAAAGAAACTGCATAGTGGCTGGTGAGCTCTCTCGTAGTTCATTGACCTTCCTGCTCTCAAGTAACTGCCTGCCTGTATTGGAGGTACTGACAGAAAGCTATTCTGAGAGTCTGCGAGTCTGCAGGAGCCTTACAATGCTCTGCAGGCTCGTAAAAAAATAAATGCCCTTTTTTTTTTTTTTTTTACCTGCAAAGAAAATGTGCATTCATTATTTATTTATTTATTTTTTTAAAGATAAATGTATCCTTTAAAGCCTGCAAGTCTATGAGAATGCAAAACCCATTTAAAACAGGTGAGAAGGAGGTCAACTGACAGCTTTGTCAGTGGATTCTGGATGGTTTTAAAGAGAATATGTAAATACTTTTATGACTAAAGCCTGGGAACAGGTACTCTTCAAGGCTGAAGTTTAGTATCCTCTTTTTCTTGAGGGGGAGGGGGGAGTGGGGGTTATGCAGAACCATACACATTAATTATGTGTAATGCTATATATCCTGTTACTAGCAGGCAGGTTCTTCTGCTACAAATCTTCCTCCAGTGCCTCATCCAAGCCGTGGCCAGTGCCGGGACAAGGTCATCTAGAGCCCAGGGCGAACATGCCAAAATGCCCCCCCCCCCTCCTCCAAGATTTATGAGCATTGTGTCAGCAAAAACCCTCCCACAAAAACACTAAGCACTAATCTGCATGATTACCCCCTTAGCATAAATTCCCTCCCCCCCCCCCCACCCCCCAAATCCCCTTAGCTCCAATGATACCCCCCCAAAAAAAAAAAATGTACCCCTCCTAGTACAAATCCTCTACCCCTAAAATGTGCCCTCCTGGTACACATCTTCTCTCCCCCACTTCAAATTTCCCCCTCCCAGCACAAATTCCCCCCAAATCCTCCCGCCTAGCACAAACCTTCTTCCCCCATCCCCCTGCCTAACACAAATCACCCTAAATCACCACTCCCCAAAAATTTCCTCTCCTAGAACAATACTTACCTCCTGCTGCCCGAGATTTCCCCTTCCAACATAAACCCCCCCCCCCCAATATCCTCGTGGTCCCCCCTCACCTCACATGATAGCACAGTGCCCAGGGCAGGTGTCCCTTCTGCCCACCCCTTGTCCCGGCCCTTGCCAAGGCTACACAGAAAAGTTGCACCGCTCGCCCTTTTTTCCTTTCTATCTGCTATTTGCAAAACTTGTTTTATTTCAATCCCACAATGCATTGTGTTCTGTGAATGGGTGATGAAGCAGTTGAATGACAGATCTCCTCCTCCCATTCACACACAGTGATGCAATGTGGAATTATAGTAAGATGAATTCTATAAATAGTAGAGGAGGCAGAGGGGGCGGGCGGCACAACTTAACTGTGTAGCCAAGGCTGCAATTAACTTTTATAGCACCAGAAGACAGTTGTTGAGTACCAAGCACCTTTGAGGAGGAGAGATATGTAGCAGACAGACACCTGCAGGTAAAGGGATACATGCCATTACACATTATATGTGTGTATATATGTGTGTGTATATGTGTGTGTATATGTGTGTGTGTGTATATATATATATATATATATATATATATATATATATATATATATATATATACACACACACACATACATACATACATACATACATATACATATATACATACATACACTTTATATAGGCAAATAGTCTGTGCACTTTGCAAAGTGCATTTGCACTCTGCAAGAGCAGGTGCTCCAGACCTTAATAAATGAGAAGAAGCTCTGCTGATTTCCACCATCCAATCATGTGTAAAAAAAAATTATGTTTTTTTATTTTCCATGCATGTGATCGGGTATTCTTTGCAAAGTGAATCTTTACCTCATTTACTAAGATCTGGAGCAACTGCAGTTGCAGAGTGCAAATACACGTTGCAAAGTGCACAGTCTATTTGCATTTAGTACATCACCCCCATTACACATTACTAATGTGTATGATACTGTATCCCCCCCAAAAAAAAATGTTTACTAAGCTTCAGCTTTAAAGGGAACCTGTGCTTTTGCCCAAGCAGTACAAAGCAACAGGTACAAATTAAAGCATCTAAAGTAGCTTATGCTAAACATCTCCTTGCTTGTCTGCATTCTGTTCATGGGACAAGAGCAAGGAGAAATATCCCTGTGTAAGCTTCATGGCAGTCCTAATCAGAACTTACACAGAAATCCACCCGTCCTCATGTGATGGCGCTGGTGCCTGAGTGGCCAATTGGCAAGCAACAGAGCTGGCACATAGGAGGGGAAAAAAATGACATGCTCCCCTGTATCTGGAAGTAGCAAGTATTTCTCTTTTGTTTCCAACACTAAATGGAGTGTTGTGGGAACAAAGGAAGTATGAGCAGCTGCAGGAATCAAAATTATAGAGGAGCAGTTACTTTGGTTTGCCAACATTGTGCATTTCTCCAAGCAGAACTTTCTGTCAAAGGCCAAATTTTTAAACATTGAAAAATCTATTGATTGTATTGTAGCCCATTCACTCCAACATGTTGCACTTAAGCTGACCATAGACGGTTCAAACCATATATGGGCAGGCTGAATGTACCTAAGTTGATCGATTAATCAACTTGGGTACAACCAGCCTACCAGATTATTCATACATGCGATTGTTTCAAGTGGCTGTTATAGCCACTAGCAATATTAACTGTGTTCCCCCGGCAGGGATGGCTTCCCCTGCCCTAGCAGCGGGACAACACAATGGCTCGACCAGTGGTTGCAGGAAAGAAATTTGCTCCATCTATGGCCAGCCTTAGGTGCATGATGCATGTGTTGGGTGTTTATGTGCTTTTTGGATTTGAATTAAGCGCAAATATGGAGGAATGCAAAAAAGGGTGTTGTAGACTCCCTTTAGAAATCCTTCAAGGTGTCAAGAAACAAGTACATGAATCTGTCCATGTCTGCCCCTGGACACACTGGGCACTCCCTCCTCAGTGCCCTCCCTTTAGCCCTCTCTCCCCAGCCACTGCACCCATCGCATTAACAGGAACCTGGCTGATGAGTTTTGCACTGGGGTGGGTGGATCCTGATAGGGTACGGAGAGACTAATTCCCCATCAGGCCTGCTTTACCTATGATTACCAGCAGTTCAATAACAGCTTTCGAATCCACCCACTGCGTTGCGCATTTTCCATATTTGGGTAATGACATCACCTGTATCTCCATTTATGATGAGCTTTCGGCCAGGGAATCTCCATACAACGGTTGGAATGGGGCCAGGAACATAGCACTGTGTGGAAGCTGTCAGATATATGACACCATCCCAAGCACAGACATGACCTGCTACCTTCTGTACGACAGCTTAGAAATAGTCCTAAATACAACCAGTTTCCTAAATTGAGAACTGGCAGTAATTCATTAAGAATTTGTCGCCGCCATAGCAACAGATTCTTAAAGTACAATAGTAAGAACTACCTGAAGTTTCTGCATGTGTCGGTAATGCTTGTCTGAATTACCCCTGACAGTATGTTACATACCTATGCTCCCGATAAGCCAGAAAGTTCCATTTTGTCCATTATTCTTAAGATATGAAATAGGTACCTTCCAGACGTAACTGAAATAGATTTAAAACATTTCAATTAAACTTTAGTAAACTACAACTTGGTTTGTTTATGGGAATATTAAACATATTATTATTATTATACAGGATTTATATAGCTCCAACAGTTTGTGCAGAGCTTTGCAATATAAATGGGGGAAGCACATTTACAATTGTAGTTCAGTATAGAGGGAATAGGAGGGTCCTGCTCATGGAACTTACAATCTAAAGGGAGGGGGAGGTGGTACAAAAGGTGATAGCTGCAGGGGAGGATTTGGTGTAAGTAACTCAAGCACAGTTTTTAGGTGAAGGTGGGATAGGCAATGGGTTTTCAAGGATCGCCTAAGGGTGGACAGGGTAGGAGCTGACCGGACACAGGGGTAGGTGGTTCCAGAGGATGGGAGAGGTTCTGGAGAAGTCCTGGAGGCGAGCATTAGAGGAGGTGATGAGGGAGCTAGAAAGCAAGAGGTCTTGGGAAGAGTGGAGAGGATGATTTGGGTGATGAGGTTGGTGATGTAGCTGGGGGCGATGTTGCGGATAGTTTGTACATTGTGGTTAGTATTTTGAATTTTATACGGTGAGCTAGTGGAAGCCAGTGAAGGGATTGGCAGAGAGGGGCAGTGGTCAAAGTTTGGTTAGTAAGGTGTATAAGTCTAGCAGCAGCATTATTATTAGACTGAATGGGGGATAGCCTGTGTAAAGGCAGGCCAGTAAGCAGGAAGTCGCCATAGTCAAGGTGCAATATAACCAAGCTGTAGATAAGTTGTTTTGTGGTGTCAATAGTCAGGAAGAGGTGAATTCTGGAAATGTTGCAGAGGTTGAGGCTGCAAGATTTAGCCAGTGATTATCTGTTTAAAAGTTCTATTTAAACCGTAACATCACCTAATACTGGTTACTCTGTTTTGAGCAGGTGAGGTTAAGATTTAAACCATAACTATGGTCAAAATTTACAATCATCTATTCATTTCTACACTGATTTTCAATCATTTCTAACCTACTCCTATTGTTTTGAATTATCTTGAATTTTGTACTCTTACTTTGTGAGGATCCCACACATTTTTTCTTTCTTTGACACGTATTCATTATGCACTATGAGTAGGCACTGCTTTGCCACACATTTCACAGAGCCTGCCCTCTGAACTACAAAGGTGCTGAGAGGAAGAGTTTCAGGAGGCGGAGTCAGTACAGAAATTAAAGCTTTGCCGGCAGCAAGGTGCCATGGGATATGTAGTTCTTAGAACTTAAAGGAAAACAAGCATGCAGGAAATCCATAAAGTTGAGGAGAGAGATGGCCAGCAGACAGGCAGAAGTCAACATGTATGGAGCATTTTCATGTAAGCTTAAATTGGATTGTCAAAAATAACTAATGTTTGTATTGTTATTACAATGCAGATTTTATTTTTAAAAAAGTGTATGATCCGACCATTGATTTACTTTAAATATCAATTGGGTTTTTCCTGCTATGTGAGACCCCAGTGGCAATATGACCAGCCACCCTCATGGCCATAACAGGCTAAGAGTCAAGTCTTTATCCCTGTGGATATAGTAGAGACACTGACACCAGAATAAAGAATATCTATTTTTTTAATTTTTTATTTTATATACATTTTAGTACATTGCATATCAAATATCAGCCCAGGTTGTAGTTTTCATAATAAGCTTGATTTAGCATAATACTCAGGGCATTTATATTATATTAAAAAAAAAAAAAAAAAAAAAAAACAGAGAAAAAGAATAGTGGTTTAATAGACCCCTTAAAAAAGTTAAATATATTTTTGGAATTAGAAAGCCTTAAGCATCAACTATTTAGTGAGATATTTCTATTTTGTACATATACTAGCAAAACATGCCATGAATATAATTGTAAAGATCACTGTGAAGGAACACACCACCAAATAAACCAGTCACTGACCATTCATCTACAGCAGTATTTATCAACTAGGATGCCACGGCACCCTGATGTTCCATTTGGGGTTGCCAGGGGTGCATGCTGGGTCCAGTAGTTTTGCACAGCATCACAGGCGGGCCAGCCACCAGTTTAATGGAAACACACCAGGGCAGATGGCATTTAGGGCAGCACCAGCATTCAGAAGGGGATGGAAGTCTGCCTCTGTTTAGACCTTCTCCACTTCCCGCCCACTGCCATACTGCCACAGCTGTGCTGTGATGAAGATTGGAAGGTACAAAATGTTTGGGGGTTGGGGGGGAGCTGAGAATTATGATGTTAAAGGGGGGGGGGGGGTTGAGGATTCTGATGTGAAGGGGGAGGGCTTAGGACTCTGATGTGAAGGAGGAGAGAAAATAAATAACCAGAACAAATACTGTCCTTTTATATGTTCATGTAATAGTGCTTTATTTGTTACTATTGGAACCTCCTCCATGAAAATATTATATTTACAAACTTCAGAGTTATAGGCAGGAAAAAAATGAGAGGTTAAAAGGGCCTGGAGAAAACTAAGACAACAGCATAGGCAAAGGGACCGTATAACAGGGTAGAAGGAGTGACAGGTAGTTATAGGGTTAAAGGAGAATTCAATTTTTGAGGGTCTTTGAAGGCATGCTTTTTTTTGTCAAAAAAGTGGGTGAAGATCCATCTAAGAATCAGGGATCAGTGTGGTCCAATTGTTGGTCCACCTGCTTGGTTTCCATGGGTGCACGTGCACAGCAACCTGGTTTACCATGTCTCATGGGCTTTAGGGTCCAACAGAACTCTCTGCGGACCGAGCCTGGGTGTATGGAGACAGAGAGGCCTCTCATAAGTGTGTAAGCATATGATTCCCTAGGGTCAAAGTCCACGGGAACCCTGACAAAATCAGTGAACCGGAGGGATGGGTATTAGAGTTTAGGACCTGTCATCACTTAAAATATTACTGCAGGCCTTGGCATGTGAGCTGGCTTAACAACCCACAGCAAGAGGGTGCTACAAGCTTTCTTCTTTTTCTTCCTCTGAACATTTCTATAATTTATAATTCTAAAACATAATTACTCATGCATTAGTCTATTATTTCAAAATGCACCAACTTACTTAAATGGTGATGGACGATCCACGATTGATTCTGGATCTAGAAGGAAGTGCCTCTGTTGTAAAGCACCTACTGTTGTATCCACTGTTACCACCGGGAAACCCATTTGCAAGACCCAGGTGTCCATAATTTGACTAATGGTCAAATTGCTAAGATTTACCTTGTCTTGCTTATCTACAGCCTAAAAATAAATGAAATATAGGCTCTGTTACTGATACTGCACAATGTAATTTGCTGGCTTTCCATCACACAAAAGAAAAAGAAACAAACATTGAAAATTAGATAGGTAATGGAACAGTTAGTGGGAATTTGTCCCAGTTGCAGTCTTGGTTCAGGTATATTTGTTTTGGTCCAAAGACAAATGGGTGAGATGTTCATTTATACCCATTAGATTATGTTGTCTCCCATTGGACTAAATGCAAAAATCTTAAGTATCAGATGTTATGATGTTACTTTGCTTGTTATATTGAGTGTGCACTGCAAGGCATCAACCATTGGTCCAGCATTTGGCAGACTTTGGGAGACAACACACTTTCCTGGTACATGTTCTAGAGCTTATGCTCTATGGTTATGCTAAGTGTACATTGTGCTCTGCTATGAGCTCGTATAGATGCAGGGCAAATTAAAGGCTAACTCCACATTTTGAAGCGTGTTTACATATTACAACCATATTTAGGGTATGCTATGTAACATGGTGCCAAACTGCCCACCCCCCATAAAACAACCCCTCTTTTGACAGCATGAAGGGGTTCTTCTTCCCATCGGCAGCTGACAGTTTTGAATTTTGTCCTGCCAGCTCTGTCATTTATTTACAGAGATCTGTGAATGAACTACAACTCCTATCTGGCAATGCGGGAGACAGACTAGTTGCCAGAGTAGTTATCAATGAAACATAAATGTGGTGACTACCTCACTCATAGTCCATTGACACACCCTCCGGGTCTCTAACTGAAAGTCTAAACCTTGGTTAGGGCAAGGAGCTGGAGGAAGAGTCTGCAGGATCCATTTGAAAAAAAAATGACAAATGCAAATTTTTTTTTGTAAAGGGTGGATTTAACTTTTAAACTATTCCTATTTTATTTTATCAGCCTGGTTCACACCTATGCATTTTTCAGTGTGTTTTTGCAGAAATGCTCTACAGTTCATATAACATGATTTCCTATGGTCACGTTCACATCTGTGCCTTTTCCACCACTGCGTTTTTTGGAAAAGGGTCAGGGACTTATTTTTCCACAGAAGGTTGCATTTTTGGTTCCAAAGACTTCAATAGAAAGCATTAAAATGCAGTGCTTGCATTTTTGATGCGTTTTTGCTGGTTTCTCCTGCAACGGACACCTCCCAGAAATGCAAAACGCATTTTAAAAAACAATACACATCAAAGGTGCATGTGAAAAAACGCATCTGAAAAATATATCAACCACAACATTCATAGGTGTGAACCAAGTCTTAAGTGTTTTGAGGAGAGCAAAAGCAGAACAAAGAGAATCTTGGCTTCAGTGTTTTACACTCATGAATGAGACTATGATGCGTGCACACTTCCTATCACCTGGCAAGGGTAAATTTAAAATGGTTGTAAACCCCTTCCCCCACACTCAAAAAACAGTAAACATCCCTGTGATGGTGTTCACCATCACTGGAATTTAAGGACAGATGGGTGAGGGGTTGAATTGCTTCATTTTTGTCAGCAAGGTCAATTGTTCCCTTTGCCATGAGGTTTCTGAGCAGGAAGCCCATTCCTAATATGGTCATCCCAGGAAGTTCTGAGGAGCCGGACTGTCTGGGGGTGGCTCCCCATTCAACTATTGTCAGGTGGGCTAATGCTAATGACCGCACCTGTTGTCTGCTAAGGGAGGTATTGACACAGAGTAATGTGTATTCAGGGCTCGTTAGACAACCATTGTTCTGTGTCTGACTATTGTGTACATTGATTGCCCCCTGGGGCTTCTGTCTCCTTGCATTGGTCAAAGTTATCTGACCAATCACTACTGACTCATTTTCAAGCCCTCATTTGCATTGGTCAAAGCTATCTGACCAATCCCTGTTGACTCATTTCAAGCCCTCATTTGCATGTATATTCCACTTTCTGTATAAAGTGTGCTGTGTTCTTCCAATAAATGGTCTTCCTGCTTGAACTTACATACAGCCTGCTTGGTGTTTTGTTCTAATGGATTCCGAACGGCACATAGCTGTAGTTCGGATCCCGGATCCTTGGTTGACCGAACCATCAGACGATGCGATCTGCAAGCTGACTGACTAGAAACAGAGGAGTGTCGGGAGAGCGGACAGGGCGAGCAAGGGTCTCGTCACAATCCCGAAAAATATTTAATATTTATTCTTTGCTTTTAGATAAATGACGTGTTAATTCTGCCAGTCAATATATCTTCCTTGATGATCTGCAGGCTCATTCAGCCTCTGCAGCGTTGCCACCAGCAGTAGTGGCTGGTGCTAAAAAATATTTGGGGGGACGCAAACAAACTGAAAAGTTAAACTGCTAGCAATGCAAGACTACAAATAGTCATCCATAAGGTGACCATGCATCATCACTGCCAGGCAAGATATAGTAAATGTCAAAGTCAACTGTCAAAGAATGCAACAAATGCACCATGTGGGCCCACTACCAGCAGTAGCCTTATCATCAGTATCAGCCCTACAGCAGTACTATCAGCATGAGCCAAGCAATCAAGGCAATCACTCACGTGACCACCCGACTGATGCTGAATCAACCCTGTCAAAGCTTCCCCATACTCCCCTTCTCCTCTTCATCTGAACGCCCTATACAGGGGCACTGCTACAAAGACAAAACCGAACCTTCCTCGATCTCGAGACACCTCGCCTGCCTCCACATTGTTGTTTGACTGGCAAGTGCTGGTCAATCTGCTAAGCGGGAATGAGACTCACTGAGAACAGTCTAATGACAGTAGACCAAAACACAAAAACAACATTGATTCGCCCAAAAAAAAAAAAAAGTGTCAGGACAATCCAAAACAAACCAACCAGAGCTCAGCCTCAAATCACATGCACTTTAAAATTCTACGGACCCAATAGGCACCCATTAGTCCGGCACCCTGCACACACATATGATATGAATGAAATACAGTTTCCAATCCTCTCATTTTTTAATAAATGACAACATGACCAACAATGGAGTAGATTAGTACGACTAAACTACTTCCCCTCGTTATCAATTTGCGATATATCTTTAACCAACCTTTAACATGTCAAAGTAGCCCTCCTCCCCGGTAAACCCCAGAGGGGGCAGTGCCCCTGCATCCCTCATTGACCGGCTGCCACCACAGCAGTGCGCACGCTTCTTTTTTTTTTTTACAAGTAAGCAGATCGGCATACTAAGGGGCTTGATCCATTCTGCTGCACATGTGAAGGGAAGCAATGCCTGCAGGGCGGATCCATTGCCTTAATCGAGAGCTCCTCTACACTCTGATAACCCAGGGAGGAGGACGTGTTCTGCTGATTAAGCTTAGCTCCATCTACCAAACCGAACAATGTGGAGTGGGGAGGAAAAAAAGTGGTCACATGACCAGCAGAACAATCATTTAAAAAAGTGTTTGCTATGTTAACCAATTGCTAGTGATGTGTCCTATCCTAAAAAAGGTCAGAATATGTCTGGGTTTACATATCTCTAACACAGGCCTTCCTGAGATAATGTGGTTCTGTCAGAGCAAACCAAACTATTTCCAAGGTTGTAATCATCTATGTAGTTTGCAAGTATGACCTTGCATTAATTGTATTTGGTATGTACTATTACATGTATAAGGTTAGGGCGATGTCATTAGAACTACTGGGTCTCACAACTATTTAGCAACTGTAACATGACAAATGTATTTATCCCAAGACTCATGATCCACAAACCAGCTTGATATTTGTGGCCCATAAAACTTTCTACTAGAACAATCTATGTGTTTCAAATTAAATATTCACAGTGAGTTCTTCAGTTCTTATACGCACTACAATAAAGAAGGTTAAATTACCGCCTGTAGATGATTCCATAGATCAGTGTATACCGTATTATTATTTGCAAAAGCTTTCAAGTAGGTCTAAAAAATAAATAAAACAAAGTCAGTATTAGTATACAGTATATATAGGTGGCATGAAAAGACTTTGAAAACTGATAGGGCCCATTCACACTAGTCTGCTACAGTGCATTAATTGTACATACATTTGTTCCCTTTGATATGCGTTGTATTAGGGCAGCCCATTCATTTGAAAAGTAATTCCTGAACCCAGAAGCAGTGACATAACTCATTATCTCATTGGTAATTTTTTTTGACAGTTTGTACTTTTGGAAATGCAAACAACCAGTTTTTGAAGCTGAAAATACCAGAACCAATTATGTGGGATACTTTTGTTATTTGGTTTAGATATGCTTTAAATATCCCTTTACAAAGGTTAGACAAATTAGTTCAGTCTTTACTCATAGCCAAAGTTTCTACGGCCCTTAAGAAACGTAGTTATACTCCAAACATCTTTCCAGTCCATGAATTTTATAGATAGAAACCGATCGGGGGGGGGGGGGGGGTCTAGGGGTGGCTGCATATGTAATAATCTGGTTGAACGACTCTTCATAGACAATATTATCAGATCTAAGAATTATCAAAACACTGTGTCATTGATTGATTTTGTGCAAAACTGATCAGCATATGGCCAAACAATCTTTTTGCTTTTACAACCATATTTTTCTCCTGGACAGTAAAGCAATATAATACAAAAAAATACACATGTATTAAAAAATGGTTTCTATTTATAACCCCTATAATGTCCAGTCAATGTATCTATCGATGGGTGGACACCTCAATAGTATTTCCTGTCTATGGCCATCATAAAAATTGCATTTGTGAATGTGAATAAACTAAGCTGAGAGACGTTTGGGTGTCTATTTTTGAGAAGCAGATCTGGCAATATCTTTACACCTTTACCTTAAAAAAAAAGCACAGATTATAAATGTTTTACCATATTGATCATAGATAGGAGATACTTACTTGCAGCCCTTCAACAAAAAGAGGTTCAGTGAGAAAAGAAGACAACATTCTAATAACTGCTGCACCCTGCACAAAACAGAAAATAAGATGTATAAGTGTTAATTAGAAAACATGCAACATTAGATTTAAATTGTTGTTATTATTATTGATGCTGCTATTTTTATAATTGTGATTACTATACTGATTTTTTCAGCCCTGACAGTAAAATCATAGAAATGTAGATTGTAGAGGGATGGGAGAAAAAAAAAAATTCCTGTTGGCCCCTTACTGTTCCAACATGACTGCGCACCAGTTCACAAAGCAAAGTCCAATAAGACATGGAGGAGCAAGTTTGGGGTGGACTTGCCTGGCCTGCACAGAGTCCTGACCTCAACCCAATAGAACACCTTTGGGATGAATTAGAGTGGAGACTGCGAGCCAGGCCTTCTCATCCAACATCAGTGCCTGACCTCACAAATGCGCTTCTGGAAGAATGGTCAAACATTTCCATAGACACACTCCTAAACCTTGTAGACAGCCTTCCCAGAAGAGTTGAAGCTGTTATAGCTGAAAAGGGTGGACCAACTCAATATTGAACCCTACGGACTAAGACTGGGATGCCATCAAAGTTCATATGCGTGTAAAGGCAGGGGTCCCAATATTTCTGGGGTTTGGGAATCCCTGGTTTAGAGTGTTCTAAACCTGTTGTACAGCATTGGGCATTGTGGAGTGGCAGAGGCTACATCACTCACCTTGCTGTAAGTAATGGAATCAAATAGTCCGCTTATGTCTGCTGGGGTTTGCACTTCTTCTTCCTTTGATGTAAGAGGGTGGGACGAGGCCAAGGCATCAACTGCCATCACTCTGTGTGTATCATACAGTACTGACAGGTCTATCTGTAAAAGATGGAAGATAACACAGATAAAGTGAGTGACGTAATAGCATAAGTGCATCTAAAATAATGGTATGTCAATAATAAAAAAAAGGAAAAAACCTAATTCTATTGGAACATGAATATTGTAATTATTGCACCAATCAGTCAACAATCTACATATATGTTTATGGAATGGAAAGCTATTGGCTGGGCTATAATTTCAATCTCGTCATGTTAGAATGGATGATGGATTTACTAGGTGAAACATTTTTTAGAAGTCTTTTCCTTTTCTTTTGATTAGATAATAAAAAGCAAAGATTAATTCCAATTTATCAAAATGTATAATTATTTCTTTAGTGCTTTTGAGTCAGCGGTGTCAACACCCACAAATTATAATTTTCAGTAGTAAAATGCACAGCTCTCTATAAATTCTGCATTGTGAAAATGTTTATAATGCAGCAAGCTGATTACTCCCTGACTACTCATACAGTATTTATATCTTGATGTGTATATTTTGATATGAATATCTTAAATATGTACAGTATACTGTTTTTAAATTTTTAGATTACCCACCCCTGAAGAGGGGCAGTTACAACAAGCAGGTCAGAGGAGTGGCTTTGTTATCACTCTTCACAATTACAAGCAATAAAAAAGCCATGTTTTGGAATGAGGCTGCTTGCTATGGACTTCTCGTGTAACCGCTTGCCAACTGTATACTGTATATATACAGCAGCAAGGCAGCTCTCCTGTGCAAAATCATGTACCTGTACTTGATTTTACACTTCCAGGTCTGGGGTGCACACATGCTCCACCGGCGTACCGCTCCAGCTGTGACTGGACGCATCGGGAGCCAATCAGCGGGTCCGGCAGACGCGATCTACGCTGGGACCCACCAATCGTTCGGGACACAGGCAGAACAGGGGTCTGCCTATGTAAAAAAGGCAGACCGCCTTTCTGTGAGAAGGGAAGGTTGTGATCTTGTGTTCCTACAAAGCGGTAACACAGATCTCTGCCTTCCCATAGTACAAGCACCCCCACACAGTTATAAAGCACTCCCTAGGAAAACATTTAACCCTTTGATCACCCCTGATGTTAACCCCTTCCCTGCCAGTGTCATTAGTACGGTGACAGTGCATATTTTTAGCACTCATCACTGTATTAGTGTCACTGGTCCCCAAAAAGTGTCAGATAGTGTCCAATTTGTGTGCCGCAATATCGCAGTCCCACTGTAAGTTGCGGATCGCCACCATTACTTGTAAAAATAAATAAATAAATATATAAAAATTCCGTAAATCTATCCCATAGTTTGTAGACGCTATACTTTTTGCGCAAATCAATCAATATTCGCTTATTGGGATTTTTTTATATTAAAAACATGTAGCAGAAAACATGTTGGCCTAAACTGATGAAAAAATTTGATTTTTTACGTTTATTGGATGTGTTTCATAGCAGTAAGTAAGAAATATTTTTTTTTTTTTCAAAAATTGTCAGTCTTATTTGGTTTGTAGAAGGGATCGACCGATTATTGGCAAAGCCGATATAGCGAGGGCCAATATGCACTTTCCCCGTTATATCGGAATCAGCCTTTTCCAATATTTCGGGAAAGTGCATATACTGGGGTGATGCCTGCAGCTAGAGGCATCCCCCTGGTACCGGTGTCCATAGCAGTCGGTCGGCTGTCTTATAATGACAACCAATGCGGCTGACATTCCAAGGAGCGGGAGGGGACGTCCCCCCCCTCCCGCCGCCTTCCGTGGCTCACCCGGGTCTCCTGTCCCACTGGGAGACACGGGCATCCTACCTTCACCGCCGCCGTCTGACCGAGTCTGACATCACTTCCGGGTACTGGCGGCGTTGAATTCCAAAACTTAAAGCATTCAAAACAGCCAAACTTGGCATTTTGAATGCTTTAAGTGCATAGGAGGGGTTTGGGGTCTTTTAGAACCCCAGATCCCTCCACCACAGTACCTGTAGACATTAAAAAAAAAAAAAAAAATTGAATGTCCAAAAATATCGGCAGATATCGGCCGATACCGATATCCGATGACCAAAATATCGGTGATCAAATAGCACCAAAAAAAAGCTTTATGTGTGAGGAAAAAAATTACATACATTTTATTTGGGTTTTAGTGTCGCACAACCGCACAATTGTCAGCTAAAGTAATGCAGTGCCATATCTTAATGTCTAGTTTCTAGCAAAATTTACCTCTCTTTCTATCTCTGTCGCTAAGTCATCATTTATTTGAACACAAATAAAGGCAAAAATGTTTGACGTACTATATTCCAGGTGGGTTCTGCATAATCCGCTCCCAGATATTCCACGTAAGAGGCAAAACCTTCATTTAGCCAAAGATCATTCCACCATTCAATTGTCACAAGGTTTCCAAACCACTAAAATGGAAGCAGATTACCAACATTAGCAAATAATAACAAAGTTTATTTTTCTTGGCATTACATAACCTTAGAACACAGATGTACTGTACATTTCCCACGTGAGACAAACAAACACCAAACCTCTCTCTGACTATCAGATCCTAAAGCAAAGTGGACAAAGACAACAAATTATTTTTGTGGTTTAAATCAGATTATTTTTAAGTTAGTAGCCATTCCAACAGGAACCGAGCCACAAATTCTTGTATTCTTGTATTTGGAATGGATCTGCTGCTAGAAGCTATGAAAATGCCTCAGTTTAATTGTTTATATATTTAATTTTTATTTATACTACTTAGCTGCTGTTGTATAGTAAATGCTTGTTATTAAAGAATAGATAAAGGAAGCACCTGATGAGCAAGTTCATGAGCAATAACTGTGACAACTCTCTCCTTGTTGCCGATGGAAGATTCTGCTTTGTCCCAAAGCAGAGCAGTCTCTCTGTATGTCACCAGCCCCCAGTTCTCCATGGCTCCGGCACTGAAATCAGGTAAAGCGACCTGATCTGTAGAATAAATTAAAAAAAATAAAAATAGACCAAAAAATATTTTGTTGCACTGTAGATGTTTTTGGAAAGTTTACTGATGCAGTGTTAGAAAATTTTGTCCTGAAGCTGTGATCGTATGGTTAATTACTCTTTCATTACTTCAATACCGGGCACTTTCACCCCCTTCCTGCCCAGGCCAATTTTCAGCTTTTAGTGCTGTCACATTTTGAATGATAATTGCGTGGCCATGCAACGCTGCACCCAAACAATATTTGTATATTTTTTTTCCTACAAATAGAGCTTTCTTCTGGTGGTATTTGATCACCTCTGGGTTTTTTCTTTTTTGCTAAACAAATAAAAAAAGACCGAAAATTTAGAAAAAAAAAAAAAAAAAAATTTTTCTTTGTTTATGTTAACAATTTTGTAAATAAGTACGTTTTCTCCTGCACTGATGGGCACTGGTGAGGCTGCACTGAGGGGCACTGATGAGGCAGCACTGATAGTCACTGATGAGGTGGCACTGATGATGATGCACTAATATGTAACACTGATGGGCACAGATAGGCGGCACTGATATGCAGCACTGATGGGCACTGATAGGTGGCACCGATATGCAGCATTGATGGGCACTGATAGGTGGCACTGATGGGCACTCATAGGCAGCACTAATGGGCACTGTTGGCGGCACTGATAGGCGGCACTGATGGGTGGCACTGATAGGCACTGATAGATGACACCAAAATGCAGCACTGATGAGGCTCTGATTGGCATCCCTGGTGGCCATGGGTTGGCATCCCTAGTGGCATGGGCTGGCATCCCTGGTGGGCTCTAGTGGGCATCCCGGATGGGTCTGCACAGAAAATCAATGTGCTGATTATCAGTGTAGACCCCCCCCCCCGTCAGGAGAGCCCCCGATCGGCTCTCCTCTACTTGTGCCTGGTCAGCGTGAATGGAGGAAAGCCGATGAAAGGCACTTCCTGGTTACGATGTGACAAGCTGTGATTGGTCACAGCTGATCACATGGTAAAGAGCCTATGTCATACCGGTATTGGAGATGCGATGTGTCAGAGTGACACATCACACCACTGATCGCCGCTCTGTGCACCCTCGCAGGTGCGCGTGAGCAGCTTATCCTGCTGGACGTAATGTGCCGCCCAGTCAGGATAACTTAACCACTTTGCAGCCATCATTTTGCTATATGGCGGGCGGGAAGTGGTTAAAGTGGAACTTTGTCAATTATGAACATGGGTGAACAGGCAGGATTTTTGAGGCAGAAGGGACATGGTTTGTCTCTTCTGCTTTAAACTTACCTACCTGCCTATCCGACCCTGTATGCATGCGCAACTGTAGAGATTCTGCAATGCCAAAGCAGACTTATCTCTCGTGCATGTGCATGTGTGGCATCATGTTGGCCAGTAAAAGTGGCTGGTCCTCGATATGCAGAAGTTATTGGCTTGTGGCCGAGAGGGAGCTCCAGGATGTTGCATCGCTGGAGCCAAGGTGAGTATAGTTCTGCTTTAAAGTATAAAGAAGATCCCAAATATTGGGTTGTCCCCACAACAGTAGTAAAGGGGACATTTCCCAATGGGGACACTAATTCTGGTGACCCTGGTGACAACCATGGATTCCCTCACATTAGGGGAATTTCTTATTAATTCTTGTGATTATGGGACATGAAAATCTCCCATATGGGACCCAGATGGCAAAAAAAAAAACACACACACAGGCAGTGGTATAACCCTCCCCTACTTTATCCAAAAGGAAAAAATGCCTTCTACTTTAATGCATAATCGCTTTTTTACATCCAGGCAAATGAAGCAGGCCTGCAAATATATCCTTATACATTTTCTGTTAAAAGCTGTCTTTAAGGGCCCTGCCAGTTTCAAGCTATCAAAGTGTGACAGAAGCCTAGCAAAGCAGGCAGCAAAACAAGAAGACTGCGTAAACATTACAACAATAATCATCATTTTTATATGTAGTGCATGATATTGACGCACGTTATATTTTCTGTTCTGTGCAGGATAGATAGATAGATAGATAGATAGATAGATAGATAGATAGATAGATAGATAGATAGATAGATAGATAGATAGATAGATAGATAGATAGATAGATAGATAGATAGATAGATAGATAGATAGATAGATAGATAGATAGATAGATAGATAGATAGATAGATGGATAGTTTGCTTCAGTCTGAAACAGAACACATTACACAGGTAGATTATCAACCACTCACCTGATTTTGGCAGAGGGTAGGGAACATTATAATACTTCTCAAAAAAAGCCAAAATTGGCTCTGTGACATTCAGTGCATATTCTGCTTGATTCTCATCTTCAATGGCTTGTTTACGTCCCCAAATTTTGACCTAAAAAAATAGTGTGAAATGGAAATATCATGGGCAACCACAGAAGAGTGGTATTTTTTTCATGGCATTGACCATCCACAAATACAGACTATGAAAACAAGTGGCAAATAATGACATACGGTGTTGAAAGAGAGCTGTCAAGGAAATTAATCTAAACGTACAACGTGCGTACAAAAATGACGGCTTTCTGTGCTGCTAAGTCCAATACTAAAAATTACAAATCAGATATTCTTTAACTTCAAAGTAGCCAAATAACAGAAAAACACTGCAAAATATTATATCATATTTGCCACTTACAGCAAGTACATAATTCTGAGTCATTTTAATATTAATCTGTGAATAGCCTGAAATGTTATATACACGGTGCAATGAGTAAGGAAATGATGTCTATTACTCTCTCTCATTCTTTCTCTCTATCACTGTCCCTCTCTCTATCACTGTCTCTCTCTCTCTTTCTCTCTATCATCCCCCCTCTCTCTCTCACTCTCTCTCTCTCTCTTTATCACTATCTCACTCTCTCTCTCTCGCTATCACTATCACTCTCTCTCTCTCTCCCACTCTCTCTATATCACTCTCTTGCTCTCTCTATCACTCTCTCTCTCTATATATATGAGTAAACCCCCCTCCATTGCGGGGGTTACGTTCCGGACCCAGCCGCGAAAAGTGAAAAATCCACGAAATAGAAAAACCCTATTAAAATGCATTGTAGGCATGTTTTTTTTACTGTCACTGTACGTGTAAAAGCATTTTAGGGTCTTTAAAAACACTTTTAAAACAATAGAAACTCATTTAAACACATAAAAGATACTAAGAGACATAGCAAGAGCTATGGAAAACACAAAAATATATTGATTTATATAGTAAAATAACATTACAAAAAAAAACGCAATGTACCGGGACCGCAAAAACTGAACCGCGAAGGAGCGGGGGGTTTACTGTATATATATATATATATATATATATATATATGTTTCTCTCACTATCACTATCTCTATCTATCATCCTCTCTCTCACCCCCCCCCCTCTCTCTCTGTCACTCTATCACACTCTTTCTGTCTCTCTCCTTGTAACATATGAGTTTTATGTCAGCGTATTTTAAGACACTGACCCACATTATGCATACAGATCAAGAAAGCCATTGATTTAAGTTAATTTCCTCTGAAAGTACTGAAACCATTGTTTCTGTGAGACAGCCAGATAACTAGCATTTTCAGGATGACAGATCAACAATGGAAAACTCAATTTCATTAACATTCTTGTTCTGCCCTAAAACAGTCTTCATATGTAAATGAATTAATAATTTGCTTTGAGGATTTCATGTAGTTCCCAGACTACAGATTGTTCAGTTTGAACCTTGTTACTCATAGGTGCCAAAGTTGAAGAGCATTTACCTTATCATTCCCAACTGACTTGAATTCTGAGACTATGAAGGCAACCAGATATGTGGACATCTTTGGAGTTTTATCGAATACTGTGACCAACCAATCTTTATCAGACCACCATTCAGGTGTTGTACCTAGAAGATAATAACTGCGTTAGAAAATAGGCAACTGTAAGCTTAAGGTCCCTTTCACACATACGGTCCATTTGTCCGTTTTTCATCCATCCGTTGACAGATGAAAAACGGACATCAATGCATCTCTATGTAAAAACGGATGACAACGGATGATCTTCCGTTAACATTAGTGTTGAGCGAACACGGACTGTATTATTCGTGTTCGTACCGAATAATTGGATTTTTGTTACCCGACAACTTTACTGTATGTTTGGGTAAAAATCCGTGTTCGTTCATTTTATTTCCGGGTTTGTATGTATTGGCGCGCTTTTAATGGCGGGCTTTCAACAGCCAATCAACAAGCGTTTAACTGGTGTGCCTTAAGCCATCCCAGCCATGCCTACAAATGTATTAGTAGCTGTGATTGGCCATCTGAAGCATGTGACCAAGTCTTTATAAGTTCGAGACCGAGCGCCGCTGCGTCATTCTGCTGTAGTACAGGGACAGAGCACACATCATACGTGCTGGCTGCTGATTAGGGACAGACAGGCAAAAATCATATTGTGTCCGAAAAGAATTGAGGGACAGGTCGGAGTGCTGCAGGCAGGGCGAGATATTAGGGCATTTTAGGGAGAGGCTGAAGATAGGCAGGGTCAGTGTTCTACAATCGATTTTGCTGTGTTTGGGGGGTTTGCAGTGCCGGCAGTGACCGATCTTATCGATCCTTTTAGGGAGAGTCTGGAGATAGGCAGGTGTCAGTGGTCCACATCGATTTTGCTGTGTGTGGGGTGGTGTGAACACAATCTTTTTGCCCGCTGAGGAGAAGGGAGAAAAAAGTATTTTTTATCAGTCAGTTGTGTGCAGCGTTTTTCCTTCAGTGCTGCTGTGCTGACTGTGATAATACACTGCTGTGTTCACATGTGCTATTATTGAGGGATTTCAAAAGTTATACACTTTTTTCTATTCCACTATTCAATATACACCCTTGGGTTAAAAAAAATAAATTGTGGCATAGTCTGTACTAATCTAGTTAAAAATTACAAACTTAAAGGGGAATTTTCTTTTTTTTTTTCCCTCCATAGCCTGCAGCAGAGCTGACTGATATAAGACACTGCTGTTCACATGTGCTATTGATAAATCACCAATTTTATATCATATTTTCTATTCCGCTATTTAATCTACACCTTTGGGGTAAAAACAATTAAATTGTGGGATAGTCTGTATCGGTACGTGTGAGATACACCTTTCCAATTTTTGGGGCGCATCTCATACTGCCGAGGATTTGAGGGTGCTTCAGTGTGCCTCCTGCCTGTTCTGAACTCCTCCTACTCCTCATCCTGCCTTTGGGGGTACAAAAAATTGTAATTTGGGCCTAGTCTGGTTCTGTACGTGTGAGATACATACACCTTTTGATAATATTTTCTATTCCGCTATTTAATCTACACCTTTGGGGTAAAAACAATTAAATTGCGGGATAGTCTGTGTCGGTACGTGTGAGATACACCTTTCCAATTTTTGGGGCGCATCTCATACCGCCGAGGATTGCAGGGTGCTTCAGTGTGCCTCCTGCCTGTTCCGAACTCCTCCTACTCCTCATCCTGCCTTTGGGTGTACAAAAAATAGTAATCGGGGCCTAGTCTGGGTTTGTACGTGTGAGATACACCACCGTTTTGTAAAATTTTTCCTATTCCGCTATTCAATATACACCCTGTTTGAGTGTAAAAAATGTAATTACGGCATAGTCTGTATCGGTACATGTGAGATACACCTTTTTAAATTTGTTTGGCGCATCTCCTTCCACCGCCGAGGATTGCAGGGCGCTTCAGTTTGCCTCCTGTTCCCAACTCCTCCTCCTCATCCTGCCTTTAGGGTACAAAAAATTGTAATCGGGGGCCTAGTCTATGTTTGTACGTGTGAGATACACCGTTTTATAAAAATTTTCCTATTCCGCTATTCAATATACACCCTTTTGTTGTGTAAAAAATTTAATTACGGCATAGTCTGTATCGGTACGTGTGAGATACACCTTTTAAATTTGTTTGGCGCATCTCCTTCCACCGCCAAGGATTGCAGGGCGCTTCAGTTTGCCTTCTGTTCCGAACTCCTCCTACTCCTCTTCCTCATCCTCCCTTTAAGGTACAAAAAATTTTAATCGGGGCCTAGTCTGTGTTTGTACGTGTGAGATACACCGTTTTTTATCCTTTTTTCTATTCCGCTATTCAATATACATCCTTTTGGGGTAAAAATAATTAAATTGCGGCATAGTTTGCATATTTCACTGTCAGATACACCCGTGCGATACTGTTGTTGTTTTGTTCCGCTATTCAATAAACACCTTTCTAGATCATAAATTACAGAAATATAAGGAGACCGTCAAATAGGGGCCGTGGCGCTGCTGGTAGAGCTCCTGTTGCAAGGAGAGGACGTGGTCGATCTGTGCCAGCTACACGCACAAGTGAAACACCTTCCTCAAGTGTGAGTAGGCGACAGAACCTGCAGCAGTATTTGGTAGGGCATCATACGCCTCTAGAAGTGATGAGGCCAGAAGAAGTAGAGGCGATAGTAGATTGGGTTGCTGACAGTGCCTCCAGTTCCTTCACATTGTCTCCCACCCAGTCTACTGCAGAAAGGTCAGAGTTGGCACCTGCAGCCAATGTCCAACCGTCTTTCACCTCACCCCCTTGCAAATCAGGCAAGCAGTCTGAGCACCAAGTCATACAGCAGTCTCTTCTTTTTGAGGACTCTGTCAGCAGGGTTTCCCAGGGCCATCCACCTAGCCCTGCCCCAGAAGTGGAAGAGATTGAGTGCAGCGATGCCCAATCACTTATTTCTCAAGATGAGTGCATGGAAGGACCATCGCAGCACGTCTCCGATGATGACGAAACGCAGGTGCCAACTGCTGCGGCATTCAGAATTGTGGAGACCGACAAGGAGGGCAGGGGTGAAGACTGGGTGGAAGATGATGTGGAGGACAATGAGGTCCTCGACCCCACATGGAATGAAGGTCATGCAGGTGACCTGAGTAGTTTGGAGGAAGAGGCGGTGGTCGCACAGAGCCACCAGCACAGCAGAAGAGGGAGCAGGGTGCAGAAGCGGAGCGGCTGTGCCCTAGACACTACGCCTGCTACTGCCCAACGCAGCAAGGGAACGAGCGCACCAAAGCCAACATCAATGGAGTTCTCTAGCGTGGAAGTTCTTCAGAAAATGTGCTGATGACAGGACACGAGTGGTTTGCACCCTGTGCAATCAGAGCCTGAAGCGAGGCATAAACCTTCTCAACCTGAGCACAACCTGCATGATCAGGCATCTAAGTGCAAAGCACGAGCTGCAGTGGAGTAGACACCTTCAAAAACCAAGAAAGGTCTCTGGCTCCTCCTGCTTCCTCTTCTGCTGCAGTCTCGGCCTCTCCATCCACATCTGTAGTGATACTGGCACCTGCCACCCCGCAAACAGACGATCTGTCAGCAACACCACCACTTGGGTCACCAACCATCTCCACAATGTCCCTTGGAAGCGTTCAGCTTTCCATCTCCCAAACACTTGAGAGGAAGAGGAAGTACCCCCCTACCCACCCGCGATTCCTGGCCCTGAATGCCAGCATTTCAAAATTCTTGGCCTTTGAAATGCTGTCATTCCGTCTGGTGGAGACGCACAGTTTTAAAAACCTTATGTCGGTGGCTGTCCCACAGTACGCCGTGCCCAGCCGCCACTACTTTTCCAGGCAAGCCATCCCTTCCCTGCACAACCAAGTGGGGGAAAAAATCAGGTGTGCACTGCGCAACACCATCTGTGCCAAGGTCCACCTAACTACCAATACGTGGACCAGTAAGCACGGTCAGGGGCGTTATATCTCCCTAACTGCACACTGGGTAAATGCAGTGGCGGATGGGCCTGAGGCGGGTAGCAATTTGGCGCATGTCCTTCCACCACCGAGGATTGCAGGGCGCTTCAGTTTGCCTCCTGTTCCTAACTCCTCCTACTCCGCTTCCTCATCCTCTACCGCCTCCTCATCCGGTCAGCGTAACACCTTCACCACCAACTGATTAAGCACACAGTCAGTGTGTGAAACGCGTCTACCTTGTCACGATTGTCATATTTGGATGTCCAGTCAATAAATCTGGATTTTGACTCAACCTGGAGTGCTATTATCAACTTCAGCACGGCCAGGGGTAAACGACAGCAGGCAGTTTTAAAACTTGCCTGTTTGGAGGAAAAACCACACACCGCGCAGGAGTTGGAGGAGCATGGAACAGCAGACAAATGAGTGGTTGCTGCCAGCGAGCCTCAAGCCCGGCCTGGTGGTGTGCGATAACGGGCGAAATCTCATAGCAGCTCTGGGCCTAGCCGGTTTGACGCACATCCCTTGCCTGGCACATGTGCTGGATTTGGTGGTGCAGAGGTTCCTTAAAAATTACCCCGATATGTCAGAGCTGCTGCAGAAAGTGCGGGCCGTCTGTGCGCACTTTCGGCGTTCTCACCCTGCTGCTGCTCGCCTGTCAGCGCTGCAGCGTAACTTCGGCCTTCCCGCTCACCGCCTCATATGTGACGTGCCCACAAGGTGGAACTCCACCTTGCACATGCTGAAAAGACTGTGCGAGCAGCAGCAGGCCATAGTGGAGTTTCAGCTGCAGCACGCACGAGTGAGTCACTCTGCGGAACAGCACCACTTCACCACCAATAACTGGGCCTCCATGCGAGACCTGTGTGCCTTGTTGCGCTGTTTTGAGTACTCCACCAACATGGCCAGTGCCGATGACGCCGTTGTCAGCTTAACTATCCCACTTCTATGCCTCCTTCAAAAAACAATTCGGGCGATGATGGAAGAGGATGTGGCACAGGAGGAGGAGGATGAAGAGGTAACATTTCCAAGGCTTACAGGGCAGTCATTCGCAAGGTGCTCCGAGGGTGGGTTCCTGCACACACAAACGCCAGGGACACAATTGTCCAGCAGGGGCACAGTTCTGGAGGATGAGGAGGAGGAGATGGAGGAGGAGATGGAACCATGTTCACAACAGGGTGGCACCCAGGCCAGCTCATGGCCATCACTGGTGCATTCCTGGGGGGATACAGAGGACACAGACGATACACCTCCCACAGAGGACAGCCTTTCATTGCCTCTGGGCAGCCTGGCACACATGAGCGATTACATGCTGCAGTGTCTCCACAACGACCGCCGAGTTGCCCACATTCTAACTTGTGCTGATTACTGGGTGGCCACGCTGCTGGATCCCCGTTACAAGGACAACGTACCGTCCTTAATTCACTCACTGGAGCGCGATCGCAAGATGCGTGAGTACAAGCGCACGCTGGTAGACGCGATGCTGCTGGCATTCCCACCTGACAGCGGGGCCACAGTGGAAGCACAAGGCCAAGGCAGAGGAGGAGGAGGAAGAGGTCGCCAACGCAACCAGGGCACCGCCAGCACCTCAGAAGGCAGGGTTTGCATGGCCGAAATGTGGAAAAGCTTTGTCAGCACGCCACAACAAACAGCAGCACCAGCAGCTCATATGGAACGTCTTAGCAGGAGGCAGCATTTTACCAACATGGTGGAGCAGTATGTGTGCACACGCCTACATGTAGTGAATGACGGGTCTGCCCCCTTCAACTTCTGGGTCTCCAAATTGGGCACATGGCCTGAGCTTGCCCTTTGCGCCTTGGAGGTGCTGGCGTGCCCTGCAGCCAGTGTATTATCTGAACGTGTATTTAGCACGGCTGGGGGCGTTATCACAGACAAGCGCAGCCGCCTGTCCAGAGACAATGTGGACAAGCTCACGTTCATTAAAATGAACCAGGCATGGATCCCACGGGACTTTTCCGTATCTTGTGCAGAATAGAGATGGATACCGACCTTACCCAGCCATTGTTCTATTTTTGCTCTCACTCTTTTGGGATGTACCCTCATTTAAAATGACTGAAAAAAAGCAGTGTTGGCTACCTCGTCCTCCTCCACCGCCGCTTCCACCTGTCACCGCCACATCCACCACCACCTCAACCTCCCTCCTACTCCATATGGGCCTCGTCCTTCACAGATGAAGAACATTGTTTTATTTTTCTGTTTTTTTTTTGTTGTTTTAAGTTATTTCCCTATCCACATTTGTTTGCAGAGCACTCGCCATGCTCTTAACTACGTTTTGCTGCCATTTGCAGCACTCTAGCCCTTTCCATTGGTGTTTTAGAGCCATTTTAGTGCCTGAAAGTTCGGGTCCCTATTGACTTCAATGGGGTTCGGTGTCCGGGTAAAGTTCGGAAAAAGTCCGGGACACGGATCCGGACTTTTTTTTTAAGTTCGGCCGAACCCGCCGAACATGGACATCCAGGTGTCCACTCAACTCTAGTTAACATCCATTTTCATCCGCTTCTGTCAATGTCCGTTTTTTAGAACGAATGAATGCCCTATTTTTCAAAAAAATTGATCGGACGAAAAACGGATGTAAACTGACAAACGGTCCGTTTTTAATCCATTTTTACATTGGTAGTGGATGTAAAAAAACGGATGAAAAACGGATAAAAAAAACGGTTGAAAAACTGATACATTTTGATGTGACTGAACTGATGAACTGAACGGACCGTATGTGTGAAAGAGGCCTAAGACATTGGATAATATCATGATATACATGGAAGTTTCAATCTACTAAAATAATTATATAAAAAAATAAATCACAATATTTTTTCTTGGCCTAACTCTGAGTACTTTCTTTAGGACATAGGCAAATCTCATAGTTATACTTATCCTTCAAGTGTTCCCAAGTACTACTTTACCTACTATGGCTGTATAACCAAACATTAGTTATAAAAAAAGGAAAAATACTTGGGAATCAGATACCTTATAATATTAAACAACTGTCACAAGTAATTGTAGCATCACCTGCATCACTTGTGAATGTTACATACTCAGCCTTACCAAGCTATACACTAAGCAAATACAAAAAAAAAAACATCTGTACTAAGCTCTTCACTCAATGGGGGCAATTTACTAAAAGACTATTCACTTTTGGAAGGGAATTTGCACTTAGCTAAAGGAGAATGTGGATTTATCTTCTGCCTACTTATCTACTGGTTTAGAGTTACACACCAATTATGTCTGCGCAGTAAGTTCCTGTAGCTCCCTCTGCCTGTGCTGGAGCCATAGATTTCTACAGACCAGCTTTTCTCGACCAAGGTTCCATTAAACTCTGGGTTTCCTCCAGAGGTTGCTAGGGCTTCCTTTAGCAAATAAAAATGAAAATTCAGCACTTAAAATCAAATGGATGGGTAAGCAGCTGTACACCAGGATAGGTCAAACCTACCAAAACCTATAATATGCAGTAAAAGAAAATAAAGTGCAGCGCTATAAAATTACAAATAGTGCATAAAATCATTCACATTAAAATGTATAAAATGCACAATAAAAAGCATGTGGATCATAAATCATAAAGTCCTTAAAAGCTGATTTCCAAGATGAAAAGCAAGAATAATTAAAACGACACTGCAAACGTGACTCCTCCACCACAGATAATACAGCCTCTCACCTCCTGTATTCGACCACTAGGAGTCACAACACTTTGTATCAGTAAGCCAGAGACAGATAGATCTGTATATCCAGGATCCAGGGGCGTAACTACAGGGGTTGCAGGGGTTGCAATTGCAACCGGGCCCCATGCTCCAGGGGGCCCGTGTGGCTCTCCTGTACACCTGGATAGGAGGGGGCAGTGGGGGCAGCATGTAGAGAAATCACTGTCCTCCTTTTTCCTCCTGTAGCTGCAGGAGTAAAATGGAGGAGATTGGTTGCTCTGTATGCTGCCCCCGCCACTCCTCCTATCCAATTCCCTTGTGTTCCGCTGTCTCTGGGCCCTGTGTGCTCCCCCGGTCCCCCCCCCCCCCCCACTGTGCTCCCTCCCCTCTCCTGCTGGAGACATATATGTATTTCTCTATGCGCAGGTTTTATATGTTTTTAATCTGTATGATGTTCCAATCGGAGAGCTGCGGTTGTTGTCATATTCCGATTTTATATTGGTTTTAAATTGGATATTTATTTTAATATCTAATATTTTGCTCGACTGTCTGTTAGGCAGTGAATTATTCGGGCATTTCCAATTATATTGCCATCATTTATTTAGTCACTGATGGTGAGCTGCAGCGGAGCTTCAGGGGTTAATCCGTGTTGTATATTTCCTCTGACCACTGCTGTTCAGCTCTGTTATTCTTATTTCCTGTGTCTACAGGAAGCTGGGCTGGTCCTTGGTTGAAGGGGGCGGAGGATTTCCATTCCCCTTCACTTCCTGCTTTGTAATGACCTGGCTTCTGGTTGCTATGAGACGCCTTTATAATGAGCGGGTGCGGTCTCCCTCCTTACCCCTGCTGAGGAAGTCATGCCTATTGACGTAATGCATACGGGGGAAGGAGTCTGATGTCACCCGCAGCTCTCTGAGATCCTGGAACACATGTCTGCACTTTCGCTTTCATCTGGCACTGTGACAGTGCCTTGCTTGTGAGTGATGCTTTATTTTTTACTTTAATAAATGTCCTTAATTAAGCGGAGAGCATTAGATCGTTTTATTTATCTTTTCCAGATTGCCATACATGAATTTCTGAGAATCTGTTGGATCCTGGATATACAGATCTTCTGGCTGTCTCTGGCTTACTGATACAAAGTGTTGTGACCCCTAGTGGTCGAATACAGGAGGTGAGAGCAGGGGCGTAACTACAGGGGTTGCAGGGGTTGCAATCGCTACCGGGCCCCATGCTCCAGGGGGCCCGGTAGCAAACCAGTGGGTGAACTTAAAGGATCGCAAAGGTCACACTTGCGACCGGGCCCTGGCTTTGCACCACTGTGGGGAGGCCCCAAGATTGCAGGAAGGGGGCCCACTGCAGAACTTGTGAAAGGATCCTGCTGCGGGACCGTAATAAAAGGCCATGCAACGAGTGTAAAGAGCCCCAGGATTAGTGGGAAGAGCCCTGGGCTTGAAGGGAAGGGCCCCGGCCAGGGGTCTGGGGGGCCCTTCATGGTTTCTTGCATCAGGGCCCTGAAGGTTCTAGTTACGCCTCTGGGTGAGAGGCTGTATTATCTGTGGTGGAGGAGTCACGTTTGCAGTGTCGTTTTAATTATTCCTGCTTTTCACCTTGGAAATCAGCTTTTAAGGACTTTATGATTTATGATCCACATGCTTTTTATTGTGCATTTTATACATTTTAATGTGAATGATTTTATGCACTATTTGTAATTTTATAGCGCTGCACTTTATTTTCTTTTCCTTTAGCAAATAACAATTTCTGCCTCTCAGATAAGTAACCACTGCCATCAATGATCTTTACTTATCTGTAAGGGAGAATTCTTCACACTTACTGAAAGTTGTAAGAAGCATTCTTCTTAGTGTTCATCATATTAATGTACCGTGTACCATAAGCTTTAGATAATTGTTAGTAGGGGTTCCCAGAGACTGGAAAGTTTTTTCAAGAGTTACTTTTATGTTAAAAAAGGTATCCATCATATGTAGCTTAGTGGAGCTAACATTTTTTTGTCTAATACTCCTTTTGTCTAATACTAATTGTCATAATACTCTACACCACACACTCCCTCCATTGTATATAGCTTAGTGGAGCTAACATTTTTTGTCTAATACTCATTTTGTCTAATACTAATTGTCATAATACTCTACACCACACACTCGCTCCCTCCATTGTATGTAGCTTAGTGGAGCTACCATTTTTTGTCTATTGCATATCTGTATGCTAGTGCATGGAATGGTAAAATACTCTTTGACTTACTGATATTATTCATATTGGAGAGCGCCACATAGTTGGGCCTGTATCTGAGGGTGATGCTGAAAGTTGCTTTCATTGCTGGCTCATCAAAGCATGGGAATGCCTTCCTTGCATCGGGTGCTTGCATTTGGGTGGTGGCGATAATTCTGGTAACAAAAAAGACATTAGCTGAAAAATCATCTACTGTACTGCTAGTTCTCAATTTCAGTTACATTCAGTATATATCTTAATAGTCACGCAAAATTATTAGTGCTCAACCAGTATCCGTGCTGGAAACACATACATTTAGTGGGACTATGTTATGACATGCAGATTGCACAAGGGTACTTCACTTGTGGATATTCTTTATATTTTGAGCACTTGAAAGATCAGAAGAGGTGCTGATAACCAGGGGTCATACTAAAGTGGGGTACATACTAGTAGAAAATCTGCCAAAAATTCCCGTCCGAGATAAAATCGTACGATTTTCGGCTAGTGTGTACACAACTTTCAGCAGCCGATGCCGACATTTTCAACAAAAAAAAACGGAGGGACAAACACCAAACTTTTTATTGTCCGTCCCCAGACGACCAATTTTCGTTTAATGTGTTTGCAGTACGTCCGTGAAAAATCGGATACAAAAGACCGCGCATGATCTGAAGTTGCTGACAACCCGGAAGTCTAGGAACAAATGTCCCAAAAGAAAAAAAAATCGTACGTGAAATTTCATGAACATTTATGCACTGTCAACTAAAAACAGTAATGGACGTTGAGCAAGAGAGAGAAAGGCTTCAAGCCTACTGCCCATAAGACTCTTTGCTACTGGCAGTAGAATCCACAACTTCTGCCGGACTTCTCCCCTTGGTGACTGATGTACTAGTGGTGATTTCCTTTCACTTCGGAACACGGACTATTTCTTGTGGACAACAATTTAATCTTTGATTTGGACATTATTTACACATATATTTTTAATGGTTTAATAGTTACACTCTGCACTTAAGGTGATATTGCACTGTGTGGATATGAATTTATTTTTGATTTGGACATTATTTTACATTTTTTGATTTTGCACTTTTAAGAAGGTAAACACTGATCATTTTGCACAGGTTTGCACTATACACTTTAGGTGATATTACAATATTAGTTTCTCAGTGTTTATATATAGCATTTTATATGTTGAATCAATCTAACCATATTTCATGATTTTAGCACAGCACTGTTTTACTATACTTTCTGAATTGCTTCCAACAATATTGTTGTGTTGCTGCGCCCACGGCTGTTCTTTACATTCAGTAAGCGCAGTAGTGTAGTTTCTTTCTATATAGACTTGGTCACACCGTACTATTGAGGTGCAGTGCAGTAAAGCAAGCGTGTTTTTGCACATGTTAGTATGTGCAGTGTTAGGCAACCCATTCAAAATGAATGGGCTGGTATGGAGCTAAATGATTCAGAAATCCAAACCTACACTTTTTTTTTTTTGACAGCGCATGTTCGTGCAGCGCACCTCTGGTGGCATGGTGCGTTGGGGTACAATTCAGAATGAACTGCAACACATCGCACTATCATGCGTAGGATGCATTGCCTCACTGTAGTAAGACGCAAGGTACCGCTTGCTTTTCCACAATGCGATAGGGATTCAAGAACAATTCTGCAACATAACTCATTTCACTGAAACCAAATCTATGTTTAGCCTAGTTTTAGTTATATATATTATTGGGTAGCAGTAATAGTTGTGAGAGTAGTAGGAAGACTAATCATCAAACTTACGGCATTACCTAAGATAACACTACGTAGATTCACAGTTATATTTATAGTTATGCTCATGAAATTATGCAGTTTGAAAAGCTTTGTTCTTATTCCACAGCAATCATATAAAATTTTATATAGCTACTTACTTGGTTACACCATTTTCCACATATTCACTGCGGTAAAATCCTGCCAGATCATCTGCCAGTTCTCCAATAAATTCTGTGTGAAGCTGGTATGTTTTACCGGTTTGCAGATGCTCAGCAAGATGCAGCACCAGGTAATTGGTTCTCACTACTGTCTCCCAATTATTGATGGTAATAGTTTTACCCGTATCATCCTGGAGCACAGGAGTACTATGGTTAAGTTTGTTGCTGTGGATAATAACAAGATTGGTGGACACAACACATCTGAAGTGGGCGACACTTTTTCCATGAAAGACATAGAGTCCTCTAGCATCCTTCTCCAAGACCGGTCTGAGGTCAACATCATAGTGATCAGGTACCAGACTCTTTGGAAGCCGGTATTTGTCCCAAGGTTCATTTGATGCAGGTGTGGTAGGTTTCAGCGCGGTGGTGGTGGTACCGGTACCAGTACCGGTGGGGCTACGAGTACTGGTGGGGGTGCTCTGGGAGGCTGCACTTGTTGGTCCTCCATTCTCTACTTTATTATTATTGGATTTCTCATTAGAGTAAACTACCGCCAGTGCAATGATTGTTGCCACTGCAGCTATGGCAAAAAAGATGGTAACAAAGGCAATAAGCTTACTAACATAGAAGCCCTTTCCCATGGTGTCGATAGGAGATGCCACAAGAACAGGGGATGGAGATGTAGTCCTTATATACTCTGACAAGCCAAGAGTTTTTATTACAGTACAGTTACTTGGTGAAACATTAACTTTTTGGGGCAAAGGCTGAAAGTAAAGCAACCTTATTGTCCTTCCAAACGTTCAGCTTTTGCTCTATGCATTGATAGCTCAAACTGTCGAAATAAAGCTGATGTGAAAAGTACACCTAAAAGAGAAAAAAGGCAGGATTACATATACTTTATCACTCTATCATTTGTTGTCAAATTAAGAAATTAAAGCTATGCACTTTTCTATTTCTTTAACTACTTCTGGACCGCAACGATTTACCCCTTTAATGACCAGGCCATTTTTTGCGATTTGGCACTGCGTTACTTTGACGGACAATTGCACGGTCGCTCGGTCTATAAAATAGATCTTTCTTTTGGTGGTATTTGATCACCTGTGTGATTTTTATTTTTTGTGCTATAAACAAAAAAAAGGGCAACAATTCTGGAAAAAAAAAAAAAAGAAACAATAATTTTCACATTCTGCTATATGACATTCCCAAAAAAAAAAAAAAGTTAAAATTCTAAATTTTTTTTATATTTTAGGCCAATTTGTTTTCTGCTACATATTTTTGGTAAAAAAAATTGCAATAAGCGTATTTTGATTGGTTTGCGCAAAAGTTATCACGTCTACTAACTATGGGAAAGATTTATGTCATTTTTATTGTTTTTTTTTTTTTTCTACTAGTAATGGCGGCGATCTGCGATGTTTTGCGGGACTGCGACATTGCAGCGGACAGATCGGACCGCTAACTGACATTTTTAACATTTTTGGGGGGACCAGTGATCAGTGCTAAAAATATCCACTGTTACTGTAATAATGACACTGGCAGGGAAGGGATTAACACAGGGTGATCAAGGGGTTAAATGTGTACCTAGGGGCGTGATTCTAACTGTATGGGGGTTGGGCTTTTGAAATGATCACAGAGACCTGTGTTCCTACATAGGATCACAGGAGCTCTGTGATCATTCCAGAGAGAAGAACGGTCAGGTGTACTTACAACAGCTGACCGTCCTTCTCTCTCAGCGGGGGGAGGGATTGCGGGTGGCAGGCGGCAATCGGAGCCGCCTGCCTCGTACATCTGAGTCCCCGCTGACGCACACTCGCCCTCTAGCTGCAGGCGCGCGACCGACGTAGACCTACATCGGTTCGTGGAGGAGGGGCTGCCTGCCGCAGTAAAACTGCGGGGGCGGTCCAGAAGCTGTTCATGTGCAGCCAGTGGGCATATACAGAATGGGAGGAGCTGAACATAGGTTCTCACCCAGTGTTCTCTCATCAGTAAGAATACATTGTACATCCTAATTCATAAGAAAACTAATACATTTAAAAAGAGCCAATCACACAGGACCCAGAAGAGGGGGGGGGGGGAGGAGGAGGTGCACATATACAGTATAGCTGTGCTGGAGGGGAGGGGTGCACATATACAGTATAGCTGTGCTGGAGGGGAGGGGTGCACATATACAGTATAGCTGTGTTGGAGTTTGAATGAAGACTACCATAGGAGAAGGAAGCTGGACACGGGGGGGGGGGGGGGTGACTGTCAGTGTAGCTGGAAGTGCTCAGGGGTCTCGGCTCACACTCTACAATGATCATAGTACAGGCAACCACACTAAGCCTACGTTTTCACCAGTATGACTAATCAATGGTACCTGTTCCCATCTATGCGACTTTTAAAATCAGCGACTGAAAAGGTACCTGCACTACTTTCATTCAACATTTTATGCGACTTTGATCCAGAGAGTGTAAAGTTGGATCAAAGTCGCACTCTAAATTGCAATAATGGAAACGTAGACTAAAGCTCCATTTCCACTAGTGTGACTTGTCATGCGACTTTGGACAAACAAAGTCGCATGACAAGTCACAGCCCATTGATTTTAATGGTACCTATTCCCATGTATGTGATTTTGAAAATCACCGACTTTGAAAAGGTACCTGCACTACTTTAATGCAACTTTTGATGCAACTTTGATCCAGAGAGTGTAAAATTGAAGCAAAGTCGCATCAAAGTTGCACTCTAAATGGCATTAGTGGAAACATAGACTAAAGTTCAGTTTCCACTAGTGTGACTTGTCATGCAACTTTGGACACACCAAGTCACATGACAAGTCACAGCCCATTGATTTCAATGGCACCCGTTCCTATCTATTTTGAAAATCAGCAACCTTGAAAAGGTACCTGCACTACTTTGATGCAACTTTTGATGCGACTTTGATCCAGAGAGTGTAAAGTTGGATCAAAGCTGCACTCAAAGTCGCACTCTAGCCTAGTGGCTACGTTTCCATTGGTGACACTCTGAAGTTGTGCAATTTAGAGTGCGACTTTGAGTGCAGCTTTGATCCAACTTTACACTCTCTGGATCAAAGTTGCATCAAAGTAGTGCAGGTACCTTTCAAAGTCGCTGATTTTCAAAGTGGCATAGATGGAACGGGTGCCATTAAAATCAATGGGTTGGGACTTGTCATGCGACCTAATGTGTTCAAAGTCGCATGACAAGTCTTACTAGTGGAAATGGAGCATAAAACTCATTACTCACATGTCATGAGGAATAGAAATCGATCTGTATCCTTCTAAACTTTCACAAATGTTCCTTTGTACCTTATTTCTTTCATATATTTTGCCAGTCATATGACCTCCCCCCTCCCCCTCTCTCTCCTCTCTCTCTCTCTCTCTCTCTCTCTCTCTCTCTCCTCCCCCCCTCTCTCCCCCCCTCCCTCTCTCTCCCTATCTCTCTCAGGAAAAGCCGCTAGCCTAAACGAGGCTATGAAGACAGGAGATCATGTTCTGTGAAGGATAGGAGGGATGGGGGCGGGGCTGGCAGGTCTAGGCATGCCTGTCTAAGAAAGACCGACAACCCTTTCAGGAAGTGAAATGCAGCCTAGCAAATTCAGATAATGGGAGATAGTGTTGTCGGTGAAAAACTTGGTTGGGATGCAGGGAAGCTTTGGGATACCATAGCTCCCAACTGTCCCTGATTTGAAAAGTCCCTCTGTCCTTCTTTCCTCCTCATTTGTCCCTTATTTTGGTCTGATCTATATAGTTGTATATAAAAAGTTGTATATAAAATGCACTATTTATCTTTCAATAAGTGTTTCCCAGTGCTAAACCTTTCATCCAATTTCTAAGTTTCTGTAAATTTTACAAGCCAGTATAAAGGAATAGTAGTGGTAATAAAAAGCAATTGTGGGTTTAACTAATCTTTTTTTTTTTTTAATTCTCCTTTAAGGGGCATGGCAGGGGGCGTGTCCTATGCCTACAGTGGGTAATCACATTTTACTGCTTTGCAGCCTGAAATGAAGGCAGACACATTTTTTGTTTTATCCAGCTGTATTTACTAGTGCAACTTATAACATCCATTTGAAGATTTAACACCAACATGTCAGAAAAATATGAAAAAATCTAAAATAGAATCACTGAGTTGGAAAAAGGATCACCCCCTTGTGTCAGTATTTTGTTGAACCACCTTTTGATTTATTTACAGCCTTTAGTCTGTTGGGGTATGTCTCTACTAACTTTGCACATCTAAAATTTGAAATATTTGCCCAACTCCTCAGGTTCAGTTACATTTGATGGTGACTGTTTGTGGACTGCAGTCGTCAAGTCATTCCACAGATTTTCAATGGGGTTTAAGTCTGGGCTCTGACTAGGCCATGCAAGGACAATCACCTATTTTCCCGTACAACCACTGTGTGGTCATTTTTGCTGTGTGGTTTGGGTCATTGTCATGTTGGAAGGTAAACCTTCTTCCCATTGACAACTTTCTGGCAGAGGGCAGCAGATTTTCCTCAAGAATTTGATGGTATTTTGCCCCATCCATTTTCCTTCTATCCTGACAAGTGCTCCAGTCCCTGCTGCAGAGAAACACCCCCATAACAGGATATTACCACCTCCATGCTTTGCTGTAGGAATGGTGTTATATAGATGGTGAGCTGTATTGGATTTCCGCCAGACATAAAGTTTGGTGTTGAGGCCAAATAATTCAATTTTAGTCTCACCTGACCAGAACATCTTTTCCATGTGGCCCAGAACCTTCATGGTGCGTTTAAAGTGGTCAGATGAGACTAAAATTGAATTATTTGGCCTCATCACCAAACGATATGTCTGGCGGAAATCAAATACAGCTCACCATCCAAATAACACCAATCCAGTTATATATACTGTCTTGTAGACACTATCATTTTCACTCAAACCAATTATTATACACTTATTGGGATTTTTTTTTACCAAAGACATCTAGCAGAATACAGTTGGTCTAAATTTATGAAGAAATTTTTTTATTTACTTATTTTTTTTTATGAGATATATTTTATAAAAAATATCGTTGTTTTTTTTTTGTTTTTTTTTTTTTTTGTTTTTTTTACATTTTTGGTCTTTTTTTGTTTATAGCACAAAAAATAAGAAAACAGAGTGGTGAGCAAATACCACCAAAAAAAGCTCTATTTGTTTGAAAATAAATTATATTAATTTCATCTCTGTATAGTTTTGCAAGACCGTGCCATTGTCAGTTAAAGTAATGCAGGACCGTTTAGCAAAAAATGGCCTGGTCATGAAGGAGGTAAATCTTCTGGAGGGCCAGTGGTTAAGGTATCCAGGGGTGTTGGTTTCTTTACCGAGTAGAGCTAGTCCTTTTTTTTTACTTCAGTGTCCATCATTGTCTACCTGTGTCCACTTGTGGATTTGATCCTCTCAGAACTCTTTAGAATCTAGCTGTGTTCCCTTAGAATAAGGTGCAGCAAAGGTAGCCCAGTTCCCTATAGGTCTCTTAGCACTTTATGAGCATAGCCCACCTGGAGATGCTCAAAGTATTTTTAATAGCAAATCTGTCACTACTTTATTGTCTTTTATTTATTTCATGTATTATGTTAAAGTGACACTAAACTCTTCAATGAAACCAAAAAAGCCGCTCCAGGTAAGTGAGTCTCTAGGTAATTCCCACACACACTTGTAATGAATAAGGGAAATGATTCTGGATGGCTGCATATCCAAAAATCCTTTTATTGAAACTTCATATGACAAGTGGTTGACAGACAGAGCAGGAGACAAAGAGGTAGACGCGTTTTGCGCAAATATTAGTGCTTAGCCATTACCTATTGGAACTGGTCACCACAATCACCTATATACAGCTCTAGAGGGTCATCATTAGGTTACAGGTGAACTAAGCAGATAAAAACAGTAGTCAGCTGGTATCACAAAGAAAACCCGGCTGCAGTACATGGTACATACACTAAAATCTTGTGTGAAGAGTTCGGTCCATATCCACTGACAGGAAGAATCTGATACACCAATTGAGCAAACTCGACACATCATTCAAAATCATTGTATAGTAGCAACAAAATATACAAAATAATAGAAGAAAACATGTGTATATAGATATATATATATACAGTACATACATACAATCAAGTGATGTTATTAACAAATTATTTTAAAAGCAAAGTGTAAGAACATCATGAAGACCAATACTAACATATTCTCAATAAAAAAATAAAATATTTATATATATATACAGTATCTCGCAAAAGTGAGTACACCCCTCACATTTTTGTAAATATTTTATTATATATTTTTATGTCACAACACTGAAGAAATGATACTTTGCTACAATGTAAAGTAGTGAGTGAACAGCTTGTAAATTTGCTGTCCCCTCAAATTAACTCAACACACAGCCATTAATGTCTAAACCGCTGGCATTAAAAGTGAGTACACCCCTAAGTTAAAATGTCCGAATTGGGCCCAAAGTGTCAATATTTTGTGTGGCCACCATTATTTTCCAACACTGCCTTAACCCTCTTGGGCATGGAGTTCACCAAAGCTTCACAGCTTGCCACTGGAGTCCTCTTCCACTCCTCCATGACGACATCACGGAGCTGGTGGATGTTAAAGACCTTGTGCTTCTCCGCCATTCATTTGAGGATGCCCCACAGATGCTCATAAGGGTTTAGGTCTGGAGACATGCTTGGCCTTTCCATCACCTTTACCCTAAGCTTCTTTAGCAAGGCAGTGGTCGTCTTGGAGGTGTGTTTGGGGTCGTTATCATGTTGTAATACTGCCCTGCGGCCCAGTCTACAAAGGGAGGGGATCATGCTCTGCTTCAGTATGTCGCAGTACATGTTGGCATTCATGGTTTCCTCAATGAACTGTAGCTCCCCAGTTCCGACAGCACTCATGCAACCCCAGACCTCTGTCTTTGTACTCCTCACCTGGTTGCCGCCCCACACTCTTGACACCACAGGACATGGTTCCATTAATCAATGTTCTTAGTCTGCTTTTCTTCAGCAAACTATTTGCAGGATTTCTTGTGCATCATCTGTAGAAGAAGTTTCCTTCTTGGACGACAGCCATGCAGACCAATTTTATGCAGTGTGCGGCGTATGGTCTGAGCACTGGCAGGCTGATCCTCCACCCCTTCAACCTCTCCTGCAATGCTAGCAGCACTCATACATCTATTTTTAAAAGACAACCTCTGGATATGACACTGAACATGTGCACTCAACTTCTTTGGTTGACCATAGTGAGGCCTGTTCTGAGTTGGAACCTGTTAAACCGCTGTATGGTCTTGGCCACCATGCTGCAGCTCAGTTTCAGGGTCCTGGCATTCTTCTTATAGCCTAGGCCAACATTATGTAGAGCAACAATTCTTTTTTTCAGATCCTTAGAGAGTTCTTTGCCATTAGGTGCCATGTTGAGCTTTCAGTGACCAATATGAGAGAGTGAGAGCGATAACACCAAATTTAACACACCTGCTCCCTATTCACACCTGAGACCTTGTAACACTAACAAGTCACATGACAACGGGGAGGGAAAGTGGCTAATTGGGCCCAATTTGAACATTTTCACTTAGGGGTGTACTCACTTTTGTTGCCAGAGGTTTAGACATTAATGGCTGTGTGTTGAGTTATTTTGAGGGGACAGCAAACTTACACTGTTACACAAGCTGTACACTCACTACTTTACATTGTAGCAAAGTGTCATTTCTTCAGTGTTGTCACATGAAAAGATGTAATAAAATATTTACAAAAATGTGAGGGGTGTACTCATTTTTGTGAGATACTGTATATATATATATATATACATGTATATAGCCTCGGATGAACATCACTGGCTATATAAAGCTGGAGATCCATTGAGACACAAATAGGGCAATGTGCACTAATAGGTTGCAGGAGATGCACTAAAGGAAGGTTGCAAAAAATCTAAAAAAAAATGTAATAACAAAACACACACACAGAAGTGGGTACTAACAGACTGAAGGCAACTAGCTGAAAAAAAAATGAAGGAAATAGGTGCTAAAAGACTGCAGGAAGTTAGCTGAAAAAAAAATGAAAGTAGTTGTTAAGAGACTGAAGGCAACTAGAAAAAAAATTAAAGGAAATAAGTGCTAATAGACTGTATGAAATTAGCTGAAAAAAAGGGAAGATTCTCTTCAGCAAGGGGAAGTCAATCATAAAAATGGGTAAGATCCCACTCTAAATTTAGCCCTTTGGGCATTTGTGAAAATCTTGAAGACCTCCAGCTTGCGCAGCAACCAAGGTGGTCTTTTTACTTTCAATCCCCTGTAGTTGTAGAGCTGTGAGATCGCCACCATGTGATCTATTAGAATGATTGGCAACATTTGTAGAGTGGTTCTTCTGTATATCATACACATGGCCATGGAGGCGATCCCCCAACCCCCTTGTTGTTCTGCCCACATAATGTATGTGGCAGATCTTACACTTAATCAAGTATAATAAGTTACTGGTGTTACAATTTATAAAATCTTTGACACTATAATTTCTACCACTAACTGTAGACTTCAATCCCTCTCCCTTAATCAAACATGGACAACCAGGGCAATCTTTTGTGCCAAACTTGTGGTTCCCCTTAAAATTAAGTTGAGTGGTCCCCCGCTTATTACTAGATGGAAAATATATGTATGTGTCTGTGTTCTGAACAACAACAAGCCCCCTTTGTCGGAATTCTTTCCAACTATAGAGCGGTCTTCTCTTAACTGCTCAAGTAAACATTTTTCCTTGGTGCTCAAGTTGTCGGTCAGAACTCATCCTCCAGACACCAACCGTGAAGCCAGTCTAGTAAATTCCTGTTCAATTGCTTTCTGGAAACAATCCATCTCTTTACCTCCTAGACTGGATAGGGTAAAAATCTGAACGAGATTTAAATGAAACCGAATCCATCGATCCCTAATCCTCCCCTTCCTCTAATCGAGACTCATGGGCCAGATCAATCAAATCCCATAAATTGCACTAATCCCTAAAATCTAACTCAACATTAACTGGTGATACATGTTTATCCTCTTTTCGCTTATCTTTAATGTCACCAAAATAGTGTTTACGTAAAGTAAAGGAATGTGCAAATTTATTCAGATCTAAAATAGTGTCAAAAAAGTTGAAATGGCGTGAAGGACAAAAGTTTAATCCCTTTAGAGAGCAAAGAGAGATCAACCTCTGTCAGTGCCCTCTGAGACAGGTTTAAAATATTGTTGCTTTTGTTGTGGTCTTCTCAAGGGGTAACGATCCCTGCCACCCATATCTTCTTTTCTTCTTGCCTCCTCTTCGGGTTTTCTAAAATGTTTTTTTCATCAGTTTCTTTTTCTTGTTGGCACACCCTAAATCCTCTTTTAAACGCTGTGGCTGTCCTTGTCTGATATCCAACACATCTCTATCACCAGAATCAGTTGATGAATCAGCAGCAGACATTGCCAGGGTTTGATCCAAAGTCTCATTTTCCGTTTCTGAAAAGCTGACTTTTTTGATGATGCCATCCGGGTCATTGTTTTCTTTTTGTTCCTTTATTAGGCATCCTAAAATGTTGGGGTTTTCTGCACACATAAACCGAATTGGATTCATAGTCAAGCCTGTCACTTGGTAAGTTCTCTTTTTTTCCAGCTATAACTTCTTTTTCCATTTTATCAAGCTTCTCATTCAGCTTGACATTCAGACTCTCAAACATAGGTGAATCCTTGTAGGGTATGATTTCTTTCTGTATTTGTGTAATTTCATCCCGCAGCCTTTCTAACTCCTGAGTTTTAGATGCTATGATGATCCGCATCAGTTCAAATGAGCTTGCCAACAAAGCGTCAGTCCACTGCCTTTTCAAATCCTCTGATGCCAACTCAAACGTCAGGAACTTTTTAATGCGCAATCCACGGGGGATTCGTTCTAGAGCCAAATACTCCGTTAGCGAGCACTTGTCCAAGTAGGACTTCATTTCTTTAACCATTGATCGGTCAAGCTTCAAGAACAGCCATTTCAAAGTCCCAGCATTATCATCCACCGCTGCCTGTAGCTGCTGTCTTGTATCTGATCTTAAAGAATTGTCATGTATGGTCCTCAAGGTTCTACTATACCGTTCCCCTGCTACAACATCCCCACTGTCAGCAGTCATATTTCAATCATTCAATCAGTAAATAGGACCTACTAGTGTGTGTATAAACATGTCACCACACAAATTGAATTGATCCATGGGGTAATAGGCAGATGAACTCACTGAGCAAGCAAGTGCAAATCCGGAATCATATCATTTTATGACACTAAACTCTTGTTTTAAAAAAATAGGTTTATTCAAGAATGTTTTCCTAAGTCAAAAAGTACCTCCAGTTGCTCTCAGCCTCCTCCAAATCTTCAAATTAACTTTTTCTTGCTGTGATCTGACTTCTTGTTAGAGGATGGTTACATTGATTCTCCATGGTCCCACTTTATGTAAGAACATAGTCACCCTCTCTTGACCACCCCCGAGATAGACTATGGACTATGGGATTTGTTGTGTGTCAAGCAAGATCCGTTCAAGTGAATAGGACCATGCCGCAGCTGCCCTGCAACCAGTGGTGGCTTGTCAATAGGGGGCTCAGGGGCGCTGCCCCCCCCCTCAAGGCTAGTCATCTGTACATCACCATTGAACAAAAAAAAATGTGTTCCTTTAAGTGTGTACGGGGCGCCGGACACACTGTTGTCTATGGAGAGGGGTAGGGGTTTTGGTATCAAGTGATATTTTCTGGGAAGCTGATTGGCATCCTTTAGAGTGTCATCGGGGCGCAGAGCGATGCGCCCTGAACACTCCCACTGTACCATTGCCATCCTGTGATTGGTGAATAGGATGTCCGATGTCATAGGGCAGTGCTTGGGCGTCACTGTCTTCTTCCTATGTTGGAACCAGAACGCAGTAGAGCCTGCCTGAGCCTCACCCCATGCGGACATCCACTGGCTCTGCCACACACCGGACCGCTACAAAGTAAAGACAGTTCTACAACAAGCCCGCCAGGAGGACAGCTTTGAGACTGAGAATGGGAGGGAGCCCAGTCGATCCCCAACTTCAACTCTTACTTTCTCTGCTGCTGCTGAGCATAAAAGGTGAGTGAAAGCAATCCCGATCACCAGCTTGCCAGGGAAGGGAATGGATCATGTGATGGGCAGACTGGAAGAATTTAGCAGGTGGAGTAGGCCTCCAGTAGAGAGGCCAGCCTCAGCGCTTGCCTAGGTAATTTATTCTGATTTATTTGAAAACTAAGTAGAGTATGTATATAAGGGCTATGGCGCTACTGAGTGTAATAATAAGGGTAGAGTAAAAATCAGTTGCGCCCAACTTCAATATACAGTAAATAGGAAGAAATCTGAGACTGGAGCTGAGATGTGTATTGTGTATACCCTCTTGTTAGATGCACATAATGTGGTACATACACTGTATCCAGCAACCAATAAATGAATAAATAAATGCCATAAATGAATCCAATAAATAGATCAATAAATAAATAAATAACCAGTGCTGGGTGATAAAATAATAAGTGGGTTGGTCAATAACTGTGCCAACTTTAAAGTGTTTAGGTGCACATTAATTGATGCAGTGGAAATGAAAATGGTAATAAACCCACAGATATGGTGGAAAAATCCAGACAACTTGCCAAACAAAGTGCTATGTGCAAACAAATTATATATATATATATATATATATATATATATATATATATATATATATATATATATATATATATATATATATATATATATATATATATATATATACCAATAACTGTGTTATACAATATGAACAAAGTGCTATGTGCAAGGAAAAATTCCCATAAATGAATATAGTCCAATGATATGGTGGTGATATTCAGTCCTTTTACCTTGTGCCAGAAGATATGCTAAGGTGCTTGTTGCTTTCCTTAATTCTTGCTGTGCTTAATATGGTGCTCTGCTCCCCTTATGGTGTTGAACTCACCGCAATTAGTTCCCCATAAAGGGGTAAGGAGACTTAAGCAGCAAGTGGATCCCTGGGGATTCCTGTGTATTCTTCTGTATGCTTAGAATAGGTAATCTACACCTCCTGATCTCTTTGGGGTACTGGTATTCATAAACCGGAGCCTGTCGGCTCCTCTGCTGTCACTTCCAGCTATTTTTTGCTGCGTTTTTTGCCGCAAAGCAATGCCTATTACATTTTTCTGTTTGCACCCCCCAAAAAAATTTGAGCACCAGCCGCCACTGCCTGCAACCGTTTGAAATACATGCAGTTGCAGTAGGATGCTGCAGCCTTTCAAGTGGTGAAACTGCCAAACCTGAGCTGACATTTCAAATGCTGCAGTGCATTGCTTTTCAGAGGATCAGCAAGGTAAACAAGCCCCTACAGAGACACAGACAGCAATAAAAACCTGACAGTGGTTCTAACTCTGCTGCTCTCCCACCACCATGTAAAAAAAAAAAAAAAAGTTTTTTCTTTAGTTATACTTTAACACACATAATGATGCAGGATGTTTCTGTAGGTGCTTATAATTAGAAAAAAATAACAATGGTAGTTTCTAGAAATCAGTAGAAACTGTAAACATGTAAAAACATAAATACAGTGGCAATATTTAATGAAGAGATCTTAGGTGATAATTACTAAAAAAAATAAACACATTAGCATTTAAGCAGAAATGATATTGATGAAACCAGAGAAGATGAGATGGAACATAAAGATGAATTCTAATTTGTTGCTACACTACACAAGAGAGGTAAAAGTCCTTCCTTGCAGTGGGACTGCCCCCATTCTTTAAGGATTAATTGTTTGTTTAGATCTAGGGGACACAAAAAGCAGTTTTACTTACCAGTGCTTCGCCCACAGGCGAAGCTCCCCTATGTTCTGGCAGTACTCTGTTTCTTGGCACCTTCACGCCCAGTGCAGGGCCAGGATGCCTGCATTGATCATTATGATGTCAGAGGCATCTAACCACCAGTGTATATGGGGGGGGGGGGGGGAGAACCTGCAAGAATCTGTCCTGCAGCTGCAGGAGCAGAGGATCAGGTAAGTAAAACTGTTTTTTCCCAGCACCCTTGGTGCAAATGAGCATTTAAAGCTGAATAGCAAGTATAGATATTTTATATAGTTATATTAGTCCATCTTGGACCTAGTGGCAGCTGGTGTATTGGTGGCACAGCGGCCGCCCCCCCCCTATCCATGCATCCGGCCCCTTAATCTACATGCGGGGCGCTGGACGCATGGAGTTCAATGGGGCTTTTTTTTTTTTTTTTAACTAGAGCCAGAGGCTCTCACAGGCTAAAAAAAAAGGGTGGGCTCGGGGAGCAGAGCAGTGCGCCCCGAGTCCACCCACTTGTGGGACAATAGCGAATAAATATTCGCTATTGTCACATAGATCTGTCTCCTGGCCAATCAGGAAGCGGGTCCTGTTTCCTGATTGGCCGAAAGTAGAAGCCATGCCATTGGGCCAAAGCTTAAGCTGCCGCCGCCGCCGCTGAGGGTGAGTGAGCCGTGGGGGGTCGGGGGTCCTGAGTCCTGGTGTGGTCCTGGTGTGCGGCCTGGTGGGGGCCGGGGGGTGTATGGTGCAGTCCGTTTGCCACCCACCCTGGCCCATGGAGCACCAGCCGCCACTGCTTGGACCTATGTAATTATTTATGTACCATACCTGTGGAAGCTGGAAATCTCATTAGTAGACATCATTACTACAGTGATTGCTGTGGTCACCTGAGTCCCGTGCCAAGCGGTGCCATTCAGAGAATAATTTACATTTTCTTAATGAATGCAAATCACTCTCTGATTGGATGACTCTTTTAGAAAATGCAAAGTGTTCTCTAAATGGCAGCCATGCCAAGCGAGCGTCCTCCTTGGCACTGGACCTGGAACCTAACGGTGCTCATGATAGTATCGGTGCATACTACAGTGATTTTCAATTTCCACAGTAATCCCACAGGTATGGCACATACTGTACCTACTTACAATGGTCCAAGCTTGACTAATGTAACTATGCAAATGCATCCATACTAAAATTTCAATATTAATCCTTGAAGTGTGGGAGGCAGCCCCATTTCAAGGAAGGATTTTTACTTTCCTTGGAGTACTTTGCATTAACAGAGTAAGACCTGGATGACGGTATACACTTAAAAGGAAATAGAATATAGCGCAAAATACCCACTAGGTGGCATAGCTAATGCATTTGGGGCTTTGTTACATTTCCATTATCCTTACAATGTAACAGGGAAAGATAGAAAAAGAAAACAAATATAGAGAAGAAAGAGATAGTCATATGTATCTGAATATAGAAATATACATTATCTCACAAAAGTGAGTACACCCCTCACATTTTTCTAAATATTTTATTATATCTTTTCATGTGACAACATTGAAGAAATGAGACTTTGCTACAATGTAAAGTAGTGAGTGTACAGCTTGTATGCCCACACAAGCACAGAAAAAAAATTCAAACTCCATGTAGGTAGTGTCTTGGTTTTGATTCGCACAAATGACCCTAGTGCTGCAAGACAAGATTTGCTTATTTAGTGTGGTCCCCCTCCTTCTTGATAAAACACTGCATTAAACTCCAAATTATTTTTCCCCATCTTCCGTACTGTAGGGACAACATCACCATCCTGCCGACAACATCCTAGGAATGCTGAGTAGCACACATCTGGTGAGAAGACGCTGTAGCACAGTGCAGAACTGTCTCCCTGCAAGATCTGAGCTATGCAGCATTCCCCAGGATCTTGTTGGAAGGAGCATGCTGGCACTGCAGGTAGAAGTCAGGAAATAGGTAAGTACAGGATCTCACAAAAGTGAGTACACCCCTCACATTTTTGTAAATATTTTATTCTATCTTTTCATGTGACAACACTGAAGAAATGACACTTTGCTACAAGGTAAAGTAGTGAGTATACAGCTTGTATAACAGTGTAAATTTGCTGTGACCTCAAAATAACTCAACACACAGCCATTAATGTCTAAACCACTGGCAACAAAAGTGAGAACACCCCTAAGTGAAAATGCCTAAAGTGTCAATATTTTGTGTGGCCACCATAATTTTCCAGAACTGCCTTAACCCTCTTGGGGATGGAGTTCACCAGAGCTTCACAGGTTGCCACTGGAGTCCTCTTCCACTCCTCCATGACAACATCACAGAGCTGGTGGATGTTAGAGACATTTGCGCTCCTCCACCTTCCCTTTGTGGATGCCCCATATATGCTCAATAGGGTTTAGGTCTGGAGACATGCTTAGCCAGTCAATCTCCTTTACCCTCAGCTTCTTTAGCAAGGCAGTGTTTGTCTTGGAGATGTGTTTGGGATCGTTATCATATTGGAATACTGCCCTGTGGCCCAGTCTTTGAAGGGAGGGGATCATGCTCTGCTTTAGTATGTCACAGTACATGTTGGCATTCATGGTTCCCTTAATGAACTGTAGCTCCACAGTGGCGGTAGCACTCATGCAGCCCCAGACCATGACACTCCCCCCACCATGCTTGACTGTAGGCAAGACAGACTTGTCTTTGTACTGCTCACCTGGTTGCCGCTGCACATGCTTGACACCATCTGAACCAAATAAGTTTATCTTGGTCTCATCAGACCACAGGACATGGTTCCAGTAATCCATGTCCTTAGTCTGCTTGTCTTCAGCAAACTGTTTGCGGGATTTCTTGTGCATCATCTTTCGAAGGGGCTTCCTTCTGGGACAACAGCCATGCAGACCAATTTGATGCAGTGAGCAGCGTATGGTCTAAACACTGACAGGCTGACCTCCCACCCCTTCAACCTCTGCAGCAATGCTGGCAGCACTCATACGTCTATTTCCCAAAGACAACCTCTGGATATGACGCTGAGCACGTGCACTCAACTTCTTTGGTTGACCACGGCGAGGCCTGTTCTGAGTGGAACCTGTCCTGTTAAACTGCTGTATGGTCTTGGCCACCGTGCTTCAGCTTAGTTTCAGGGCAATCTTCTTATAGCCTAGGCCATATTTATGTAGGGCATTTATGTAGGGCAACAATTCTTTTTTTCAGATCCTCAGAGAATTCTTTGCCATGAGGTGCCATGTTGAACTTCCAGTGACCAGTATGAGAGAGTGAGAGTGATTATACCAACTTTAACACACTTGGTCCCCATTCACACCTGAGACCTTGTAACACTAACGAGTCACATGACACCGGGGAGGGAAAATGGTGACCAGTATGAGAGAGTGAGAGTGATTATACCAACTTTAACACACTTGGTCCCCATTCACACCTGAGACCTTGTAACACTAACGAGTCACATGACACCGGGGAGGGAAAATGTCTAATTGGGCCCAATTTGGACATGTTCACTTAGGGGTGTACTCACTTTTGTTGCTGGCAGTTTAGACAATAATGGATGTGTGTTGAGTTTTTTTTGAGGGGACAGCAAATTTACACTGTTATACAAGCTGTACACTCAATACTAAACATTGTAGCAAAATGTAATTTCTTCAGTGTTGTCACATGAAAAGATATAATAAAATATTTACTAAAATATGAGTGGTGTACTCACTTTCGTGAGATACTGCATCAGAAATTGACATACAGTCAATGCAACACTCCGAAAGCAGCTGGCACATATTGATATAGTAAAATGATGGGACAGGTAATAAAAATTCAACAGAGTAAAGTACTTTAGGATTAAACAATTGGTCCAAGAGGAGGAAAAGTAGACACAAAGGGTGCTCAATGGACAACACTGTGATGGAGCTGAGACAATATAGTAGAAAATTAGAGATACATGATACGATTCCTTGAAGAGGTGGGTTTTTTCTCTTCACCTCCCTACATAGCCTTTATATATATATATATATATATATATATATATATATATATATATACACAGTATATACTGTATCTATACTGCTCAAAAAAATTCAAGAAACACTTTGAAAAGATATCAGATCTCAATGGGGAAAAATATCATTCTGGATATCTATATTGATATGGACTGGGTAATGTGTTCGGAATAGAGTTGAGCAGACACCTGGATGTCCGTGTTCGGCGGGTTCGGCCGAACTTTAAAAAAAAGTACGGGTCCGTGTCCCGGACTTTTGCCGAACTTTTCCCGGACACCGAACCCCATTGAAGTCAATGGGGACCCGAACTTTCAGGCACTAAAATGGCTCTAAAACACCAATGGAAAGGGCTAGAGTGCTGCAAATGGCAGCAAAACGTAGTTAAGAGCATGGCAAGTGCTCTGCAAACAAATGTGGATAGGGAAATAACTTAAAACAACAAAAAAAAACAGAAAAATAAAAAAATGTTCTTCATCTCTGAAGGACGAGGCCCATATGGAGTAGGAGGGAGGTTGAGGTGGTGGTGGATGTGGCGGTGTCATAGGCGCGCGCACAGGGTGTCCCGGATGTGCCTGTGCACACCCTAATCACCTAGGGCACATAGCATTATCGCTCTGTTTGCCAGTGAGGAGATGGGAAAGATCTCCCTCGGACCTGCTCTGCTCTATTTCACTTTGCCAGCAGGGAGAGTAATGTATCGGGGCCATGTACATGTAGGCCAACACATGCATGTGTATTTAAACTTTGGGGTGCACACCCTAATGCAATAGGCTGCGCACACCTATGGGCGGTGTAGGTGGAAGCGGCGGTGGAGGAGGACCAGGGCCGGATTAAGAGCATCATGGGCTTGGTGCTGAGGATTTTGAAGGGCCTTAAGGGCCGTGCCTTGGCATGCACCCAGAGGAGGAAGGGTGCAGCCATGCATGCCTAATTCAACATGGGATGCTGTCTCTGAAGCCCATAAACACATCCATGCATCGGCAACTGTCCCTCCTTGTCCGGCCTTCGTGCTGTGTGGGGAGGTTCTGAGGGAGCTGCCTGGGGAAGCGAGCATAGAAGCTAGACTTCTGTGTTTACAGGTGACAGAAGAGCGGTAACAGTGAATATGGCCAACCTGGGGCCTATATAAAGGTAGGGGCCTGGAGCTGCAGCTCCAATAGCCCCTACGTTAATCTGGCCCTGAGGAGGACGAGGTAGCCAACACTGCTTCTTTTCACAAATTTTAAATGAGGGTACACCCCAAAAGAGTGAGAAAGAGCAAAAAATGGAACAATGGCTGGGTAAGGTCGGTATCCATCGCTATTCTGCACATGGTACGGAAAAGTCCCGTGGGATCCATGCCTGGTTCATTTTAATGAACGTGAGCTTGTCCACATTGTCTCTGGACAGGCGGCTGCACTTGTCTGTGATAACGCCCCCAGCCGTGCTAAATACCCGTTCAGATAATACACTGGCTGCAGGGCACGCCAGCACCTCCAAGGCGTAAAGGGCAAGCTCAGGCCATGTGCCCAACTTGGAGACCCAGAAGTTGAAGGGGGCAGACCCCTTATTCAGTATGTCTAGGCGTGTGCACACATACTGCTCCACCATGTTGGTGAAATGCTGCCTCCTGCTAAGACGTTCCATATGAGCTGCTGGTGCTGCTGTTTGTTGTGGTGTGCTGACAAAGCTTTTCCACATTTCGGCCATGCTAACCCTGCCTTCTGATGTGCTGGCGGTGCCCTGGTTGCGTTGGCAACCTCTTCCTCCTCCTCCTCTGCCTTGTGCTTCCACTGTGGCCCCGATGTCAGGTGGGAATGCCAGCAGCATGGCGTCTACCAGCGTGCGCTTGTACTCGTGCATCTTGCGATCGCGCTCCAGTGAGTGAATTAAGGACGGTACGTTGTCCTTGTAACAGGGATCCAGCAGCGTGGCCACCCAGTAATCAGCACAAGTTAGAATGTGGGCAACTTGGCGGTCGTTGTGGAGAAACTGCAGCATGTAATCGCTCATGTGTGCCAGGCTGCCCAGAGGCAACGAAAGGCTGTCCTCTGTGGAAGGTGTATCGTCCGTGTCCTCTGTATCCCCCCAGCCACACACCAGTGATGGCTATGAGCTGGCCTGGGTGCCACCCTGCTGTGAACATGCTTCCATCTCCTCCTCCAGCTCCTCCTCCTCATCCTCCTCATCCTCCAGAACTGTGCCCCTGCTGGACAATTGTGTCCCTGGCGTTTGTGTGTGCAGGAACCCACCCTCGAAGCCCCTTGCGAATGACTGCCCTGAAAGCCTTGGAAATGTTACCTCTTCATCCTCCTCCTCCTCCTTATCCTGTGCCACATCCTCTTCCATCATCGCCCGAATTGTTTTTTCAAGGAAGCATAGAAGTGGGATAGTTAAGCTGAGAACGGCGTCATCGGCACTGGCCATGTTGGTGGAGTACTCAAAACAGCGCAACAAGGCACACAGGTCTCGCATGGAGGCCCAGTTATTGGTGGTGAAGTGGTGCTGTTCCGCAGAGCGACTCACGCGTGGGTGCTGCAGCTGAAACTCCACTATGGCCTGCTGCTGCTCGCACAGTCTTTGCAGGATGTGCAAGGTGGAGTTCCACCTTGTGGGCACGTCACACATGAGGCGGTGAGCGGGAAGGCCGAAGTTACGCTGCAGCGCTGACAGGCGAGCAGCAGCAGGGTGAGAACGCCGAAAGTGCGCACAGACGGCCCACACTTTCTGCAGCAGCTCTGACATATCGAGGTAGTTTTTAAGGAACTTCTGCACCACCAAATTCAGCACATGCGCCAGGCAAGGGATGTGCGTCAAACCGGCTAGGCCCAGAGCTGCTATGAGATTTCGCCCGTTATCGCACACCACCAGGCCGGGCTTGAGGCTCGCTGGCAGCAACCACTCATTTGTCTGCTGTTCCATGCTCCTCCACAACTCCTGCGCGGTGTGTGGTTTGTCCCCCAAACAGGCAAGTTTTAAAACTGCCTGCTTTCCTTTACCCCTGCCGTGCTGAAGTTTGTGGTGAAGGTGTTACGCTGTCCAGATGAGGAGGCGGTAGAGGATGAGGAAGCAGAGTAGGAGGAGTTAGGAACAGGAGGCAAACTGAAGCGCCCTGCAATCCTCGGTGGTGGAAGGACATGCGCCAAATTGCTATCCGCCTCAGGCCCATCCACCACTGCATTTACCCAGTGTGCCTTTAGGGAGATATAACGCCCCCGACCGTGCTTACTGGTCCACGTATCGGTAGTTAGGTGGACCTTGCCAGAGATGGCGTTGCGCAGTGCACACCTGATTTTTTCCCCCACTTGGTTGTGCAGGGAAGGGATTGCTTGCCTGGAAAAGTAGTGGCGGCTGGGCACGACGTACTGTGGGACAGCCACCGACATAAGGTTTTTAAAACTGTGCGTCTCCACCAGACGGAATGACAGCATTTCAAAGGCCAAGGATTTTGAAATGCTGGCATTCAGGGCCAGGGATCACGGGTGGGTAGGGGGGTACTCCCTCTTCCTCTCAAGTGTTTGGGAGATGGAAAGCTGAACGCTTCCACGGGACATTGTGGAGATGGTTGGTGACCCAGGTGGTGGTGTTGCTGACAGATCCTCTGTTTGCGGGGTGGCAGTTCACTACAGATGTGGCTGGAGCGGCCGAGACTGCAGCAGAAGAGGAAGCAGGATGAGCCAGAGACGTTTCTTGGTTTTGAAGGTGTCTACTCCACTGCAGCTCGTGCTTTGCACTTAGATGCCTGATCACACAGGTTGTGCTCAGGTTGAGAAGGTTTATGCCTCGCTTCAGGCTCTGATTGCACAGGGTGCAAACCACTCGTGTCCTGTCATCAGCACATTTTCTAAAGAACTTCCACGCTAGAGAACTCCTTTGAGCTGACTTTGGTGCGCTCGTTCCCTTGCTGCGTTGGGCAGTAGCGGGCGTAGTGTCTAGGGCACAGCCGCTCCGCTTCTGCACCCTGCTCCCTCTTCTGCTGTGCTGGTGGCTCTGTGCGACCACCGCCTCTTCCTCCAAACTACTCAGGTCACCTGCATGACGTTCATTCCATGTGGGGTCGAGGACCTCATCGTCCTCCACATCATCTTCCACCCAGTCTTCACCCCTGCCCTCCTTGTAGGTCTCCACAATGCTGAACGCCGCAGCAGTTGGCACCTGCGTTTCGTCATCATCGGAGACGTGCTGCGATGGTCCTTGCATGTACTCATCTTGAGAAATAAGTGGTTGGGCATCGCTGCACTCAATCTCTTCAACTTCTGGGGCAGGGCTAGGTGGATGGCCCTGGGAAACCCTGCTGACAGAGTCCTCAAAAAGAACAAGAGACTGCTGCATGGATTGGGGCTCAGACTGCTTGCCTGATTTCCAAGGGGGTGAGGGGAAAGACGGTTGGACATTGGCTGCAGGTGCCAACTCTGACCTTTCTGCAGTAGACTGGGTGGGAGACAATGTGAAGGAACTGGAGGCACTGTCAGCAACCCAATCTACTATCGCCTGTACTTCTTCAGGCCTCATCACGTCTAGAGGCGCATTATGCCCTACCAAATACTGATGCAGGTTCTGTCGCCTACTCACACTTGTGGAAGGTGTTTCACTTGTGCGTGTAGCTGGCACAGATCGACCACGTCCTCTCCTTGCAACAGGAGCTCTACCAGCAGCACCACGACCCAGGCCACGGCCCCTATTTGACGGTCTCCTCATATTTCTGTAATTTATGATCTTGCCCTAGAAAGGTGTTTATTGAATAGCGGAACAAAACAACAACAGTATCGCACGGGTGTATCTGACAGTCAAATATGCAAACTATGCCGCAATTTAATGTTTTTTACCCCAAAAGGGTGTATATTGAATAGCAGAATAGGAAAAAGGATAAAAAAACGGTATATCTCACACGTACAAACACAGACTAGGCCCCGATTAAAATTTTTTTGTACCCTAAAGGGAGGATGAGGAAGAGGAGTAGGAGGAGTTGGGAACAGGAGGCAAACTGAAGTGCCCTGCAATCCTTGGCGGTGGAAGGAGATGCGCCAAACAAATTTAAAAGGTGTATCTCACACGTACCGATACAGACTATGCCGTAATTTAATTTTCTTACACTCCAAAAGGGTGTATATTGAATAGCGGAATAGGAAAAATGTTATAATACGGTGTATCTCACATGTACAAACACAGACTAGGCCCCGATTACAATTTTTTGTACCCTAAAGGCAGGATGAGGAAGAGGAGTAGGAGGAGTTGGGAACAGGAGGCAAACTGAAGCGCCCTGCAATCCTCGGCGGTAGAAGGAGATGCGCCAAACAAATTTAAAAAGGTGTATCTCACATGTACCGATACAGACTATCCCGCAATTTAATTTTTTACACTCAAACAGGGTGTATATTGAATAGCGGAATAGGACAAATTTTACAAAACGGTGTATCTCACACGTACAAACACCAACTAGGCCCGATTACAATTTTTTGTACCCTAAAGGAAGGATGAGGAAAAGGAGTAGGAGGAGTTGGGAACAGGAGGCAAACTGAAGCGCCCTGCAATCCTCGCCGGTAGAAGGAGATGCGCCAAACAAATTTAAAAAGGTGTATCTCACATGTACCGATACAGACTATCCCGCAATTTAATTTTTTACACTCAAACAGGGTGTATATTGAATAGCGGAATAGGACAAATTTTACAAAACGGTGTATCTCACACGTACAAACACCAACTAGGCCCCGATTACAATTTTTTGTACCCTAAAGGCAGGATGAGGAAGAGGAGTAGGAGGAGTTGGGAACAGGAGCCAAACTGAAGCGCCCTGCAATCCTCTGCGGTAGAAGGAGATGCGCCAAACAAATTTAAAAAGGTGTATCTCACATGTACCGATACAGACTATCCCGCAATTTAATTTTTTACACTCAAACAGGGTGTATATTGAAAAGCGGAATAGGACAAATTTTACAAAACGGTGTATCTCACACGTACAGACACAATCTAGGCCCCGATTACAATTTTTTGTACCCTAAAGGCAGGATGAGGAGTAGGAGGAGTTCGGAACAGGCAGGAGGCAGACTGAAGCACCCTTAAATCCTCGGCAGTATGAGATGCGCCCCAAAAATTGGAAAGGTGTATCTCACACGTACCGACACAGACTATCCCGCAATTTAATTGTTTATACCCAAAGGTTTTGATTAAATAGCGGAATAGAAAATATGATCAAAAAAAGTGTATGTATCTCACACGTAAAGAAGCACACTAGGCCCCAATTACTATTGTTTGTACCCCTAAAGGCAGGATGAGGAGTAGGAGGAGTTTGGAACAGGCAGCACCCTCAAATCTTCAGAAGTATGAGATGAACCCCAAAAACTTGGAAAGGTGGATCTCACACGTACCAACACAAACTACCCCGCAATTTAATTGATCCCCAAAGGTTTTTATTGAATAGCGGAATAGGAAATGTGATCAAAAAAAGTGTATGTATCTCACACGTACAGAAGCACACTAGGCCCCAATTACTATTGTTTGTACCCCTAAAAGGCTGAATGAGGAGTAGGAGGAGTATGGAACAGGCAGCACCCTCAAATCTTCAGAAGTATGAGATGAACCCCAAAAACTTGGAAAGGTGGATCTCACACGTACCAACACAAACTATCCCGCAATTTAATTGATCCCCAAAGGTTTTTATTGAATAGCGGAATAGGAAATATGATCAAAAAAAGTGTATGTATCTCACACGTACAGAAGCACACTAGGCCCCAATTACTATTATTTGTACCCCTAAAAGGCTGAATGAGGAGTAGGAGGAGTATGGAACAGGCAGCACCCTCAAATCTTCAGAAGTATGAGATGAACCCCAAAAACTTGGAAAGGTGGATCTCACACGTACCAACACAAACTATCCCGCAATTTAATTGATCCCCAAAGGTTTTTATTGAATAGCGGAATAGGAAATATGATCAAAAAAAGTGTATGTATCACACACATACAAAACCACACTAGGCCCCAATTACTATTGTTTGTACCCCTAAAAGGCTGAATGAGGAGTAGGAGGAGTATGGAACAGGCAGCACCCTCAAATCTTCAGAAGTATGAGATGAACCCCAAAAACTTGGAAAGGTGGATCTCACACGTACCAACACAAACTATCCCGCAATTTAATTGATCCCCAAAGGTTTTTATTGAATAGCGGAATAGGAAATATGATCAAAAAAAGTGTATGTATCTCACACGTACAAAACCACACTAGGCCCCAATTACTATTGTTTGTACCCCTAAAAGGCTGAATGAGGAGTAGGAGGAGTATGGAACAGGCAGCACCCTCAAATCTTCAGAAGTATGAGATGAACCCCAAAAACTTGGAAAAATGGATCTCACACGTACCAACACAAACTATCCCGCAATTTAATTGATCCCCAAAGGTTTTTATTGAATAGCGGAATAGGAAATATGATCAAAAAAAGTGTATGTATCTCACACGTACAAAACCACACTAGGCCCCAATTACTATTGTTTGTACCCCTAAAAGGCTGAATGAGGAGTAGGAGGAGTATGGAACAGGCAGCACCCTCAAATCTTCAGAAGTATGAGATGAACCCCAAAAACCCCAAATATCATTCAGCTCTGCTGCAGGCCACAATTTTTTTTTAACCCAAGGCTGTATATTGAATAGTGGAATAGAAAAAAAGTGTATGATTTCTGAAACCACTCAATATTAGCACATGTGAACTGAACACAGCAGTGTATGATCAGTCACTCAGCACAGCTGAAGGAAAAATGCTGCACACAGTGCCTGATAGAAAAATACTTTTCTCCTTCCTCCTCAGTGGGCAAAAAAGATTGTGTTCACTGCACCCCAAAAAGATTGTGTTCACTGCACCCCAAAAAGATTGTGTTCATTGCACCCCAAAAAGATTGTGTTCACTGTACCCCAAAAAGATTGTGTTCACTGCACCCCAAAAAGATTGTGTTCACTGCAGCCCACACACAGCAAAATGGATGTGGACCACTGACACCTGCCTATCTCCTATCCCACACCACACAGCAATATCGATTGTAGTTTGTAGAACACACTGTCTGACCCTTAAAATCAGCAGACTCTGTCCCTAAAAGGATTGCTAAGATCGTAGATCGGTCACTGCAAACCCCACCCCACAAAGCAATATCGATTGTAGTTTGTGGAACACACTGACCCTAAAAATCAGCAGACTCTCTCCCTAAAATGCCTACAACTCGCCCTGCCTAACACACTCCGACCTGTCCCTCAATTCTATCCGGACACAAATGTTTTTTTTTTCCTGTCTGTCCCTAATCAGCAGCCAGCACGTTGATGTGTGCTCTCTCCCTGAACTAAACAGCAGAATGACGCCGCAGCGGCGCTGCCTCGAACTTATAAAGACTTGGTCACATGCTTCAGACGGCCAATCACAGCTACTGATTCATTTGTAGGCATGGCTGGGATGGCTTAGGCACACCAGTTAAACGCTTGTTGATTGGCTGTTGAAAGCCCGCCATGAAAAGCGCGCCAAAGCATGCAAAACCCGGAAATAAAACGACCGAACACGGATTTTTACCCGAATATACAGTAAAGTTTTCGAGTCCGTGTTCGGGTAACAAAAATCCAATTATTCGGTACGAACACGAATAATACAGTCCGTGTTTGCTCAACCCTAGTTAGGAACTAAAGGATGCCACATCATTTGATGGAAATGAAAATGATCACCCTACAGAGGGCTGAATTCAAAGACACCTCGAAAATCAAAGTGAAAAAATGATGCAGCAGGCTAGTCCCTTTTGCTGAAATTTCATTGCAGCGACTCAAATGGTACTTAGTAGTTTGTATGGCCCCCACATGCTTGTATGCATGCCCGACAATGTTGGGGCATGCTCCTAATGAGACGTCGGATGATGTTCCGGGGTATTTCCTCCAAGATCTGGACCAAGGCATCACTGAGCTCCTGAACAGACTGAAATGCAACCTGGCGGCTTTGGACTGACCGAAACATAATGTCCCAGAGGTGTTCTGTTGGGTTTAGGTCAGGCGAGTGTGGGGGCCATTTAGTGGTATCAGTTCCTTCATGCTCCAGGAACTGGCTGCATACTCTCACCACATGAGGCCAGGCAATTTCGTGCACCAGGAAGAACCCAGGGCCAACTGCACTAGCATAGGGTCTGACAACTGGGTTTCCATCCGTCCAGATTTGACGGATCGGATGTCAGCGGACATATCTCCGCTGACATCCGATGCCCCATAGGACCGTTTAGATCCACCAAAAAAACGAACAGGTGGATCTGAATGGTCCGTCTGTGTGAAAGGGGCCTAATGGTGAAGGTTAGATATCATAGCCTGCGTTCAATTCCAAGTGCTACTAATTGCAGGTGTGTATGGTGTTGGTGGATTGAAGAGAAAGACAAATAACAAAGGAAGGTGATAAGAAATCCAGAGAAAAGTCAGTTCTGAAATGGTAGAGCAATCCTCAGTAGGTGGTATGATGCCAGTCCATCCGTCCAGTGGATCCGTTCCCATCCGATTTCCCCCATAGAGATGCATGGGGAACTGACAGCTGTGTCTCTGCACACAGCGCAGAGACACAGCTGTCATCCTCCTGCTCAGCGGGGGATCGGCGGATCGATCCCCCGCTGAGAAAAGCGGAGTCCGTTTGACGGACTACAAGTGTGAAAGAGCCCTTAGTGCCCCACTTGTAAAGGGCCCTAACGATAACTGGCAGAGTACACTATCCATCTTCCTCAATTACAGAAATGTCACTATTTGAAATCTATTTGAGGCTTTCAGGCCCAGAGAAAGTCCTGCAGGCAGACCTTGACCTAGCATGATCACACCAGTGTACTAGTGTGTTGTGTAGCTCTGGGGGTTTAGACTTTTCCATTGTTTAGGCTGACCTTGTCGCACCTTTTGTGACCCTGTTACTGTTTACACTTGTAGCTCCCTACCAGGTAGGTGCTAGGCAAAGTATAGTGGGCCTTGGCTGCCTAACAGCAGGGCTATGATTTTCAGCTGGGCTGTCATGTCTCCCAGGTGTTGCTATTGAGGCTGGGGAGTCTCCCCACTGGCTCCATGAGAAGGGTTCTCATTGGGCAGTGGAGGAAACCCAATCAGTGGCACATTCAGGCCTGTATCTACCCCAGAAAGGCAGACTCTGCCGCACAGGATTCTGGGAGTGGATATAAGTCTGAGGGGAATGCATGACGCAGCATCTTTGGTGGGAAGCAGAGTCCCAGGAGGGAGGGTACGGCAGTCTCTCCTCCTGTCAGAAGGATCAGGTGTCTCGGGTGGCTGCCTGAGAATCCAGGGAGAGAGCTGAGCTGCAGAGAGGATCCGGTGTGCCGAGGACCAGTGGAGATAGAGGGGTTCAGTTTCAGGAAAGCATTCCAAGTTCGTGAGTACTGTGAATTGCCCCTGAGGGTCTGCCTAGTGTAGAGGGGGCCACTCCGGTGAAGGTCCCAGGGATCCAGGAGCCAGCTAGTGTCAAGGGGGTGCCTAGTGAGAGGACCCTGAAGTGTCAAGAGGGGGCCTAGTGAGAGGACCCTGAAGTGTCAGAGGGCGTGCCTAGTGAGAGGACCCTGGAAGTGTAGAGGGGGCACCAGCGGTTGGGCCCTGAAGAGTCAACTGTACAGTGTTAAGGGTTGCAGCAGCACAAGCAGTTACAAGGAGCTACCTCAGTCAGTCAAGGGCTGGAGGGAGCCATTCGCAGGACTTTTGAGCTAGAGAGAGTGCAAGAGTCAAGAGTTACTACAGTCCTGGATCTTCTGAGTTAACCAAGGAGTTAAAGTGGAAGTTTCAGCACAGTTCAGCAAAACAGTATTTTCAAGCGCCAGGAAGCGTTGGTCGGCATTCAGCTGGCGTCAGGACAGTGCTAACAGGCAATTTTCCCACAAAGTGTCCCAGTTAAACCTAGTTGAGCCAGAGGAGTATCCCACTCATTCCCTTCTCCCATCCCCATTACAAAATAAAAAAAAAAAACCAAAGATGCCAGAATGGTCATTGTCTCAGCTCTCAAACTTGGGTTTTCAACTTAAATGTGTTGGAAGTGTTACCGGTATCAATGGCAGACCCATCTCAGGCCTAATGCCTGTAAATTCTGCTACACACTAATAAACAGTGAGGGAGTAGGCCCAAGTATAATTTCTGGTTATGAGTTTATGTATAAGCTCAACCCCCATAGTAAATGTTATAACACTCTGTTCTATCCATTGATCTGCTTTACACTCTGTTAGTTTGCTGGCAAATGGTGCAGGTTTATCATTTTCTAATTTTCTAACTTAAACTACTTCAATACCTGCACTTTCAACCCCTTCCTGCCCAGGCCAATTTACAGCTTTCAGCGCTGTCACACTCTGAATGACAATTACTTGGTCATAAACACTGTACCCAAATTACATTTTTATTATTATTTTAGACAGATAGAGCTTTCTTTTGGTGGTATTTAATCACCAGTGGGGTGTTTATTTTTTGCTAAGTATCTGTGTAACTAATAAAATTGATCCTGTTGAAATGGTTCTGGATGAATGAAGGTCTTACAGTCTTTAAAAACTCCTGAAGGGTAGAGTAACAGGAGTAAAAATGCATGTAATTTTATCTGGTTTATAGTGTGTTGCCCCAAATATTTACATCTTTATCCATAAGCGTGTTATCAACTTGACAAGAACATAAAAAAAGAAACTGGGTTTGAGTTATTAAATCTATGCAAACAATCCTGAAAGCAGGCTTAGGTTGCGTTTTCCACCTGTGTCTCCATGAATTAGGAAATATCTGGCTTGTTACATTATGTACTATTTAGCATTGTTATGGCATTTTCACAGACCAAAAGGCAGGATGTCTCATTTATAAACTGTCCCATGCTAAGTTCCAACCATTATTTACAATAAAAAAAAAGATAAACAGATAATACATTAAGGCGGAACAAGACCAAGCTAAACTCAATTATTCTGCAGCAATGCAATGTCCACGAGCTCCATTACTGATGCCAACATCTTCTCCCAGTCTTCAGGGTTCAGCATTTTCAGTCTCTTGACTGGCTGACCAGGGATGATGTAAAGCTGGCCATACACTAGTGAATGAATCTTCATACAAAATTCTCATTAGTACATTCAAGGAATGTCGTTCAAAAGTATTTTTTTGCATTTATTTGATTGTAGAGTAGGGATGATCGAACTTTTTAAAAGTTTGGTTCGACCAGAACACCCGAACTTCCCGAAAGTTCGGCCCGGATTTCAGAACTCCATTGAAATCAATGGGACCCGAACTTCGGTAATCAAAAAACACAATTTTGAAGCCCTAAAACCCAATAAATGCCCCTAAAAATTTCCTAGGGTTCTGGGTCATGCCCCAGGGACTATTAATCACACAAAAAAAAAGTTCTTAAAAAATTGTCATTTTTGATAGAGAGCCAATTATTGAAAAAATTATTGAAAAAAAAAATGAGATTTCTTTGGATTTAGTGTCTGGGGGGTCTAAAAAGTGTACCTGTGAAGTTTCAGCTCTGTAGCATGTCCAGAACCAGAAAAAAAAGTTTGTTTGTATTAGAATTAATACAAAACAGGTTAGTAGTTTTGCTACTTTTACACCCGGCTTTTTGTTGCAGGCGTTTTATTGGGCTTTTTTGAGGACATGTTTGGAGTCAGGCATGACATCAGAACTTCTGTGTAGGGGTATATATACACACACACACATGTATGTATATATACACATACACATATATAGGTGTGAAAGTAGCAGAAACCTATGCTTGCGCTAATGAAATAATTAACACCCATATGGCTTCTCTGCTATAACACCTATATGTGTGTATGTGTATAAATACATATAAGTGTGTGTGTATATATACCCCTATACAGAAGTTCAGATGTTTTGCCTGCCTCCAAAGACCGCCTAAAAAACGCCCAAAAAAAAACCGCCTGCTGCAAAAACACACCTGGGCCAGGACACTACCTACATGGAGTTTGCACATTTTTTTTGTGCTTGCGTGGGTTTCCTCCCACATTCCAAAGACATGCTGGTAGGTTTATTGGCTCCTTTCTAAATTAAATCTAGTATATGTATGTGTGCATGTAAGATAGTAGCCTTACTGTAGATTGTACGCTTATTGAGCGCAGGTTCTGAGGTGAATACACTGTATATACAATATATAAATCGTGTGCACTATTTAAATTCTATAAATAATTCATTAAATAAATCTTATCTATGTTTTCCCCTAAACATCATTGTAAAGACAAATACCATAGATATTTTTATCCTTTCATAACCGAGAGAAAGCTCTATTATGTCATGAAAGACCGAAAAACAATCTAATACTATACAATAAAAGTTAATGGGTAATCTTACCCAGCTTGGGCTGGTGAATTAATCAACACATTTTATTTTATGTAAAATGTTATTTCCAACACAGCCATTTACTCAGCAGAAGCTGGTCATACACAAGAATTTGTGGCTGTTAATTCCCAAATTATCTTGGAACCTGAAAGAAGTAAAAAAAGTTTTCCCCCAAGATTCATACAACTTTTACCCAGGATTTACACATTTTTTCAGTTGGAATTATAAAAATGTGTGAATCTTGGGTGAGAGTTGTGTAAGTTTTGTGTAAAAACATTTACAAATAGTCCCCAGAGCCTGTACGGCAACCCGTGGATCGCAATCTACATGTTGATCGCAGGAAGCCTACAGGTAGAGCACAATCAGGGCTGCGTGCCAGTACTTTCCCCAGGCTCTGCAGCATTACTCTACCTTCAAAAGCAAAGAAGAGTGAGAGGCAAAACCGTGCTGGATGAAGGGCAGGGCTTGCTTTAGTTAACTTGCATGTGATTGGTTGCTAGCCGGTCCTAGCAACCAATCACCAGCTTGTTAACATAAAAAGCTAAGTAAAGCAGCACCCAGTCCCACCCTCTATTTAGCACTGTGCTACCTCTGTGATGTACATGCGCTGTGAGGTAGGAGATAGCTACCTACAGCTGTGTGTTTGGAGCACTAGGGGGAAACAGCTATAGAGGGGCAAAGGACATTATGGGGAGGGGGAGAGAATAAGATGATAGTTCCATGCAGGGGGGGCAGAGGAGAGGACACTACTGCGGGGGGGCATTGCAGAGAACACTGCTATGGGGGGCCCTACAGAGGGGGGCAGAGGACACTCCTGGGGGTTTGGTGCAGATGGGAACTACTGTGGGGGGGTAGGGGGTTACAGAGGACACTGCTATGGAGGGGGGGCACTACAGAGGGGGGCAGAGGACACTACTGTGGGGGGGGGGGTCAAGAGGACACTAATGTTGGGGGGTCAGAAGCCACTACTGTGTGTGGGGAAATCAGAGGACACTACCATGTGTGCGTGTGGGGAGGGGGGCAGAGGACACTACAATTGAGGGGCCTCACTGTGACACACTATGTGTTTTTATTTAGTGCTTTTGTTTTTTTTTTTAAAAGGGCAACAATGAAAGGCTATACAGGACACCATTTCCTCGTTCTGTGAGGGAGACTGGAGAGTGCACATTGCTGTCCAGTTTGCATTGTCATTGTTTCATATCAGCGGAATGAGCTGGATCTGGAGAGCTGAGTTCTGGGGTGCCAACAGACAGAGACATCTGGGTGCAGAGCAGAGAGTGCACTAACCACTGTGTGTGACTTGATGGGGAGCTGTAGAATCACTGGCACCGGTGAGCTGCTGCTTTAGGGATTTACTATTTGGGAATCTGCTGTTAGAGAGAATGAACCCTTTAGGAACTGACCGTACAGACATCTAGAACTCTTATTGCTGCCTGCAGCCTTTAATGGGACAATTATCTTGTGCAACAATGGTGCAACTGAACCCCAACTCAGCCGGCTAAAGATTTAGGACCAAAGACTGTCTCTTTACAACTGCTACACAGAGACCTTTACCTATTGCTTATGCTAGGAGGTGTGTCTCAGAGGACATTGCACCATATTGTAGCCATCCTCCTAGAGCGTTCTGTAAACTAGTTATAGTAATATTTTTCAATTTGCAGTTGATGCTTATATGCACTGTTTATTGATGACTTTGCTGATTCATTAGTTAATTCTGGTTTATCAGTAAAGAATTCTATTCTAAGTTACTATGGCATAGTGATTATATTGTTTAGCAGACTGCATCTGAACCTACCTTCTGTATGTTCATTTATGCGCAAACCACCATTTACACTAACCCATGCCAATACATTGAGTTTGTTTACCACTAAACAATCTTGTGCCTATTTCAGGATACTAATTCACAGCCGCAATAAAGGTATCCACACTTGTGTTCCTATAAGTGGGTGCAGTAACTCTCATTCAACAAGGTATGCCAGAAGGACTGAGGTTGTTCTTGGAGTCAAGGAACAGAACAGAGAATCCAGTTTACCAAGAGGCTCCTTCGGGGATAGCACTACACATATTTTCGTGATAGGGTTATGTTTTTAGCCCAAAATGTAAAAATATCAAGCAGGGACATTTTAAACATCTCATGGCAGGGGGCGATCCCATCTAGGCATTCTCGTAATAGAAAAAGATCAGTATAAATATTAATTTTGTACATTGGTGGCTTGGTGTTTTTTTTGTAAATTTATGTAACAGTTGTTTACTTGAGCAGACCTCTGATTTCAATCAGGTATCCAAACTTTGTTGTAGCACTAGAACATGAGCTCCAGAAGCTTTCCTTTGCTCTTTTTTGTATAATATTTTTCTTTAAGTTTTTTTTGACAATAGGAAAAAAATCAGTCAAAAATTGCAACTTGAAAAATTTAAATAGACAGTGCATTTTTTTATTAGCTTTCTTTGTATGAATTGGTTATATTTTCATTTTTAGAAAGAGTAAATAGAAGAAATACACTAAAAACACAAATGAAGCCCACAGCATAAAGTTTTATAAAGTGCTAAATAATTTATTACACCAGGAATAAAGGAACATTCAGCAGGACTATGGGTGTTTCTCATACCATTTGGGCACTAACAGCTTTTCTAACAGTCTTTTAAAGGACCAGAAATGACTGACACAAGCAGCACCCAGCAGAGGGCATGATATGCGACACACCCGAAAGTGTAAAACATGGCAAGTATCAGTGAAGTAGAGGGATCACTTGCTTCCCCTTTATATGGGAATATGATAAAAAATAATATTATGTCAGCGCCTTAATTATAACAGCAGTATGCAAACAGTGTGAATATACAAACACCAACGTAATATAAATAAATGAGGTTGCAGCGCTATAATAATAACTTATAGTGTAAACTTGATCAAAAAACATATGTGAAAAAGCTGATTCAATCAAGTCCACAAAAAATTGTGAGTCCATCAAAGTAAATCCATACAGTGAATCCAAAAAAGCGTGATAACGATCAGTGTTAACGTGGATTAAATTGTCCCTGCCATGTGATCCTCCACCAAACTAAGAATGCACACTCACCAGGCCAATATGCTGTCTTTATTAGGACAGCTAAAGCATATTGGGTATAAGTATCAGATCTTGAACCAGACTGATCAAGCTGAATGCGATCAATATTCACCAGAAGGATGACCACTCTACAGATATTCCACTCAATCAGGTTAAAGAGGAAGTAAACCCTCCTCTGCAAGTTGTACCTATAGGTAAGCCTATGATAAGGCTTACCTATAGGTACTGTAAATATCTCCTAAACATGTACCGTTTAGGAGATATTTACCTTACATGCAGCCAGTGACGTCACTGGCGCATGCGCTCTGAAGGAACGGCCGCTCGTGCCGTTCCTTCAGAGCCCCGTGCCGTGACTGTCGGCTCCCACGCGCATGCGCGGGAGTGACGTCACCGCGGCTCCGGCCAATCAGATGGCCCGGATGCCGCGATCCCGGAAGACGGGCGACTCGACTGCACATGTCGCCCGTCATAGAGGTAAGCGGGCGGCACGGCGGGGGCTCGTTCTAAGGTAAGTATTTCATAATGAGCTAGTATGCGATGCATACTAGCTCATTATGTATTTCTCTTTCAGGTTGTAAAAAAAAAAAAAAATGTTTAACGAGTTTACAACCTCTTTAAGTAATCATCAGACATAAGAGAAAAGAATTTTCCTCATAGTGTATCATTTATTTTAAAAACCATATAAAACTCAGCTAATCAAAGCTGAACATATCACTTCAATGAAGATCCATACAGTGCAATATAGATAGGTGCACTTACATATGAAGCCACCAAACTTGGACATAAGAATGGTGGCTATGGACCTCCAGCATGATCCTTACTTGATCCTTACTTTATAGTTACATGCTTTGCAAGGTTGAAAAAAGACATAAGTCTATCAGGTTCAACGAATACTAACCAGTAGGGTTGAGCGAACACGGACTGTATTATTCGGGTCCGTACCGGATAATTGAATTTTTGTTACCCGGACACGGACCCGAAAACTTTACTGTATATTCTGGTTTAAAATCCGTGTTCGGTAATTTTATTTCCTGTTTTGTATGTAATGGCACGGTTTTAATGGCGCGGTTTCAACAGCCAATCAACAAGCGTTTAACTGGTGTGCCATAGAAGCCATCACAGCCATGCCTACTAATGGCATGGCTGTGATTGGCCAGCTGAAGCATGTGACCCAGGTCTTTTTAAGCTAGAGACACAGCGTGGTGCGCGTCAGTCTGTTCTAGTGTAGGGAGAGAGCACACACAACGGTGCTGGCTGCTGCTGATTAGGGACAGAGACAGGAAAAAAAACATTGTGGCTGTTAGAAAAGAATGTAGGGACAGGTCGGAGTGTAGGCAGGGAAAGATAGAAAAGCATTTTAGGGACAGGCTGGAGAGAGTAGGCAGGGAGAGATTCGGAGACACAGGACAGAACAATCGTCCGTTAGCAATCTACATCGATTTTGCTGTGTGGGGGGTGGTGCAGTGAACAATCTTTTTGCCCTCACTTGAGCCCACTGAGGAGGAGGAGGAGGAGGGAGAAAAAAAATATTTTTATCAGTCTGTTGTGTGCAGCGTTCAGCTATATTTTACTACACAGTGCTGTTCTAATCTGCTATTTAAAAATTACAAATTTAAAGGGGAATTTTCCTTCATAGCCTGCTGCTGACCGTGACATAAAACATAAGACCAGTGGCGGCCGGCCCATAGGGGGCGCAGGGGCGCCGCCCCCCCCCCCCCCCCCCCCAAAAAAAAAAGAAAAAGAAAAAAAAAAAAAAATTTTGCCCACAAGGGGCGCCCGCCTCATTGGTGCCTATGGGGGGTGGGGTTTTCCACCCGCAGAGGCGCCGAGAGGCGGCCTTCTGGGGCGTAACTGTAGCGCAGAGCACTGCGCTACACCCACCCCCCTTTTGGAGCCCACTCCATTGGCGCCTATGGGGGGGTGGGTTTTCCACCCGCAGAGGCGCCAAATGGCAGCCTCTGTGGCGTAACTGTAGCGCAGAGCACGGCGCTACACCACCCCCCTTTTGTGATGTCTTGGATCATGATTGGTCCAGACTCCAGCCTGGACCAATCATGATTAAGGACATCCATGCTGACCTCGTTGGGGGCGGTGCCGGTGCGTGCATCAGTCACTCACCGTCACCGCCCGGTCAGCTTCCCGCCGCTGCAGAAGAGGAGTCGCGAGGAGGGGAGAAGCCGCCGCCGGGAGCCGAGCAGAAGAGGACGGACGTTGGAGTCGCGAGGAGGGGGAGAAGCCGCCGCCGGGAGCCGAGCCGTCGCCAGGGAAGTGCTGACTCGTCACCTGTGCCATGCCTATTCCATCACCTGTGCCATGCCTGTACCGTCTGTGCCATGCCTATTCCATCACCTGTGCCATGCATATACCATCATCTGTGCCATGCCTATTCTATCACCTGTGCCATGCCTGTACCATCTGTGCCATGCCTATTCCATCACCTGTGCCATGCATATACCATCACCTGTGCCATGCCTGTACCGTCTGTGCCATGCCTATTCCATCACCTGTGCCATGCATATACCATCACCTGTGCCATGCCTATTCTATCACCTGTGCCATGCCTGTACCATCTGTGCCATGCCTATTCCATCACCTGTGCCATGCATATACCATCACCTGTGCCATGCCTGTACCATCTGTGCCATGCCTATTCCACCACCTGTGCCATCCATATACCATCACCTGTGCCATGCCTATTCTATCACCTGTGCCATGCCTTTACCATCTGTGCCATGCCTATTCCATCACCTGTGCCATGACCTTATCATCACCTGTGCCATGCCTATTTCATCACCTGTGCCATGCCTGTACCATCTGTGCCATGCATATTCCATCACCTGTGCCATGCCTATACCACCTGTGCCATGCCTATTCTATCACCTGTGCCATGCCTGTACCATCTGTGCACTGCCTATACCATCACCTGTGCCATGCCTGTATCATCTGTGCCATGCCTATTCCATCACCTGTGCCATGCCTATACCATCATCTGTGCAATGCCTATTCTATCACCTGTGCCATGCCTATTCCATCTGCGCCATGCCTATTCCATCACCTGTGCCATGACCTTACCATCACCTGTGCCATGCCTATTCCATCACCTGTGCCATGCCTGTACCATCTGTGCCGTGCCTATTCCATCACCTGTGCCATGCCTATACCATCTGTGCCATGCCTATTCCATCACCTGTGCCATGCCTGTACCATCTGTGCCCTGCCTATACCATCACCTGTGCCATGCCTGTACCATCTGTGCCATGCCTATTTCATCACCTGTGCCATGCCTATACCATCTGTGCCATGCCTATTCCATCACCTGTGCCATGCCTGTACCATCACCTGTGCCATGCCTGTACCATCACCTATGCCATGCCTGTACCATCACCTGTGCAATGCCTATTCCATCACTTGTACCATGCCTATTCCATCACCTGTGCCATGCCTATACCATCACCTGTGCCATGCCTATACCATCACCTGTGCCATGCCTGTACCATCACCTGTGCCATGCCTGTACCATCACCTGTGCAATGCCTATTCCATCACTTGTGCCATGCCTATTCCATCACCTGTGCCATGCCTATACCATCACCTGTGCCATGCCTATACCATCATCTGTGCCATGCCTGTTCCATGCCTGTACCATCAACTGTGCCATGCCTATACCATCTGTGCCATGCCTGTACCATGACCTCAAAGTCACGCAATTTTTTACCGCGTTTTTTGCCGCGAAGCAATACCTATTAGGGATGCACCGAATGTTCGGCAACCGAAATTATTCGGCCGAAAATAGCAAAAAAAAGCACTTTCGGTGTTCGGCCGAATAAGTAAAAAGGCCGAATAAATTTGTGCCGAACAATGATGTTTGTTCACCCGACCGGCGACCCGCCATCCCCGAGCATCACTGTAAACATAGCCGGAGGCACTACAGGAAGCAGAGCGGATGCTTCCTGTATAGCCGCTTAGCGCCGGCTTCTGTCACAGGCGGAGTGATACCAAATGTACTCCGCCTCCGCCTGTGACAGGGCACAGGAGCCATACAGCAAACATCGACTCTGCAGATGGGAGGGAGGTAAGGACAGACATGAGAGGACAGAGACACGAGAGGACAAGAGAGAGAGACACGAGAGGACAAGAGAGAGAGTGAGAGGACAAGAGAGAGAGTGAGAGGACAAGAGAGAGAGAGAGAGACATGAGAGGACAAGAGAGAGAGAGAGAGGACAATAGAGAGAGAGAGACATGAGAGGACAAGAGAGAGAGAGAGACATGAGAGGACAAGAGAGAGAGAGACATGAGAGGACAAGAGAGAGAGAGTGAGAGGACAAGAGAGAGAGCATGAGAGGACAAGAGAGAGAGACATGGGAGGACAAGAGAGAGAGAGAGAGAGAGAGACATGAGAGGACAAGAGAGAGAGTAAGAGGACAAGAGAGAGAGACATGAGAGGACAAGAGAGAGAGACACGAGAGGACAAGAGAGAGGACAAAAAATTGGCAAAATAAATGGAAAAAATGCGAAACACCGAGTTCGGTATTCGGCCTTTGGCCTTCGGCCAAGCATTTCATTATTATTCGGCTTCGGCTTCGGCCAATTTCATTTCGGTGCATCCCTAATACCTATTACATTTTTCTTTTTGCGCCCCCCAAAAATTTTGAGTACCAGCCGCCACTGCATAAGACACTGCTGTGTTCACATCTGCTGTTGAAAAATCACCAATTAAAGTGAAAAATAATTATTCATTTTTTCATTCATACGTTACTGTGACATACAGCCTTTACACACAGTGCTGTTCTAATCTGCTATTTAAAAATTACAAATTTAAAGTGGATTTTTTTTTTTTTTTTACATTTTTTCCTTCATAGCCTGCTGACCGTGAGATAAAACATAAGACACTGCTGTGTTCACATCTGCTATTCAAAAATCAACAATTTAAGTGAAAAATAAAAAATATTTAATTCATACGCTCCTGTGAGATACAGCCGTTGTATACTGTTGATCTATTCCGCTATTTAATAAACACCCTTTTGGGGGTAAAAAAAAATTAAATTGCGGCATAGTCTGTATCGGTACGTGTAAAATACACCTTTTAAATTTGTTTGGCGCATCTCCTTCCACCGGCGAGGATTTCAGGGCGCTTCAGTTTGCCTCCTGTTCCGAACTCCTCCTACTCCTCTTCCTCATCCTCCCTTTAGGGTACAAAAAATTGTAATCAGGGCCTAGTCTGTGTTTGTGCGTGTGAGATACACCGTTTTATATACTTTTTTCTATTCCGCTATTCAATATACACCCTTTTGGGGTGAAAAAAATTAAATTGCAGCATAGTCTATATCGGTATGTGTGAGATACACCTTTTAAATTTGTTTGGCGCATCTCCTTCCACCGCTGAGGATTGCAGGGCGCTTCAGTTTGCCTCCTGTTCCGAACTCCTCCTACTTTTATTCCTCTTCCTCATCCTCCCTTTAGGGTACAAAAAATTGTAATCAGGGCCTAGTCTGTGTTTGTACATGTGAGATACACCGTTTTATATACTTTGTTCTATTCCGCTATTCAATATACACCCTTTTGGGGTGAAAAAAATTAAATTGCGGCATACTTTGCATATTTGACTTTGAGATACACCCTTTGTATTTGTATACTGTTTTTCTTTTCCGCTATTTAATCAACACCCTTTTGGGGTAAAAAAAAATTAAATTGCGGCATAGTTTGCATATTTGACTGTGAGATACACCCGTGGGATACTGTTGTTGTTTTGTTCCGCTATTCAATAAACACCTTTCTAGGGCAAGATCATAAATTACAGAAATATGAGGAGAACTTCAAATAGGGGCCGTGGCCTGGGTCGTGGTGCTGCTGGTAGTGCTCCTGTTGCAAGGAGAGGACGTGGTCGATCTGTGCCAGCTACACGCACAAGTGAAACACCTTCCTCAAGTGTGAGTAGGTGACAGAACCTGCAGCAGTATTTGGTAGAGCATCATGCGCCTCTACAAGTGTTGAGCCAAGAACAAGTACAGGCGATAGTAGATTGGGTTGCTGACAGTGCCTCCAGTTCCTTCACATTGTCTCCCACCCAGTCTACTGCAGAAAGGTCAGAGTTGGCACCAGCAGCCGATGTCCAACCGTCTTTCACCTCACCCCCTTGCAAATCAGGCAAGCAGTCTGAGCCCCAAGTCAGGCAGCAGTCTCTTCTTCTTTTTGATGACTCTGTCAGCAGGGTTTCCCAGGGCCATCCACCTATCCCTGCCCCAGAAGTGGAAGAGATTGAGTGCAGCGATGCCCAACCACTTATTTCTCAAGATGAGTACATGGAAGGACCATCGCAGCACGTCTCCAATGATGACGAAACGCAGGTGCCAACTGCTGCGGCACTCAGAATTGTGGAGACCGACAACGAGGGCAGGGGTGAAGACTGGGTGGAAGATGATGTGGAGGACGATAAGGTCCTCGACCCCACATGGAATGAAGGTCATGCAGGTGACCTGAGTAGTTTGGAGGAAGAGGCGGTGGTCGCACAGAGCCACCAGCACAGCAGAAGAGGGAGCAGGGTGCAGAAGCAGAGCGCCCGTGTCCTAGACACTACGCCTGCTACTGCCCAATGCAGCAAGGGACCGAGCGCACCAAAGCCAGGTCAAAGGAGTTCTCTAGCGTGGAAGTTCTTCAGACAATGTGCTGATGACAGGACATGAGTGGTTTGCACGCTGTGCAATCAGAGCCTGGAGCGAGGCATAAACCTTCTCAACCTGAGTACAACCTGCATGATCAGGCATCTAAGTGCAAAGCACAAGCTGTAGTGGAGTAGACACCTTCAAAACCAAGAAAGGTCTCTGGCTCCTCCTGCTTCCTCTTCTGCTGCAGTCTCGGCCTCTTCATCCACCTCTGTAGTGATACTGGCACCTGCCACCCCGCAAACAGAGGATCTGTCAGCAACACCACCATCTGGGTCACCAACCATCTCCACAATGTCCCGGGGAAGCGTTCAGCTTTCCATCTCCCAAACACTTCAGAGGAAGAGGAAGTACCCCCCTACCCACCCGCGATCCCTGGTGCGTGGCTGGGGGGATACAGAGGACACAGACGATATACCTCCCACAGAGGACAGCCTTTCGTTGCCTCCGGGCAGCCTGGCACACATGAGCGATTACATGCTGCAGTGTCTCCACAACGACCGCCGAGTTGCCCACATTCTAACTTGTGCTGATTACTGGGTGGCCACGCTGCTGGATCCCCGTTACAAGGACAACGTACCTTCCTTATTCACTCACTGGAGCGTGATTGCTAGATGCGCGAGTACAAGCGCACGCTGGTAGACGAGATGCTGCTGGCATTCCAACCTGACAGCCGGGCCACAGTGGAAGCACAAGGCCAAGGCAGAGGAGGAGGAGGAAGAGGTCGCCAAGGCAACCAGGGCACCGCCAGCACCTCAGAAGGCAGGGTTAGCATGGCCGAAATGTGGAAAAGCTTTGTCAGCATGCCACAACAAACAGCAGCACCAGCAGCTCATATGGAACGTCTTAGTAGGAGGCAGCATTTCACCAACATGGTGGAGCAGTATGTGTGCACATGCCTACATGTAGTGAATGACGGGTCTGCCCCCTTCAACTTCTGGGTCTCCAAATTGGGCACATGGCCTGAGCTTGCCCTTTACGCCTTGGAGGTGTTGGCGTGCCCTGCAGCCAGTGTATTATCTGAATGTGTATTTAGCACGGCTTGGGGCGTTATCACAGACAAGCGCAGCCGCCTGTCCAGAGCCAATGTGGACAAGCTCACATTCATTAAAATTAACCAGGCATGGATCCCACAGGACTTGTCCGTACCTTGTGCAGAATAGAGATGGATACAGGCCTTAACCAGCAATTGTTATATTTTTGATCTTTCTCACTCTTTTGGGGTGTACCCTAATTCAAAATGACTAAAAAAAAAAGCAGTGTTGGCTACCTCGTCCCCCTCCACCGCCGCTTCCACCTACACCGCCACATCCACCGCCACCTCAACCTCCCTCCTACTCCATATGGGCCTCGTCCGTCACAGATGAAGAAAATTGTTTTATTTTTCAGTTTTTTTTTTTGTTGTTTTAAGTTATTTCCCTATACACATTTGTTTGCAGAGCACTTGCCTTGCTCTTAACTACATTTTGCTGCCATTTGCAGCACTCTAGCCCTTTCCATTGTTTTTTTAGAGCCATTTTAGTGTCTGAAAGTTCGGGTCCCCATTGACTTCAATGGGGTTCGGTGTCCGGGTCAAGTTCGGAAAAAGTCCGGGTCACGGACCCGGACTTTTTTTTCAAGTTCGGCCGGACCCACCGAACAGGGACATCCAGGTGTCCGCTCAACTCTACTAACCAGCTATTTATACATTGTATAGTTTAAAAGTTAATATTAATATATTCTCAGCTTTTTGCATTTGCTGTTTTTTTTTTTTTTTTTTTGCATAAACATTTTAATACATTTTTTAAAGGAATACTGAAAAAAAAATTCCACATACAATATACAGTCATGGAAATCAGTGATAACAAAAAAGTGAACCATGTCTAGACAGGAAACAAATCATAAAAGGAGGTGAGGGTGCCTAACTGTAGACACCCTGGTCGGGGGGTACAGTCAAAAAAGAACAGAAAAATAACTGTTGTCATTAATGGCCTATACGACTGGACGTGGTTGCAAAGACAGCCTTTATAATAACCAGCATAGAAACTTGGAGACTGTAAACATCATTTATGGGAGGGTTGGAACATGGGTAGTAAGTAGTAAAAGAATAGTAAGTGGCTGACTCAAGTCATTACAGCCCCTTCCATCCATTTTCATCAGTAGCAGGCTAAGAGTAGGTAGGCTTGTCTACCATTAAAGGTCTGGGGAAAGGGAAAAAAAGGGGAGGGAGAAGGAAAGAGGGGAAAAGGGGGGGGGGGACAATGAGGGTAAAGTAAGGAAAAGGGGTTAAGTCGTCACCAACTGCCCTCTCCATCTTTTACTGATCAAGGCATTACGCCAATAGTGTGGTTCAAGGTTGTCAACCAAGGTCCGGGGGTTATGTTTTCCCTGCACAAAATCAGTTTGCATCCTGCAAGAGCTCCTGATATAATCCAGAGCTTTTAAAGGTTGTCCAGGCCTCCCATGTATCAGAGAGCTGGGTTTTTTTTTTTACAACACTGACTTAAAAAATGTTAACACTCTAATTCTTTAATTTCAAAGGCGAGTAAGGTAAAGGAAAGACATTGAGTTACAACAGAAAGCATCACCCGATATTTCAGTATTATATAAGAATACATTAGCATTAAAAGGTGTTGTTTCTGTCAACTAACAAGACTTTCTGACTTTTCTTTGCCAAACTGCGGTACTAAGTAATTATTTGCCTTCTGGAATGTCAGATTGTGAATCAATGGGTTTCCCTTATCTAGGGATTAGTAAAAATGAAGTATTGCCTTAAATAACACAATTATCTGAATGTGTTCATATTAAGTTACGTTATATATTACGTAAGGACATTAATTATTATTACTACGCTTTACTACGACTGTCTCATGCGAAACCCAACAAAGTTTAACAGTTTAATGCGGCTAATGTAAATTTCACAGACATGGCAGGTTAACTGCTCTACTTTTCTTAACTTCTTTTAACCACCTCAATACTGGGCACTTAAACCCCCTTCCTTCCCAGACCAATTTTCATCTTTTAGCGCTGTTGCATTTTGAATGACAAATGCGCGGTCATGCAACATTGTACCTAAACCAAATTTGTGTCATTTTTTCCCCACAAATAGAGCTTTCTTTTGGTGGTATTTGATCACTGTCAGGTTTTTTCTTTTTTGGTGCACAAATAAAAAAAGACAGAAAAGTTTGAAAAAAAAAAAAGTTTTTTTGTTAAGGTTATAAAATTTTGTGAATAGATACGTTTTTTCCTGCACTGATGATGCCGCACTGACAGGCACTGATGAGGAGACACTGATTGGGTGGCACTGATGGGGTGGCACTGATGGGGTGGCACTGATATGCAGCACTGATGGGCACTGATAGGTAGCAATGATATGCAGCACTGATGGACACTGATATGTGGCACTGATAGATAGCACTGATATGTAGCATTGGTGGGCACTGATAGGCAGCGCTGATGGGCACTGATAGGCAGCACTGATGGGCACTGATCGGCGGCACTGATAGGCACTGGTGGGCACTGATAGGTGGCACTGATCGGCACTGATGGGCGGCACTGATTGGCACTGATGGGGGGGCACTGATGGGGGGCACTGATGGGCACTGATAGGCAGCACTGGTGGGCAATAATGGGCACTGGTGGGCAGCACTGGTGGATGGCAATAACGGGCACTGGTGGGCAGCACTGATATATGGCATTGGTGGGCAGCACTGATAGGAGGGCACTACTGGCAGGCTGTTTGCCATCCCTGGTGGCCATGGTGGGCATCCCTGGTGGTCATGGGTGGGCATCCCTGGTGGCTCTAGTGGCATCCCCTCCCCCCAGGGCTGCACTGGTAATCAATCATCTGATTACCAGCACAGACCCCCCCCTGTGATCAGTGAGTACTTAGAAATACTCACTGATCACCCCCAGCTCCAGTATCGATCCTCTTCTTCTCCTCCCTGACAGGATCTGTCAGGGAGGAGAAGAGATCGAAGCCGTTACAATGGCTGTATTTACATTGCATGACGGCTGTGATTGGACACAGCCGTCATGTGATCAGGAGGGCCAATCACAGGGCCCTCCTGACGCATCTTGTTGCGCTGTGTCCGAGGGACACAGGCACATCGGGATCGCGCCGCTGCGCGTGCCCGCGGCGGCGCGATCTCGCTCCTTCTGAAGGACGTTCCGGAACGTCCATTCAGAAGGACGAGACTCCCACCCGGCCGTATATGTACAATGGCCCGGGTGGGAGGTGGTTAATATTGGAGCCTTAGGTGTGGCTCCAAACATCACCAAAGGGCCTCACATAACTTTCTGTAAATATTCAGTGTTGGAGAGAGCAGATACAGAAAAGGATATAGTCAAAGACTATGGGCAGAAGATGGTCAGAGACTGCAGACTTAATATAAGTGATGGTCAAAGAATGTGAACATAAAACAATAGTCACACTGTGGACTAGGGTAAAAAGTTTAGGAAAGGCCGTTCTAGTGGTTCAATAGCCCAAAATTGTATCTGGAACATTTGATATTGTAGCACCATGGTATACCAAGCTAACTTCCCTACATCAGCATGATATCACCTCACTATGAAGGAAGTAAAAGAGAAAGGACAAAGACTGGAAAGGCAGCATTTCACAAAGATTATCATAAGCATTTACTAACTTAATATCCCAAAAAATACAACAAGGCATCCAGGAAGAAAAAAAAACCGATGCCCTATCACAAGAAATAGTAACTGCAAACATACTAACTCAACTATTCCATACATTTTAGATATATGCAATCCAGTTTGCCTATAATCACAGTAACTGCTTCTACTGAGAAATGTGAATTTTCTTTTGAAAAAGTTTCAGTAATTCAAACCAGTCTTGCAATATTTGTACCAAGAACCCGAGAAAGCAATTCTTTATCTCCATGGACAATGTTTGTTTATTTGAGGCAGAATTTGTACAAATAACCAAAGCTTCTACACAAAATTATGTGATCTGGACAGGGTCAGGACAAGGTGGAGGATGCAGGAGGGGCATCTGCTCTGAGCAGACATGGGAGTAAGTCACACATGTGCAAGTCACAAGCAAGTCTCAAGTCTTAACCTTCAAGTCTCAAGTAAGTCCCAAGTTACTGTGGCGAAAAGCAAGCAAGCAAGTCGAGTCCCTGCTAGAAGTCAAGCAAGTCAAGTCATTTATTTTGGTCAAGTTACAAATCAAGTCAAAATACTGATCTACCCCAATTTTTACCTTTAAATCAGTTAAAAGTCAGTGGTCAGGAAAGGTTTTGTTTTATTTTCAACATTAACAAAACTGCTTAGTGTTTTTTTCTTGGCATATTAAAGAAGCACTTTGAATGCCCAAACAGCTCAAAATCCTTCGTCCGGTCATGTTTCAACACCACAGTCACTAAAAACATGTTAAGTATTTCCATTGTTAAACAGCCAGTGTCCTAAAAATCAGAACAAACTGAGGTGATTTAAGTGACTGTGGTGTCAGAAACATAAAAGGCACATTCTGTTTATAGGGGTATGACTCTTGCCCTGTCTTGGGAGATTCTTGAATAATTCTACCCCTGATGCTGCCTGTACTATTACTGGTGACCATACAGTTAAATGAAAACTGATGGGGGGAATACCGCGCTTCAGGGGTGATTATTGTAGTGATACATCTAACGGTGTAAATGTAAAACAATAATTTTCCAAAAGGTGTAATAATCTAAAATAGTATGAAGTATATGAACTTGTAAATCAAAAAAAAAAAACGTGTATATGATTGTATCTGTGCCATATACATAAAATCCTCAAATATCATCCAAAATAAATAAATAAATACGTATGTTGATATATTTCTTGAATCAATATTAAAGTGCTTATGGTGGGTGTGTATTATATCAAATTAATTAAAAGTGACAATAGTGATATAATAAAGTGCACTGTGCATATCATTAAAGCAGGGCTTTTTTTCCTCAGAGAATAGGTGCAGGAACTCCCTTTTTTGGACTTTCCCCTTGTCTCCGCCCCTACCTACCTCCGTGAACTGTTCCTTGGTTCCACCCACTACCCACCTCCCAGTACCATCCCTTTTAGAAAAAACAGAACCAAGTAACATTTGTGGTACTAACAATTTTGAATGGAATTTTTTATTGTTAACAAAAAAGCAGTAAAATAGATCTCCTGCAGCCGACAACAATTGACTCCCCAGTAACAATAGATCCAGCCAGTGACAAACGGCCCCAGCAGCACCAACAGATCTCCCAGCAGACAGCATCAATAGACCCTCCAGCAGCCAGCTGCTCCCTAAACAGTAGATCCCTCCCAGCAACAACTGACCCTCAGCAACATAAGAACCACCCATCAACAATGGACCCCCATGCAAAATGAGATCTCGACCAGAAAAAATATATCCCCCAGCAGCCACACTAGACCTCCCCAGCAGCAATAAACCCTCCTGCAGGAATAGATTCCCCACCGGCAACAATAGATCCCTCAGCAGCCAGCATCAATAGACGATGTAGCACAACCACAGCCATTACATATATTCAGTGCTGGAGGTGCCGGAACTGCGTTCCCCGCGTTCCCGCTGAAAAAAAGCCCTGCATTAAAGTATCATGATTCTTCTTTCAAATATTCTTTCAATGGGATTAATACAATTTGAATAAATAAATAACATAATGTGCTCAAGTGTCCAAATCAATAAAACAAATAAATCCAATCTTCCTCTTCTGTGAAGTAGGGTTGTTTTCCTTCCACCTTTACACCTAGTGAAACAAAGTGCTCATCACCTCTAGGTGTGCTACCTGCTCATCTTAATGCTGTAAGCCATGTGACTCAAGTCCCCCACCTCTGGCTCTGAGTGCAATGCCCCCAAGTGGGGGTGGTACACGCATCTACATCATGCGTTAGCAGCTGGGGGAGGAGAACACAGTTGTGCATTTTTTGCCCTGGGTGAATCTGTCCCAGCATTAGATCTGAAACATGGTGCAAGTCTGCAAGAGATCACTCCACTTTTCCACAAAATAATCTCCTTGTCCTGGAGGACAATGATGATGTGTAATTCAGTAACACTTTACTATGGTGTCTGTAAGATTTAGTACTGCAGCTTCAGCAGTGGAGGAATTCTAGCATATTAAAATTGAACTCTGTAGAAACACTGGTATAGGGAAACCTACAGCTAACAAAAAATTAAAGAAAAAACAAAAACAGCACCCTTATGCATGACTGGTGGAGGACATACCTTGTTTTTTGAAAGTTCTTGATGGAAGTTTACCATTAGGAATTAGGTGTCAAATGCTTTTAAATTCTCACTCTTCCTCATGAGGAACACAGCAAAAGTTAAATACTTCATTGTCCCTGAAGATCTAACAAAATGTAAATCTTATATATGCAGAGCTATCAAAACAAAGTCCCCCAGGTTTTATGCTTGACCGTTGGTGGGTATGCCTTGCACAACTCAAGTGTCAGATGCTTTCAAATCCTTATTCTTCCACGTGAGGAACAAACCAAGACTTGAATGTCTTATTCTACCCTAAGGCTACATTCACACCTGAGCGTAGCGTTTTCGCGCTGTTTTTACCGCGATTTTACCGAGATTTTACCGCATTTTTTACCGCGTTTTTTGTGCAGGCGTTTTTAGATTGAATAGAAACCAATGGAAAACGCCTGTAATCTGCCCAAAAAGAAGCTCATGTACTTTTTTGAGCGTTGGGCGTTTTGCTTACAGCGTCAAAACGCTCAGATGTGAACAGGGGCCATTGAAATGAATAGGATTTGTCTTGTTGGGCGTTTTGAGAGCTGATCCTAGAGCAGAAAAACTCCCCAAAAACGCCCCAAAACGCCTAGATGTGAACGGAGCCTAAGACCTAAAAAATAATACTCATATATATATGCAGAAAAAGTCTCCAGGTCTTATGCTTTACTACTATCACTGGCTGTTATGGGAAGATTATGATGGCCCATTTGCTAGCACTGTTCTCTGCAAGAAATGTGTATATGCTCTTGCCTGTGTTTGATCCTTGACACACATCTACAATTATACCTATTGTTTAACTGGCCTAGTGAAGCCTGCGAATATAATATCATTATGCCAATCCTTATTTATAAAGTGCCTATATATTATTAAGCACTGTATAATAATACAAATAGGAGATCTGTAGTTGTATAAGGGTGTGAATTCTAGGGCTCACATTCTCATTTTGATTTTTTTCCACCATTTCCAGACCTTTGAGATTTCACTGACTGCATGCTTGTTTCCAGGCTATTAGGCAAGGAAGACAAGATTAGGACACCCTTTAAACACAATTCAGCAGCAGTAGCCCCTATATTTCTATCAAATTCCCTCCTAAATGGCTGGTGAGTAGATACGCTGGATTAGCATTGCCTGACCATTCTCTAAATGGTCCCGGACACGATAGGGTTGGAAACTGTTGGTTTCTTGGACTGCCAGCTGAGACTTGAAATTCTCATGGATGATGGTTTTGTGACTGTCAGCATTTGTGTATATTTCAAGTCTTGGAGCACTGTGACCATTTGATGCACCTGTTTCCAATATCACTCCAGATGTTACCAATTAATTACCTTATTGGCCCCCCAACGCTCTGCTTTCCAGGCCTATCTGTACTCTTCCTTCTCGATATGTGACATCCTGCTCAGTGGAGCTCCATGGAGTGCTAATGCCAGCACCTTCTCCTGACTTCTGAATATGTCACTTGTTGGATCACTTTAGGTTTTGCATTGTCCTCCAGTGTCATCCCTGATGATTCTGCCAAGCTTTGCAGAAATATAACTATCAAATATCATTGCAACAATATAAGCATTGTTATGTGAATACATTGATACTCAACCATATTTGAAGGGCAGGACATATTAGATTCCTACGCATTTGAACACATTAAGTGCAAAGTGTAAAAGTCACCAGACCAGACTGAGCACAGAGAGTGCCAACACTAATGAACACCAGCATGTATTAATAGTCCTTGTTACAACATAGGCTTGTTCTTCAAACAGGAAACAACCTACTTAAAGCGGACCTTCACCCTAAATCTAATATCCTAATACCTTGCCTCCTCTCCCCTCCCTCTCGCACTCTCGTTGAATTGGATCTTTTTTATCACAGAATATGTAAACCCAGCATTTCACATTCCTGATATGTGCCTGCTGTACCATGCACTTGAATGAAAAAGTATCCTTTCTTTATGTGAAATTCCTGGCATTCCTGCCAGTCCCTCTGCTTTCCATTTAAAAACTTATCACACTAGGCATGAGAACACAGCATGGTCAGTTTTCTAGCTGTGCTTAGAACCCAGCCTGCTCTCCTTTAATGATCAGGCTCGTGCTGACACATATCCCCTGCACAGTTATTCACTGGTAAGATTAGTGTGCTGCTGTTTCTCCCTCCTGAGCTTCTTATGCAGCTAAGAACAGAGGGAATGTGATCACTTATAAAAAATGCTTTTTATTTGTGTATACAAATGTTTTTTCTTTCATTTCAATTTTAAACTGAATAGGTTTGTTGTTTTACATGGTGAGGGTTTACATATACTTTTTTTTTCTTAAAGTGTAACTACACTTTTATTGAGAAAAAACTTTCCTCTCTGGGTGATCTATGTATATTGCAAGGATTATAACAAACTTTGTTGCAGATGCCTACCTTTTGTTATTCTGAAGAAATCCCTGTGTGTTCCTCTGTGCCTCTGTGCTAAATGGGTCTAATAGGAGTGGTTTTATAATTATCTGTCAGCTGTGCAGCTGCAGAGCACTCATGAGGAAAGCTGCTGGGCCTGCATCCCTTTAGACTTGTTCCTGTTTGGAGTATCTCACCAAAATTGACATTTTTGTTGCAGGGGATGCCAGAAATCGGACATGTTACTTAGGCAGACTTCTGTGAAAAATCCATGAGCCAATCACACAAGCAGGAAATTATGTTTCTGGGGTGTGATCAGTATACATTCTGTGTAGAGAACACCTCCAGGTAGCCATATTGCATTACATTTTCACATAATTACAGTGGCTAGAATTTGAAAAGGAAAGGTAATTTTTAATAACATTCAATTACAATATGACTATTTTTTCTTTATTTGCTATTTTTTTCCCCACGAAAGTGGAGTTACCCTTTAAACATATATCGTATTGTGCTGCAGAGCAGTACTTCCACAGTTCCCACCTAGGCAAGAATAAGGCCTGGAATCGTCCCATCCCCCTCCTCCATGTGCTGCAGTGCTTTAGGTACATGTGCACATGCATGGTTCTCTTGCAAATTTATATAGGTGGGTAGCACAGAAGTCCAAAAACTCCTCTTTTGTGCACACATGGAAAAACTCTTGTGCATACACAGATGTGCCGAGGGGGTTTGCTAGGGTCCGAGGTCTGGCCTAGATCCCCTTGGCACATCTGACATAATGACGGTGCCGAAGGGGAGTTGGACTGAGGACTAAAAGTGATTGTAAAGGCAGAAGGTTTTTTTTTTTTTATCTTAATGCAGTCTATGCATTAAGATAAAAAGCCTTCTGTGTGCAGCAACTCCCCTCAGACCCCCCAAATACTTACCTGAGCCCCATCTCGATCCAGCAATGTCCACCAATGCCTTTGGCTTTCCGAGACTCTCCCTTCTGATTGGCTGAGCCACAGCAGTGGTGCCATTGGGTCCTGCTGCTGTTAATCAAACTCAGCCAATGAGGAGAGAGAGAGAGAGAGAGAGAGAGAGAGAGAGAGAGAGAGAGGAGGTGGGGCCAAACTGCGGCTCCATGTCTGAATTGATACACAGAGCTGCTGCTTTGCTCAGGTGCCCCCATAGCAAATTTCTTGATGTGGGGGCACTCAACAGGAGGGAGGGGCCAGGAGTTCCAGCCAGGGACCCAAGAAAAAGAGGATCGGGGCTGCTCTGTGCAAAACCATTCCACAGAGGAGGTAAGTATAACATGTTTGTTATTTTATTAGAAAAAAAACTACACTTTACAATCACTTTAAGTTGCCAGTTAAAGTAGCACAGTGCTGAATAGAAAAAATGCCTTCCGGAGGTCAAATGGCTAAACACATTTGTGCTAAGGCGTTCGTGATAGCAGCCTTTACCAAACTCATGTACCACGTGTGTGCTTAGGTGACAGTGAAGCTAAAGCAACTCACCAACCTCTAATAAATGGTGTGAGCCTTGTGTCAAAGAGTAGCTGCTTCTGCCAAGGCCTTCTCACACAGATGTTTTCCTCCATAATAGATTGCTTAAAGGAGTTGTAAAGTCAGAAGGTTTTTTTATCTTAATGCATTCTATTCATTAAGATTAAAAAAAAAAACCTTCTGTGGGCAGCAGCCCTCCTCAGCCCCCCTAACACTTACCTGAGGTCCCTCTCTGTCCAGCGATGTTCATGAGTGTTTCAGCTGTCCGAGATTCTCCCTCCTGTTTGGCTGAGACACAGCAGTGGCAATATTGGCTGCCGCTGCATTCAATCAAAGTCAGCTAGCCAACCAGGAGAGAAAGGGGGCAGGGCCGGGTCGGGGCTCTGTGTATGAATGGACACAGGGAGCTATGACTCGGCTCGGGTGCCCTCATAGTAAGCTGCTTGCTGTGGGGGCTCTGAACAGGAGGGAGGAGCCAGGAGGGCAGAAGAGGGACCAGAGAAGAGGAGGATCTGGGCTGCTCTGTGCAAAACCAACTGCACAGAGGAGGGCAGTATAAGATGTTTGTTATGTTGTTAGGAAACAAAAGGAGACTTTACAGTTGCTTTAACGTATATGTAACTTAGGGCTTTTTTTTTAAGTTTTAGATTGGAGAGGGAGCAGAACAGCTGTTGGTTTTTATTGCTGTTAGAGAGATTCACCCTCTCTGTCTGTCCTGTTTTTTTTTTTTTTGAAAATTCTTTTTATTAGTTTTAAGAAAGGTAGCAACATACAAAACAGAGCCGTTGGTCATTCCCTGGCTCGACAAAACAGAGCAGAACAACAAAAAAACAAAAACACCCCAAACAAGGCCGCACCCAGTCACTACAACAGAGTATGCTTCACCACGGAGGATTACATAGACAATTATGTACCCCACACTGCGGGACAATCTCAGCATCGTTGGCAGTTTCGTTGGATTCCAGCCAGATGTTCAAAACTGTTGCAAACTTCTGTGGGCAACCTCTGCTGGCATAGGTGGCTTTATACAGGGGGATCACCGAGTTCACCAACGACTTCCACGCGGAAAGGGTGGGTGCCTCAGGCCTCCGCCATCCGAGCACCACCACTTTCCTTGCGTAAAACAGCAGAAGACCCAAGAGAGTGCGAATCGCCACTGAATGAGCCAGGTCATTTACAAGTCCCAGGATACAGTATTCAAGCTTGAGAGGCACGCGGATGGTGGTCACTCTCGTCATAAAGTCCAAAATGTTGGTCCAGTAGTCAGCCAGGGGAGGGCAATGCCAGATCATGTGCGTATATGCGGTATCCGCCGCACCGCAGCGCCAGCAGGTTGCCGGTGAGTTGGGGAAGGCCCTATGCAGTCTAGTCGGAGTCAAATGAAATCTATGAAGGATTTTGAACTGCACCAGGCGGTCCCTGGCAGCCACCAAATGGCGGAAAGGGTAGTCCCAGACGTCCTCCCAGTCCTCTGTGTCTAGGCCAGGAGCCTCCCCCACCCAGAAGGCCTGTAGGGCCTCCAGCCCAGAGTGCACGCTAGGCAGCAGAGTGCCGTAGATGGTGGACAGAGGCTTCTTTAGCGTCTCATTCCGGAGAATGGCTTCCAAGTCAGCGAGAGTGAAATCGCAAGGAGAGTCAGCGAATTGTTTGTGGAAAGCATGGCGGAGCTGTAAGTAGCGGAAAAAATGGGAGTTAGGCAGGGAAAAAGCGGGATGGAGTAAAACTCAGGTAGCTCCGGATTCATCCATAACGGGGAGTTGGGGGAACGTCGGCCAGGACCCGTCCGAACATACGGAGCCTGCAACCCCCATGCCCTGATCACTGTCACCATCGAGACAGTGAGAGGGAACGGGGGCCTTGACCCCGCGGAGCAGCAGGTTGCGCAGTGCCTCATAGGAGCCGACCAGAACCGCCTCCAGAGCCACCGCAGAGTTGGAGGAGTCTGAGATCAGCCAGTTGTGCGCATGAGTCAGGAGGCCGGCAACGTAGTACCGGAAGAAATCCGGGCACGCCAGCCCACCTCGAGTCCAGGGTCGCTGCAGTACCGTCAGTCGCAGTCTGGGAGGGCGGGAGCTCCATAGAAAAGTGATGATGTGTGAGTTTAGCCGACGGAATACTGTTCTAGGGATCCAGACCGGGGAATGGTGGAGCACATATAGAAGAGGAGGAAGCAATTTCATTTTTACCAGATTGATTCGTCCTATCAGCATCAAAGGGAGGTTAGCCCAGGAACGCAGTTTAGCCTTACATTTGGACAGGAGAGGAGTCAAATTAAGTTCGCAAAAATCTCGTATGTCTGGTGAGATCACAATCCCGAGGTATTTAATCTTGTCAGTCCAGCACAAGGACAAAGAAGGATCAGCGTGAGAACGGGCTCCGGCATCTACCGGAAGAATAAGCGACTTCAATTCACGCGCAGGCCCGACAAGGCAGAGAATGCTGCCAGCAGGTCCAGGGCCGACCGGAGCGACCCGCCGGGGTCCCGGAGGAAGAGAACAATGTCATCAGCATACAGCGCCAACTTTTCCTCCAGGGACCCCACCCGGATCCCCCCAATCGCCCCAGAGCCCCGGATGGCCGCCGCCAGAGGTTCCAGCGCCAGGGAAAACAGGGCCGGCGAGAGCGGGCAGCCCTGACGCGTGCCCCGCGCAATCGAAAAGGGACAAGACAGCCTACCTCCCAATTTAATCTGCGCACTAGGACTATCATAAAGCATGGCAACCCATTTGCGAAAGACGGGGCCGAAGCCAAACGCCTCCAACACCATCTTCATGTAGGACCAGTCAACGGAGTCAAATGCCTTTTCCAAGTCAAGTGCCACCATCACACGTGTGCTCTGAGCTTCCGCTGGAACCTGCAAATGCGTAAACACTCTACGTATGTTAATGTCAGTGGATTTGCCAGGCATGAAGCCAGTCTGGTCTATGACAATCAAGTCAGGCAGTACCCTTATCAATCTCTTAGCAAGCATTTTGGTAAGTATTTTTAAGTCATAGTTCAAGAGAGATATGGGCCTGTAGGCCGAACACTGAGTAGGGTCTTTGCCAGGCTTGTGAATCAAAACTATGTGCGCCTGGGACATGGATTCCGGGAGGGATCCCAACTCCATGCAAGAGGCATACGTCTTCAAAAGCCTAGGGACAAGATCCGAAACGTACATCTTGTACCAGTCCCCCGGCAGCCCATCGGGCCCAGGGGTCTTCCCGGGGGGGAGGGAGCGTATAGCTAGCTCTACCTCTCCCAGGGTGAAGTCAGCCTCCAGGAGAGCAACATCATCCTGCGATAAAGTGGGCAACGCCAAGTCCCCGAGAGACCCCAGGTCCCTACCACCCGGCGGTGGAGGGTCTGCCCCATACAGACGCTCAAAAAACCGCGAAATTCCAGCAGAATCTCAGCAGGATCCCTAAGGATGCTGCCGGACGCCGAGCGTATAACAGGAACCACAGTCTGAGATCTGGAGTCTGCTGAGAGATTCGCCAGAAGCTTGCCATTTTTGTCCCCAGACTCAAAGATCCTAGCTCTCAACGACCCCACCTCCGCCTCAGCGGCCGACGACACGTGTAGGTGCAGGGCTCTCTTAGCCTGCGCCAGGGAGGAGTACGCCCCAGGGGAGGGATCCAAGGCAAACTCCGCCTCAGCCTTCGTATCCGCCTTCTCCAAGTCCGTCCGCTCTGCGGCGTACTCCACCCGGGCAGACTTGATAGCAGAGATGTAGTCACCGCGGACAGTGGCTTTGTGTAACGCTCCTTGCGTTTCTTATAAGGTGTGGATTTTCAGCTGCAGAAGTAGTTCCACGTCAGTAGTCATGTAGGAGATATGCTGAGATACCAATCCCAACCTCAATGACTCATCATGTATGGAAGGTCTTATTTCAGCCAGTAAATACACACAGTAATTAAGCTGGTTCCTAGTGTGACTTTATATACATGTGGTAAGACAATGATAAAGGTCTTAGGGATAGGTTTGAGTGGAAGTGGTAGGTGACAGACACTTGAGGTGAGACAGTGCAGATGGATGCAGGAAGGGTTAGCGATCATGTATGATAACAGATGACAGAGTAGCAGGTGCATACAGGAGAGATCAACCCAGTGCAGGAAATAGTAGCAGTAGCCTCAAGAGCTAGCAATCTAGTTATGCAGATGTAAAAGACAGTCCTTGCTATGCAGAGCTAAATAGTGTAAGCCTAGTACAAGTCTATAGAGATTTCCCCTGTGGGGTACTTAGCACTAATAGCGATAGCCGAAGGATCGCTCAGGAGATGCGGATGATCCAGTAGCAGGATGCAGGGATCAGCGCAGCGAGGTTCGTCAGCGAGGAGAGCTTGCAAGCATGGAAGCTTCAAGCAAGATTAGTATCCAGGTACTGGTGTTTGAACGAACACATGTGAGTGAGAACCGACGCCCTAAATAGCCATCTAGTCCGGCGCTGGGTGATGACAGCTTCAGCCTTAAAGGGAAACACACCTATATGTGTTTCTTCTGTCTAGGTAGATGGAAATCACCCGGAATTAATGTGATAGGAGGCACTGAGAGTGCCAGAACCTTACATTACCCCCCCCCCGTAAGGCCGGCTCCGGAAGGCCTCTAAGGCTGGTTGTTGATATAAGAATCACATGAGACTGGTTGCCGATGCGAAAATCGGAAGGAAAAAAAAAAAAAATTCTCTTTTTTTTTTTTTTGTTGCCGATATGAGAATCGGAATGAGACTGGTCTCCGATGCGAGAATCGGATAAGACTGGTTGCTGATATGAAAATCGGGAAGAAAAAAAAAATTGGTTGCCGATATGAGAATCGGATAATACTGGTTGCCGATACGAGAATCGGATAAGACTGGTCTCCGATATGAAAATCGGGAAAAAAAAAAAATGGTTGCCGATATGAGAATCGGATCAGGTTGGTAACCGATCTGAGAATCGGATCCCTTGTTGCCGATATGAAAATCGGATCAGGTTGGTAGCCGATGAGAATCGGATCCCTTGTTGCCGATATAAAAATCGGATCAGGTTGGTAACCGATGAGAATCGGATCACTTGTTGTTAGGGTGTCTGCTACATGGACCCCTCACTAGAATCGGACGCATAACCATCCGAAGTAATCCTAGTAGACCTAGCAACCAATGCTTCTTCAAACATCCTCAGATCCTTCCTACATACCACCGTGCCATTAGAAGCACGTACGCAGTCAGGTGCAAGAATCTCTGTATTTTCATCGGAAGCCAGAAATGTGCTTGCAAAAATAGGAGTATCCTCAGGAGGTGGTACAGGAGGGTTTTTTGAACGTGGTATAAAGTTCACTGGAGTTGAAGGAATATCTATTCCAATATTTGTTAATTTCTGGGTGTCCTTCACTGATATAGAACGGGGACAGGGCTGGCAACAGCCTTGATAATTTCCAGGCTGTTTTTCAGGGAAGACCCTTCGGATTCGCCTGGCCTCCATTGGGAGAGCCTTAGGCCTATGGGGTCTGGTTGGGCAGAATGTAATGAAATGTCCCCCTTCACCACAATAAAAACAAAGGCCACAGATTCTCCTGTGATCTCTTTTTTCTTGTGAGGACAACCTAGCATGTATGGCACCAATCTCCATAGGCTCCTCATCCATCTCTGTAGGATCAGGGTCCAAATGGGATGTGTCAGAGTGACAAGGTCGACTGTTTGAGGCAGGCTCGGACCATGACCAGGCAGGATCACCATATCTACTAGGTCTCCTTTTTTCCTTAGGTAGCCAGGGTCTGAGGTTACCTGGAGCGGGTTTAGGAGTGGGGTCAATAGCTGAATTCTGAGAAGAACTGGATAATGGCATTTACATTTTTTCAGACTTCCTTTCTCGTAGTCTTCTATCTATGGTGATACTGAGTTGTATCAATGTATCCAGGGTTTTTGGCATCTCTGCTCGGGCGAGCTCGTCCTTGACGGCTTCTGATAGGCCAAGCCTAAATTGGGTTTTCAGAGATGCATCATTCCATCCTGAATCAAGGGTCCATCTCTTGAATTCTGCGACAAAGTCTTCTACAGGCCTTTTTCCTTGTTTCAAGGATCTTAACTGAAGATCGGCAGTACTCTGCCTATTGGGGTCATCATATAGGCTAGTGAGCTCTGCCAGGAACAAGGCATAGGAGTTGAAAAGCTGGTCGTTTTTTTCAAAAAGAGAATCTGCCCAGGCTCGAGGATCGCCTGATAGGTAAGAAATAATAGTACAAACCTTAATGTGATCAGTAAGGTAGGTACAAGGTTTTAGCAAAAAAAGTAACTCACATGCGTTTTTAAATTCGCGAAATTTTTTGCGATCGCCTGTAAATACCAAAGGGGGATTTATCGTGGGTTCAGGAGACTGTGCAGAGGTAAGTTGTGTCAGTCTAATTACCTGCTGCGACAGAGCCTGATTGTCGTTTTTCAATTCAGCAAGTGCGTGTATTAACGCAGATACCTGCTGTTTTAATTGTGTCACCTGAGTGGCTACTTCTGCTGAATCCATTTTTTAGGTTCGTTCAATCTGTAACGCTCCTTGCGTTTCTTATAAGGTGTGGATTTTCAGCTGCAGAAGTAGTTCCACGTCAGTAGTCATGTAGGAGATATGCTGAGATACCAATCCCAACCTCAATGACTCATCATGTATGGAAGGTCTTATTTCAGCCAGTAAATACACACAGTAATTAAGCTGGTTCCTAGTGTGACTTTATATACATGTGGTAAGACAATGATAAAGGTCTTAGGGATAGGTTTGAGTGGAAGTGGTAGGTGACAGACACTTGAGGTGAGACAGTGCAGATGGATGCAGGAAGGGTTAGCGATCATGTATGATAACAGATGACAGAGTAGCAGGTGCATACAGGAGAGATCAACCCAGTGCAGGAAATAGTAGCAGTAGCCTCAAGAGCTAGCAATCTAGTTATGCAGATGTAAAAGACAGTCCTTGCTATGCAGAGCTAAATAGTGTAAGCCTAGTACAAGTCTATAGAGATTTCCCCTGTGGGGTACTTAGCACTAATAGCGATAGCCGAAGGATCGCTCAGGAGATGCGGATGATCCAGTAGCAGGATGCAGGGATCAGCGCAGCGAGGTTCGTCAGCGAGGAGAGTTTGCAGGCATGGAAGCTTCAAGCAAGATTAGTATCCAGGTACTGGTGTTTGAACGAACACATGTGAGTGAGAACCAACGCCCTAAATAGCCATCTAGTCCGGCGCTGGGTGATGACAGCTTCAGCCTTAAAGGGAAACACAACTATATGTGTTTCTTCTGTCTAGGTAGATGGAAATCACCCGGAATTAATGTGATAGGAGGCACTGAGAGTGCCAGAACCTTACACTTTGAAAGCATCCCAGCACACCAAGGCAGACAAGGTGAGGTCATTGACCTCCCAATATTGAGCAATTTTGCCAGCCACCCCCTCCACCACTTTCTGGTTCTGCAACCATCCACAGCCCAGCCTCCAGCTGCCCCGTTCCCCCCAATCACCCAACCGCAACAAAATCTCAAGCGGTGAGTGATCAGAGAGGCCGGCGGGCTGGTAGCTAGCCGCCTGCACAAGGGGCAGGACCAACGGGGAGCAGAACGCTAGGTCAATCCGTGAGCCAGAGCGATGCGACGAGGACACATGGGTCGAGGCCCAGGTGCACAGCTCCAAGCAGGACTGACGGTTCGAGTTCGATGTGTCCAAGCCACCGTCTAGTATGCTATTGAAATCACCTGCTATGAAAATGCGCTGGGTCGAAAATTCGGCCAAGCTGTCAGAGATACGATAAAAAACAGCACTAGAGAAGGGTGGAGTGACATAAACATTAACAAAAAGGAACAACTTGCCTTTAATCTCAAGCGCAATAATAACAAATTGACCCTTGGGGTCCGTGATGACCCTCTCGACACGACATGGCAGGGCCCTATGCACCAATATTGAGACCCCCCGTGCATAGGAGGAGTAGGTGGCGTGGAAGGACTGACTCACCCAGCGCCTGCGTAGCGCCAAAATGGCACTCCCCGTCAGGTGAGTCTCCTGGAGGAATACCACATGGGGCTTGGAGGACTGGAGATACTTAAAGAGAAGCGCTCGTTTTAATTTATTATTCAGGCCCCGTACATTCCAAGACAGCACTTTAACCTGACACGCCATATTGGAAAGAGGGAGCGCAGAGCAGGAGAGGGAAGCACAGCGGCTGTAAAGCCAGGAGCCAGGTGAGGGACCAACCACGCCACCCCCTTCCAGCAATCACAGTAAAACAAACGTCCCACAGCGTAACAGTATGAGGCAATGAAGCAGCATAAAATATATACATGTACATGGTGTAGCACGGGTATGCAGCCAGAAAAAAAATCAAAAAAAGAAGAAAAAAAAATAGAAAAAATGCAGAACCCCCTGTCGACCAGAAAGCAACCGTGTTCCAGGTCGACTTCATCCCAACAAAAAGAGAGTCAACTGAACACACCACTGACTAGAGAGAAAACAAAAAGGGCTAGTCAGCAGTCATCTGGCACAGGCCAGGAATCTATACTCAGCAGGCGGGCAGTCCACCAGCCCAGAGACAGTCAGCGGGGAGCAGCCGCCCCCCCCCCCCCCGCAGCAAGGTCCGAGCCGAGTAGTGTAAACCAGCCGCCACAATAGAAAAAAGAAAAAGGGGGAAGGGAGGGGGGAAAAAGAAAATTCAAGGGGGGCAAAAAGAGTCACAAAACAGTGGGGGCGAGAAAAATTAGGGCACACTCCACGGGAGCTCCAACTAGAAGGGATACATCTCAGGAGTGCAGCGTTCAGGATGGGACAGCACGGTCAGTGAAGAGGAAAAGGAGAACCAAGGGAATCCGGGATCCGACAACCAGCAGGAGCACATCCAGGGTAGAGAAATCAGGGTAAAGAGCCAGGCAGCAGGACCAAGGACGAAGCAGAATGGCATCAGGGGAGAGAAGAAAGGGTTAGATCATGGGCTCCTCAGGGTACCTCCAGCGCTTCAGCGAAGCGTCATGAGCCAGGCGTCAGCATCCTCCGGCGTGTTGAAAAAGCGGACCACTCCGCCATGAGTGACCCGCAGGCGCCTTGGATATAGCATTCCATACTGTACTCCTTTCTCCCGCAGGCGGCGGCGGACATCCGTGAAGGATTTTCGTTTCCTCTGCAGATCTGCCGAAAAGTCCGCATACAGGTGCACCGTGGTATTTTCAAAGCGCAGTTCAGGATGTTTGCGGGCCTCGCCAAGGATCCTGCCCCTGTCCCTGTAGTTCAGGAAGCGAACTAAAAAGGGTCTTGGGGGGGCGCCCGGGATCCCCCTACCAGTGGGGACTCGATGAGCCCTCTCCACCGCGTAGGTGGGGGACACCTCCGTCATACCCAAGAGATCCTTAAAGAAGCGCTCCGCAAACTCAGCCGGGGCAGCCCCTTCCGCACCCTCCGGCAGGCCGAGGACCCGCACATTGTTGCGCCTCATGCGATTTTCAGCATCGTCCGCTTTTGCCATAAGGAGGTCCACTTTGGACTGTAGACCATCAAGGAGGGCAGAGTGTCTAGCAGAGGCGTCCTCAGTGGCAGAGACCCTCTGCTCAGCTTCGGTGAGGCGCCCCCTGAACTTGTCCAAGTCATTGCGGATCAAATTGCATTCCTCTGCCAGGTGATCGATTCGCACAAGCAGGGATGTCTTGCTGTGTTCAATGGCGTGCAGGATGACCTCCGTGTCAGGACCAACCGCTCTATCCGATGTGCTGGGAGAGGGGTCAGAGACCTGAGGCGCCGCCATGCCAGCGAGCAGTGTGCGGAGCTGCTCCACCAAGATGGCGTCGGAGCACGCGGCCGCGGGAGCCGAGTCCTTAGTGTTCGCCCGCGGAGCCACAGACCGGCGCTTGGAGGGCATGAGCGGGGTCGAGGAGTCGCCACAGCTGAAGAGGAGTCCCGAGAGTGAGTCTGTGCCGATTTGTTCCAGCAGGATGGGTGTAAAGTCAGCAGGATGGCAGGAGCTCCCGCAGCACACGTCCTCACAGCTCTACATCCAGGCCACGACCCCCTCTGTCTGTCCTGTTTACATCATCATTGAAAGTAAAAGTAACACCAAATCCTAGATTTTGGATTGTCCCCTGAAAAGTAATAGAGGGGAAATCTTCCAATAGCGGCACTAGTTCTGGTGACCTGGGGGTTCCCAAAGAATCCCCTTAATGCACAGGAATTTCCTCTCACTTCCTGTTTTGGCGATAGGACAGGACGTGAAGGCAAATCTCCCCAATGGGACAAAGATGGCAAAAGAAAACCTTACAGGGTTCATAGCTCTCCCTTACTCAGTGGTGCTTCAAGTGAGCAGAGACTAGGAGAAAAATCATGAGAGATCCCTCAGTTGTACATTAATGGAAAGTAGAGCAAAAAGAGTGGTAAGTGTATATTTCACATTCCTACGGTTTCTGGATACCTGTCTTAGGGTCAAGCATCCTATTTTAGCACATGTGGAGAACATGACTGCCTCCACACAGAGTGGTTGCACTTGATGCTCATCTGGGGTTTCTGGCAATTTGCACACTGTTCTAGACTACAGTATGGTAATGGTAAAGGGGATGAGGCCCCAAAATGGAATCCAAAATGGAATCCATGTGTGGTCAGCAGAGGCGACCATTAAAAAAAAGGTGCTTCTAAGTGGATTTTTCATGAAGGCCAGTATTAATTGATTATAAGAACTGGTTAAAACATACAATCCACCCATTTTGTGGCTCTTTCATGGTCATTTTGTCTGGAAAAGATGTACAGCACACTTTTTATGGTTGGGATCTGTGTGGAGGTCACACCACTTTCTCAAACTCAATCTTTCTAAAACTGAGCTCATATAATTTACTCCTATTCATGCCCCCTACCCTGAATTCTCCATCAAGATCAATAATATAGCTATCAGGTCACTCCCCTCATGCCAGGGTGCTAGGTGTATTCCGAGACGTCTGACCTGTCAATTCAGCCCCAAATCAGATCGCTGTCCAAATCTTGCAGACTTCAGCTCTGTAACATCTCCAAAACATTCCCCTTATTTACCTGTTGAAGCCACTAAGCTACTTATTCATTTCCTTGTTATCTCTCACCTTGACTATTGTAACTCCTTCCTCATTGGCCTATCTCTCCACAGGCTATCCCTTTGTCATCATAAATGCTACTGCACCTTGCCAACCATTCCTCCTCCACCTTGCCAAACATTCAATGTCCGTCACCCCTCTCTCCCAATCCCTCCACTGGCTTCCCATTGCCCAACATATAAAATTCAAAACACTAACAATAACATACAAAGCCATTCACAACTCTGCCCCGTGCTATATCATCAAAATTGTCTCCAACAGAGATGTATAGTAACTAAGTAGAACTACTTCACTACTGTACTTAAGTACCGAAAGGCGGTATCTGTACTTTCCTAGAGTAGAATTTTTTTCTGCTACTTCCACTTTACTTCACTACATTTTTTCAATGATTTCAATACTTCTACTCCAATATTTTTTTTTTTTGTGCTGCATAGTTACTCGTTACAATTATAAAAATTACCACTGCCAGAACAGTAGATGGCAGGTTTCATGAAGCTCAAAACATGTGTATTATCAGCGCATACGAAAATAAAAGCTACTGTATGTATAAATAAAAGCTGCATTTGAAATAATAAAAAACAATATGATGTTCAAACTTTTGACTTTCTATAATAACTGCATAACACAGTACTTGTACTTTTACTTTCAGTACTTAAGTAGCAATTATTTTTTCAAAACTACTGGTACTTTTACTTTCAGTACTTGAGTAGCAACATTTTTAAAAAAACTACTTGCAATACTTAAATACAAAAAATGTTGAATACTTTAGTACTTCTACTCAAGTCACTTTTTGATCGAGCACTTCCACTTCTACTCAAGTCACTTTTTGATCGAGAACTTCCACTTTTACTCAAGTATGGGTTTCGAGTATTTTATACAACTCTGGTCTCCAAATATCACCCAACCTGTCCTCTCCAGGGCCTCACCCATCCTGTGGAACTCACTAACCCAATCTGTCCAGCTATCTCTTACTCTGTCCACTTTTAGGCAATCCCTGAAGACTCATCTCTCCAGGGAAGCCTATCCTGCCCTCAGCTAATAACCAAACCTTTTATTTCTCCCATCAGTTAATCCTTCACAGTTATTGCCTTTTGTTCTACCAGCACCTCCCTATTAGATTGTAAGCTCCCAGGAGCTGGTATGTAAATACAAATACATTCGCGCCAAACAACAAATTAAAATTAATGAGTGAAAGAAATGAATAAAGACAATATAATAAAAAAGTGCATGAATTAGAACTGCTGCTGCTTCAAACCACCACGGGTGGTACAATATGTGTATAAAAAATTACCGCAAAAATATGCGATCAGCAGCGTACGTTCAAATCTTCAATAATACGCCAATCATAGTGTGATAGTGGATAAACACAACCTATCAATACTAATAATAATTAAAGTGCTCTGTGCAAATAACTACATAAAAAGAAAAAAATGTTATAGTGTCAACACTAAAATTGTGAAATTGCAGTCCCCAAAACAGTTTTCCGCACTGTGCTAGGGAGCCGGATCACACCAGAAGAGCCTACAGTGGCGTGCTTTCCAGGCTGGTGCGCAGAACGAGGTGGCGTGCGTGTTAGCTTACGCGTTTCGTCATTCTGTTGACGTCATCGGAATACTCTGCTTATTAAATAAAGAATTTAAGCATCCTTATATGCAGAGCCAATTAGAATTTACTTTACTCAAGGCAGACCAGTACAACATGAACTCTGATTGGTGGCTTTGGGGTTCCCTTTAAGTTAACCTAACACTTTTCACGTTGGGTAGATACACACTAAGTAATATGTATGTATGAGGCTGGTAACATAGTTCTTTCTTGATGAATTTGTCATTTAAATGAATGGAAACACGTTTATGTATCATAGTATCATGCAATATAATGTACATTTTACTACACATTACAGCATAATACAATAACATAAGAAGTGTTACACACAACCAAGTCTTGTTACACACAGCCAAATGAGTGCTGCCTTTCAGTGCCCGTCAGTGCCTGCCCGAAAAAAGTATCAGTAATTGGTATCGGCGAGTACTTGAAAAAAAAGTATCAGTACTTGTACTCGGTCTTTAAAAAGTGGTATCAGTGCAACCCTAATTACAATATGACTTGTGTCGCAATTGTATATGCTATATATTTTTTTTATCTGCCATTTTTTTTCCCCACGAAAATGGAGTTATCCTTTAACAGAAAATCTCACGTAAGCTGTTAACTCTAGTAATGTTTTGTGCTAATAGGTGAAAAAAGCTGGGAAACTGGGTACTACAATGGGGCACATTTTCTTTTTTAAATACTATACAACTGGAAAAAGTCCTTTAATGCAGTTTAAGGGCAACATTCAAAATACTAAACTTTTTAAATAACATCCTTTATTTAAATCCTGCTTTCAAAAAAGTGAACCCAAAGTAAAGGCCCTGACACTGTGGGGGAGATTTACGAAAACTGGAGTACACAAAATCTGTTGCAAACCAATCAGCTTCCAGGTTTTATTGTCAAAGCTTAATTGAACAAGCTAAAGTTAGAAGCTGATTGGTTACTATGGACAGCTGCACCAGATTCTGTGTTCTGTAGTCTTAGTAATGCCTCGTACACACGTAACGATTATCGGCCAACCGATCGTCCGACTTTTGTCCAAGTTGTGTTTTGTTGGTTGGAATGTGCCTAGACTGCACACGAATTTTCTCGGCCAACAAAATTCTACTTCAGAAGTGATGTCATGTGTTGGTTAGTTTTCTTTGTGTTTTTTCTTCACTGAGCATGCCCAGACTTGCTCATCAGATTTTTCCCTGTCGACATCTGTACTGACTTCACGAAAATCGGCCGTTATGTTGACGGCCAACACAAATTTTATAGCCTGCACACCAGATTTTTTTCGGCCAAAAAGTTGGAGTTGGTTGTTGGAAGCATCATACTAACAAGCTGAAAATTGGCAGATCGGACGTTGGCCAAAAATTCCCTGCCAATTTTCAATGCGTGTACGGGGCTTAAGTCTCCACGTCTTGGTAGGTTTGCAGCTGTGTCATACTCTTTCCATTTTCAGATGATGGATTGAACAGTGCTCTGTGAGATGTTCAAAGCTTGGGATTTTTTTTTTTAACCTAACCTTGCTTTAAACTTCTCCACAACTTTATCCCTGACCTGTCTGGTGTGTTCCTTGGCTTTCATGATGCTGTTTGTTTTGTTTTTTTAACCTAACCTTGCTTTATACTTCTCCACAACTTTATCCCTGACCTGTCTGGTGTGTTCCTTGGCCTTCATGATGCTGTTTGTTTTGTTTTTTTTAACCTAACCTTGCTTTAAACTTCTCCACAACTTTATCCCTGACCTGTCTGGTGTGTTCCTTGGCCTTCATGATGCTGTTTGTTTGCTAAGGTTTTCTAACAAACCTCTGAGGGCTTCACAAAACAGCTGTATTTATACTGAGCTTAAATTACACATAGGTGGACTCTATTTACTAATTAGGTGACTTATGAAGGCAGTTGGTTCCATTAGATTTTAGTTAGGGGTATCAGAGTAAAGGGGGGTGAATACAAATGCACAACACACTTTTCAGATTTTTATTTGTAAAAAAATGTGAAAAATATTTATCATTCTCTTTCCACTTCACAATTATCTGCCTCTTTGTGTTTGTCTATCACAGCCTTTCTCAACCTTTTCAACTTAGAGGAACCCTTGAAATAAATTTCTGGTCTCGGGGAACCCCTGCAAAAAATTTAAAATCTATAACTCATGACACATTAGTGTTACAGTTAGTGGGAAGAATGCTCCTTACTCTTCTCATCATTGGGAAGAATTAGCCCCTTACAGATAGCTAAAAGGAACAATGGTGTCAATGGGAATGTATCTGCGAGGCAGAAATTGCCCATTGCTCTAGGAACCCCTAGCAACCTCAAGAGGAACCCTGGTTGAGAAACCCTGGGCTATCACATAAGGTCCCAATAAAAATACATTTATGTTTTTTGGTTGTAACATGACAAAAAGTAGAAAATTTTCAAGGGGTATAAATACTTTGTCATGGCACTGTATATATTAATAAATATATATATTTATATACGACTTTATTGATGATTTGGTAAAAATATAAAAAGAGCTGATTTAATTAAGTGTAGTGTAGTGTATCGAGCAGTGGTGGTCAACTTTTTTGATATGGACAGTCTCAAGTGTGGCCCCAACATCACCAAAAGGGCGCACAAAAAAATCAGAGAAAAATTATTATCACAAACAGCAGACACACAAAAGGATATAGCCAAAGACTATGGGTATGATAAAAGAGATGTTCAGAGATTGCGGACATAATATAAGAGAGGGTCGGAGACTGTAGATATGATAGAAATGGTCAGAGACTGCGGACACGCTATAAGAGTTTTTGGAGACCGGGGACATGCCTCAGAAGATAGTCATAGACTGGACACCTGTTACATATGGCTGCAAGAAATCACTCCTACAAGGGCTGCACAAAAAATGCTAAAGGGCCGCTTGTGGCCCCCAGGATACAGGTTAGGCACAAGAGATATAAAGAATAACACAAGATAGGGAAAACAATTCAGTGTATTTATGAAGAGCATAAATGTAACAATTATTGTTCTTTTTTTCCTATGACTTAATTCACTTAACTACAACACATGTTATTTGTCATATTAAAAAAATAATAATTTCTCATTTTAGTGTACGTGCAGCAAAATAATAAAATAGATCCTTGGAGTTTACATGAACAGGCAACAAATATTACACTAATAAGTATATAAAAAATGAATACTGTATCTTGGAGGTATCCTCCCTTCAACATCTTCTGAACTTTTGCAAGACTAAGTATGTCAGTTACACTTGTCTACCTAATGTGCGCTACACCCAATATTGCAGAATGTGAGCACTGAGTTTTACGTATACAAATAGTTACATAATTATTATCATATTTTTCAGGAAAATCCCCTTCCAGCTCATCTGGAATGGCATTAAGTGCCGGTTCACACTGATGCGCTTGTACTGCGAATGCGTTGCGTTCTAAAAAGTCTCCAATCGCATGCACTTAAAAAATACATTGCATTCGTGACGGTCGTTCACATCTATGCGTTGCGATCTAGATGCGAATGTGATGCGATGAAAAAAAGGGTCTTGTGCGAGTTTACAGTGCTGCGTTGCGAATTTAGTCTCCATAGACATCAATGTAAATCGCTCTGAACTCGCATGTACAGTTCAGATATGTGCGAATATGTGTATAGTTTGTCCCGACAGCTACACCCCCCTATTTCCTGTCCCGAGCCTGCATGTGACATCCACAAACATCTTCATCAACAAACATGGCACCCAAACGTGTTGGGATCGACAATGAGGAGCTGATCAGGCTTGTCCGTTCCAGGCCATATATATGGGACAGCCGTACTGCAGAGTACAAAAACAACGCTATGAAGAAAAGAGGGTGGGAAGAAATTTGTGCAAGCCTGTATGAGGACTGGAGTGGATTCACAACTCAAGAGCGCAAAAAGAAAGGTATGTGTATATATTCTCCTATGGGGGGGGGGCCATGTTTTAAGGGGATCTATGTGAGGGGGCCAAGTTTTAAATGGGGATCTATGTGGGGGGGCCATGTTTTAAGGGGATCTATGGGGGGGGGGCAAGTTTTAAGGGGATCTTTGGGGGGGGCAAGTTTTAAATGGGGATCTATGTGGGGGGGCCAAGTTTTAAATGGGGATCTATGTGGGGGGCCAAGTTTTAAATGGGGATCTATGGGGGGGCCAAGTTTTAAATGGGGATCTATGGGGGGCCCTGTGGAAGACAATGCATGCTCAGTATGTAACCACAGACGAAAAGAAATGCATTACGCAATGTTGAACATTTGAACAATAGTTTATTTATTGAAACAAAGTACAGTAAAAATTAATTAATACTCTTTATTGTATGGAATCAAGCTGCCATGGCACTTGACCAGCAGGACTCATAAAGTAGTCAGTGAAATTCTCCCTGATGTTGGCCCCTCTGTAGTTTCCCCTGGTGTGGATCCACTCTGCGCCTTCCATATCATCCATCAGGGAGTCCTCGAAGAGGTATCCATCTCGCGATCTTACAAAGTTGTGGAGTACACAGGCAGCTTTGACGGCAATTATGGCGTTATCCGTGGTTAGAGTCAGTGGCGTGTGTAGAAAGCGCCACTTATTTGCCAGAATACCAAAACTGCACTCCACAACTCTGCGCGCTCTTGTGAGCCTGTAGTTAAACACTCTCTTTTCAACAGTCAGTGAGCGATTAGCATACGGGCGAAGCAGGTGTTCCGAAAGTGCAAAAGCCTCATCACCAACAAAAACAAATGGGAGGCTTTGCTGAGATGTTCCAGGCAGTGGTCTTTCATGTGGGAGGTCCAGGCTTTTTTCACGCAGCATTTTTCCAAAACTGGAGTGGGAAAAAATACTGGAGTCGGAACTGCTCCCATATGAACCAACATCTATGTAGATGAATGAGTAGTTTGCATCCGCCACTGCCAGCAAAACCAAAGAAAAATATTTTTTGTAATTGAAATATTTGGTGCCGCTACCAACTGGTCTCACAATCCTAATGTGCTTGCCATCTATAGCACCGACACAATTAGGGAAGTTGCAGCGTTGCCAAAAAAGATCAGCTACAGAGATCCACTCCTCTTTGGTTGGTTTTCTCATCACCACATCTCTTAGGACCTCCCAGATGGCAATACAGGTATCACGAACAATTGTGCTCACAGTAGATTTCCCCAATTTGAACTCGTAATGCAGGCTTGCAAAAGAATTACCAGTTCCAAGGTACCTGAAATAAAAAACAGAAAGTTATTATTAGTCATGTTTTTCTCTTACAGAATTACTAATACGAACAAGATGGCGTAGCCTCAAGGATACCCTGCAAAGGTACAAGAGACTAGAACGTGAGGCGAGAAGTGGATCCGGTGCCCCCCCTAAGCGTCCCTATGCCTTTGCCAGATGTCTGGATTTTCTGCTACCGGTTCTAGAAATGCGGAAGTAAGTTTATTGTCAAATTCTCTTTCACTATTAACCCATCCTTCCTTCCCCCTCCCTCTTCACCCCACCCCCAACCCCCTCACCTTCCAATCCCCACCTATCATTCAAATTATATATTTGAGCGGATGATGAAAAGTTGTTTCATGTTTGTCATTGCAGCACACAAGCAAGTTGGGAGGAGGTGGAGAATGTGCAGGAGGAAGGGGAGGAGGAGGAGCATGCAGCTCAAGTTGATGAGGAAGAAGGCGTCGCATTTGCATGTTCGAATAGTAGTTCAAATATTCCTAACGAGTCACAGAGTTTGGATGAGTCAGGATCCGCTCAAGAACCAGAACAGGAGTTTGAGGAAACTGACGTTTCCACGCCTTCCACCAGGCCTCAAAGTCGAGGCTCTACATCCCACAGGAGGAGAGTCAGCAGGGCAACTGCTAAGGCGGAAGACGAGCAGACAAAGCACTTAGTGGACATTATGTCAGGCATCAGCCAGCAACTAGATGCACATAAATGTCCTCACACACTATTTGCTCATAGCTTGGTGCCTCTTCTCAAAGAGGTCCCGTCTGAAAGGTATTTCGACATGAGAATGGCGGTACAAAACTGCATACATTCATTCTCTGTACCACGACAGTTACCGCAAGACACTCCATGGTCCCCTCATTTCACACCCAGTCATTCTGCCATTCCAACAAACCCTTATCCGTCAAGTTTTGACCAATATCGGAGCATCCATGAGACCCCTAGATCCCAAATCCCATATCCTATTCCTTCCCCAATTCCCTCTGTAATCCCCCCCCACACTAGAACACCGGATGTCTCCACTTCTTCCCATTTCCCCCCCTCCAGCAGACCACCACCACCACCATCACAATCTAGTGCATTTTCCCCAAAAATACCTCCACCCTATCCACAATATAGGCCCCCAAGTGGACCGTCACATAGAACTCCATCCCCGCTTGTGCCATGGCTATATCCCAACACCGTGGATCATACACCCTCAGGCTCTTCAACACCACTTGATCTGGAGAGTTCACCAAATTTTTTGGATCTATAGTACACTTGCCACTGTATTGCCACGTTGACCTAAGTTGTCTTTTTTGACCTAATTTTTCTGCATTTTGTTCCTTTGTTCTTGTTACATGCAACAAAATAAAAAAAAAATAAAAACTTTTTTTGAAGTCAACTTTGCCATCATATCTGTCTGCATTCACTGTATTGCTAACTATGGAGAAAAAAAATACATGACTTTTCACAAAATATATCACACTTACCGTAATGTAACAAGCAATCTTTCAGCAGGCACAACACTGTTCCGGAAGGTGGTGTTCTGACGCTCCAAACGTGAAAAGAGCAGCCCAAGTAATTCGTCAAAACTAAAAAAAAAAACAACACACGTAAGTGGCAAGCAAAAGGGGGGCGTGGGGAGCTTCAGGAATGATTCGGGGGTAGATATAGGTGAAAACAGAGAGAGAGGAAAAAGAGAGATGGGGAAAAAAGAGATATAGAGGGAAGCAGCAAAAAGAGAGAAGAAGAAGGAGAGACTCCCTCTCACATACTAACCTATTAACAGACATCCGAGTATAGTTGAAAAACTTCTCTTCATGTTGCCGGAGATCATGATAGAGGACATTGAACTGACCTCTCTCTTCCCTGTTTGAAATTATGGGATGAACCCAATACCTTCGTCTTCTCATCATCATCATCCTCATCCTTCTCCTCCTCCTGTCCTTATTGATCAAGACTGCAGCAGTGGCAGTAGCAACTGCTGCCATGACCAAAGGCAAATGAAACATAGTGGCAATACACCAAAATACAGCACACTCTCCACAACGTAATCTCCAAACAAAACCACAGCTCACACTCCACGGTGTACTCTCCTCATAAAGACCAGGAAGTCCACCGGAAGTTAACACCCATTTCATTTGGATTGGCTGGAGCAAAAATCGCACCTGAGCTAATTAACATGATTATACGCAATGCGATTCGCATTGCAATCGCGCTGTACTATGGAAAAACGCAAGGTAAACTCGCACCGCAAATTCGCATTACAATCGCAAGCGCATCAGTGTGAACCGGCACTTAAAGGACTGAAAAGTCTTACTAAAATTCTATGTCCAGTACGAAACATGAAATATGGGTTACATACATTTGTAGATAATTGTAAGGAGTTCGAATGGTCTTATCTATTGTATTCATACAGTTCTGAGATGTGAATGATAGTGACCTTCTGTGTGGTTTTGGTGCCAATATTTTTTTTTAAATTAAAGTAACTAAAGGCAAAACTTTTTTTAATTTTGAAAAGAGTGGAGAGAAATTAGAACACGTGTCAGTTTTTTTTGCTGACGGTGCCCCAGTTAGGGAGAATCACCCTCTCTATTTGTCCCATATACCATTATAACCAAGTGTGACAGAAAATCCCAAATTTTGGGTTGTCTCCAGAGCAGGAATAGAGAGGAAATCTTCCAATGGGGACACTAGTTCTGCTGACATCCACGGATTCCCTCACTTTGGATGGAATTTCCCTGCACTTCCTGTTGTGGCTATGGGACAGAAAGTGAAAGGAAATCTCCCCAATGGAACACAGTTGGCAAAAAAAGATGACAGGGGTCATAGCCTTCCTGGCTAAGTTCACACAGGTGTTGAATTTTAAACCAGTCTTAATTGCGTATATAATGCCCTTATAGCATTAATGAGCATTTTGGATGCAATGCAAAGGCTTTCAAGTCGCATCAAGAGATGCTTCCCAAATGCCCTGCAAGATTTGTATTTTTTAGAAGGCTAAAATGGGAAATGATCACTTTTATTGCTTTGCAACCATGACCCAAATGAACTATAAATGCCATATGCACGTTTACAGTGGAGTGGCGCGTTTCAATAGAAGTGAATAGAAGCAGTTGCAAAGGGGTTTATTTACTAAAGCTAGAGAGGGCAAAATTTGTCACAATTCTGCAGAGAAACCAATCAACTTCTAACCTAAACTTTATTTAATCTTTAGCAATAAAACCTGGAAGCTGATTGGTTTCTCTGCAGAGTTGGGACTAATTTTGCCCTCTCTAGCTTTAGTACATAAACCCCAAAGTGTCAATGTCTGCTAAGTTCTGCAGGTAGCGTTATTTTTGCACTTTATGCCAAACTCAGGCTTAGGAGAAAACCTAAATGATCACAACTAGAGTTGAGCGGACACCTGGATGTCCGTATTCGGCGGGTTGGGGCCGAACTTGAAAAAAAAGTCCGGGTCTGTGTCCCGGCCTTTTTCCGAACTTTACCCGGACACCGAACCCCATTGAAGTCAATGGGGACCCGAACTTTCAGGCACTAAAATGGCTCTAAAACACCAATTGAAAGGCCTAGAGTGCTGCAAATGGCAGCAAAATGTAGTTAAGAGCATGGCGAGTGCTCTACAAACAAATGTGGATAGGGAAATAACTTAAAACAACAAAAAAAAACAGAAAAATAAAACAATGTTCTTCATCTGTGAAGGACGAGCCCCATATGGAGTAGGAGGGAGGTTGAGGTGGTGGTGGATGTGGCGGTGTCATAGGCGTGCGCACAAGGTGCCTGGGCACACCCTAATCACCTAGGGCACATTAGCATTATCGCTCTGTTTGCCAGTGAGGAGATGGGAAAGATCTCCCTCGGACCTGCTCTGCCATAAGAGAAGTGCCACACACTTCTATTTCACTTTGCCAGCAGGGAGAGTAATGTACCGGGGCCATATACATGTAGGCAAACACATGCATGTGTATTTAAACTTTGGGGTGCACACCCTAATGCAATAGGCTGCACACATCTATGGGCAGTGTAGGTGGAAGCAGCGGTGGAGGAGGACGAGGTAGCCAACACTGCTTTTTTTCAGTCATTTTAAATGAGGGTACACCCCAAAAGAGAGAGAAAGATCAAAAATAGAACAATGGCTGGGTAAGGTCGGTATCCATCTCTATTCTGCACAAGGTAGGGAAAAGTCCAGTTGGATCCATGCCTGGTTCATTTTAATGAACGTGAGCTTGTCCACATTGTCTCTGGACAGGCGGCTGCGCTTATCTGTGATAACGCCCCCAGCCGTGCTAAGTACACGTTCAGATAATACACTGGCTGCAGGGCACGCCAGCACCTCCAAGGCGTAAAGGGCAAGCTCAGGCCATGTGCCCAATTTGGAGACCCAGAAGTTGAAGGGGGCAGACCCGTCATTCACTACATGTAGGCGTGTGCACACATACTGCTCCACCATGTTGGTGAAATGCTGCCTCCTGCTAAGACGTTCCATATGAGCTGCTGGTGCTGCTGTTTGTTGTGGCGTGCTGACAAAGCTTTTCCACATTTCGGCCATGCTAACCCTGCCTTCTGAGGTGCTGGCGGTGCCCTGGTTCTTCCTCCTCCTCCTCTGCCTTGGCCCTGTGCTTCCACTGTGGCCCCGCTGTCAGGTGAGAATGCCAGCAGCATCGCGCCTACCAGCGTGCGCTTGTACTCGCGCATCTTGCGATCGCGCTCCAGTGAGTGAATTAAGGACGGTACGTTGTCCTTGTAACGGGGATCCAGCAGTGTGGCCACCCAGTAATCAGCACAAGTTAGAATGTGGGCAACTCGGCGGTCATTGTGGAGACACTGCAGCATGTAATCGCTCATGTGTGGCAGGCTGCCCAGAGGCAACGTAAGGCTGTCCTCTGTGGGAGGTGTATCGTCTGTGTCCGCTGTATCCCCCCAGCCACGCACCAGTGATGGCCATGAGCTGGCCTGGGTGCCACCCTGCTGTGAACATGGTTCCATCTCCTCCTCCATCTCCTCCTCCTCATCCTCCTCATCCTCCAGAACTGTGCCCCTGCTGGACAATTGTGTCCCTGGCGTTTGTGTGTGGAGGAACCCACCCTCGGAGCCCCTTGCGAAAAATCTGCCCTGAAAGCCTTGGAAATGTTACCTCTTCATCCTCCTCCTCCTCATCCTGTGCCACATCCTCTTCCATCATCGCCAGAATCGTTTTTTGAAGGAGGCATAGAAGTGGGATAGTTAAGCTGACAACGGCGTCATCGGCACTGGCCATGTTGGTGGAGTACTCAAAACAGCGCAACAAGGCACACAGGTCTCGCATGGAGGCCCAGTTATTGGTGGTGAAGTGGTGCTGTTCCGCAGAGCGACTCACAGGTGCGTGCTGCAGCTGAAACTCCACTATGGCCTGCTGCTGATCGCACAGTCTTTCCAGCATGTGCAAGGTGGAGTTCAACCTTGTGGGCACGTCACATATGAGGCGGTGAGCGGGAAGGCCGAAGTTACGCTGCAGCGCTGACAGGCGAGCAGCAGCAGGGTGAGAACGCTGAAAGTGCGCACAGACGGCCCGCACTTTCTGCAGCAGCTCTGACATATCGGGGTAATTTTTAAGTAACCTCTGCACCACCAAATTCAGCACATGCGCCAGGCAAGGGATGTGCGTCAAACTGGCTAGGCCCAGAGCTGCTATGAGATTTCGCCCGTTATCGCACACCACCAGGCCGGGCTTGAGGCTCGCTGGCAGCAACCACTCAACCACTCATTTGTCTGCTGTTCCATGCTCCTCCACAACTCCTGCGCGACCTTTCTTGGTTTTGAAGGTGTCTACTTCACTGCAGCTCGTGCTTTGCACTTAGATGCCTGATCATGCAGGTTGTGCTCAGGTTGAGAAGGTTTATGCCTCGCTTCAGGCTCTGATTGCACAGGGTACAAACCACTTGTGTCCTGTCATCAGCACATTTTCTGAAGAACTTCCACGCTAGAGAACTCCTTTGAGCTCGCTTTGGTGCGCTCGTTCCCTTGCTGCGTTGGGCAGTAGCAGGCTTAGTGTCTAGGGCACAGCCGCTCCGCTTCTGCACCCTGCTCCCTCTTCTGCTGTGCTGGTGGCTCTGTGCGACCACCGCCTCTTCCTCCAAACTACTCAGGTCACCTGCATGACCTTCATTCCATGTGGGGTCGAGGACCTCATCGTCCTCCACATCATCTTCCACCCAGTCTTCACCCCTGCCCTCCTTGTCGGTCTCCACAATTCTGAATGCCGCAGCAGTTGGCACCTGCGTTTCGTCATCATCGGAGACGTGATGCGATGGTCCTTCCATGTACTCATCTTGAGAAATAAGTGGTTGGGCATCGCTTCACTCAATCTCTTCCACTTCTGGGGCAGGGCTAGGTGGATGGCCCTGAGAAACCCTGCTGACAGAGTCATCAAAAAGAAGAAGAGACTGCTGCCTGACTTGGGGCTCAGACTGCTTGCCTGATTTGCAAGGGGGTGAGGTGAAAGACGGTTGGACATTGGCTGCAGGTGCCAACTCTGACCTTTCTGCAGTAGACTGGGTGGGAGACAATGTGAAGGAACTGGAGGCACTGTCAGCAACCCAATCTACTATCGCCTCTACTTCTTCTGGCCTCATCACTTCTAGAGGCGTATGATGCCCTACCAAATACTGCTGCAGGTTCTGTCGCCTACTCACACTTGAGGAAGGTGTTTCACTTGTGGGTGTAGCTGGCACAGATCGACCACGTCCTCTCCTTGCAACAGGAGCTCTACCAGCAGCACCACGACCCAGGCCACGGCCCCTATTTGATGGTCTCCTCATATTTCTGTAATTTGTGATCTTGCCCTAGAAAGGTGATTATTGAATAGCGGAAAAAAACAACAACAGTATCGCACGGGTGTATCTCACAGTCAAATATGCGAACTATGCCGCAATTAAATTTTTTTTACCCCAAAAGGGTGTATATTGAATAGCGGAATAGAAAAAAGGATAAAAAACGGTGTATCTCACACGTACAAACAGAGACTAGGCCCCGATTAAAATTTTTTGTACGCTAAAGGGAGGATGAGGAAGAGGAGTAGGAGGAGTTCGGAAAAGGAGGCAAACTGAAGCGCCCTGCAGTCCTTGGCGGTGGAAGGAGATGCGCCAAACAAATTTAAAAGGTGTATTTCACACGTACCGATACAGACTATGCCGTAATTTAATTTGTTACACTCCAAAAGGGTGTATATTGAATAGCGGAATAGGAAAAATTTTATAATACGGTGTATCTCACACGTACAAACACAGACTAGGCCCCCGATTACAATTTTTTGTACCCTAAAGGCAGGATGAGGAAGAGGAGTAGGAGGAGTTTGGAACAGGAGGCAAACTGAAGCGCCCTGCAATCCTCGGCGGTGGAAGGAGATGCGCCAAACAAATTTAAAAAGGTGTATCTCACATGTACCGATACAGACTATGCCGTAATTTAATTTTTTACACTCAAACAGGGTGTATATTGAATAGCGGAATAGGAAAAATTTTACAAAACGGTATATCTCACACGTACAAACACAGACTAGGCCCCGATTACAATTTTTTGTACCCTAAAGGCAGGATGAGGAGTAGGAGGAGTTCGGAACAGGCAGGAGGCAGACTGAAGCACCCTGCAATCCTCGGCAGTATGAGATGCGCCCCAAAAATTGGAAGGGTGTATCTCACACGTACCGACACAGACTATCCCGCAATTTAATTGTTTTTACCCCAAAGGTGTAGATTGAATAGCGGAATAGAAAATATGATATCAAAAGGTGTATGTATCTCACACGTACAGAACCAGGCTAGGCCCCGATTACTATTTTTTGTACCCCCAAAGGCAGTATGAGGAGTAGGAGGAGTTCAGAACAGGCAGGAGACAGACTGAAGCACCCTGCAATCCTTGGCGGTATGAGATGCGCCCCAAAAATTGGAAAGGTGTATCTCACACGTTCCGATACAGACTATCCCGCAATTTAATTGTTTTTACCCCAAAGGTGTAGATTGAATAGCGGAATAGAAAATATGATATCAAAAGGTGTATGTATCTCACACGTACAGAACCAGACTAGGCCCCGATTACTATTTTTTGTAACCCCAAAGGCAGGATGAGGAGTAGGAGGAGTTCGGAACAGGCAGGAGGCAGACTGAAGCACCCTGCAATCCTCGGCGGTATGAGATGCGCCCCAAAAATTGCAAAGGTGTATCTCACACGTACCGATACAGACTATCCCGCAATTTAATTGTTTTTACCCCAAAGGTGTAGATTGAATAGTGGAATAGAAAATATGATATCAAAAGGTGTATGTATCTCACACGTACAGAACCAGACTAGGCCCCGATTACTATTTTTTGTACCCCCAAAGGCAGGATGAGGAGTAGGAGGAGATCGGAACAGGCAGGAGGCACACTGAAGCACCCTGCAATCCTCGGCAGTATGAGATGCGCCCCAAAAATTGGAAAGGTGTATCTCACACGTACCGATACAGACTATCCCGCAATTTAATTGTTTTTACCCCAAAGGTGTAGATTGAATAGTGGAATAGAAAATATGATATCAAAAGGTGTATGTATCTCACACGTACAGAACCAGACTAGGCCCCGATTACTATTTTTTGTACCCCCAAAGGCAGGATGAGGAGTAGGAGGAGATCGGAACAGGCAGGAGGCACACTGAAGCACCCTGCAATCCTCGGCAGTATGAGATGCGCCCCAAAAATTGGAAAGGTGTATCTCAATTTAATTGTTTTTACCACAAGGGTGTAGATTGAATAGCGGAATAGAAAATATGATATAAAATTGGTGATTTTTCAATAGCACATGTGAACAGCAGTGTCTTATATCAGTCAGCTCTGCTGCAGGCTATGGAGGGAAAAAAAAGAAAATTCCCCTTTTAAGTTTGTAATTTTTAAATAGATTAGTACAGACTATGCCACAATTTAATTTTTTAACCCAAAAGGGTGTATATTGAATAGTGGAATACAAAAAAGTGTATAACTTTTGAAATCACTCAATAATAGCACATGTGAACACAGCAGTGTATTATCACAGTCAGCAGCACTGAAGAAAAAACGCTGTACACAACTTACTGATAAAAAATACTTTTTCTCCCTCCTCCAAGATTGTGTTCACTGCACCACCCCACACACAGCAAAATCGATGTAGACCACTGACCCTGCCTATCTCCAGCCTCGCCCTAAAATGATCGATAAGATCGGTCACTGCCGGCACTGCAAACCCCCCCACACAGCAAAATCGATTGTAGAACACTGACCCTGCCTATCTCCAGCCTCTCCCTAAAATGCCCTAGTTTCTCGCCCTGCCTGCAGCACTCTGACCTGTCCCTGAATTCTTTTCGGACACAATATGATTTTTGACTGTCTGTCCCTAATCAGCAGCCAGCACGTATGATGTGTGCTCTGTCCCTGTACTAAAGCAGAATGACGCAGCGGCGCTCGGTCTCGAACTTATAAAGACTTGGTCACATGCTTCAGATGGCCAATCACAGCTACTAATACATTTGTAGGCATGGCTGGGATGGCTTAAGGCACACCAGTTAAACGCTTGTTGATTGGCTGTTGAAAGCCCGCCATTAAAAGCGCGCCAATACATACAAACCTCGGAAATAAAATGACCGAACACGGGTAACAAAAATCCAATTATTCGGTACGAACACGAATAATACAGTCCGTGTTCGCTCAACACTAATCACAACATCTACAAATCAGCCAGGTTAGTTACCACCTAGCACAGCTAAATTTACTGGTAGCCCCTGTTTAAGACAGGGGGCTACATGTACATTAAGGTCAAGTGCTGGCACTTGACATTTTGGTTATAGTTAGGTCCCACGTGTATGTGGTATGTTGAGTGATACTTTAAGTGTGAGGTTTAGTTTAGGATAAATGTTCGGGTTAAGTCAAAGGTTATGATTAGGGATGATTGGAACAGGAGAGATGCCTTCTTTGTAATTATCTTAAAGGAGAAGTTTTGGGGTTTCTAAAAAATAAACTTTCATACTTACATCAATGCTTCAGCATTACTGTGAACGTCAGCTTTCCCAAGTCGGCTCTGAGACCGAGAGCTGAGTGGTTACATGACCTCTGATTGCTCAGTTCTCTTCTCAGAGCAGAGAACAGTGACTGTCAGTCACCGCTCTCTGCTCTGTACCCAGAGATGTATAGTAACTAAGTATAACTACTTCACTACTGTACTTAAGTAACGAAAGGCGGTATCTGTACTTTCTTGGAGTAGAATTTTTTTCTCCTACTTCCACTTTTACTTCCCTACATTTTTTCGATGATTTCAATACTTCTACTCTGATATTTTTTTTTGTGTGCTGCATAGTTACTCGTTACAATTATAAAAATTACCACTGCCAGAACAGTAGATGGCAGGTTTCATGAAGTTCAAAATAATGTGTATAATGTCATGTGTAAATCAGCGCATACAAAAATAAATGCTACTGTATGTTTAAATAAAATGGTCTACATATCTGCTGTTAAGGGGAAAGAGAACCTCCCCCCAACCAAGGAGAGTCACAAGCGTACATAGACCTTTTTTCTGGAAAGAGGCTGATTTTGCTTTTTTCACTGGAAGTTGAGAGCACAGGTTTTGCAGTTTTGTTTCACTGGAAGAGTCTATTTGGATATTATTTTGCACTTACCTTCATCCGCCAGGTAAGGGGGAAATCCACAAGGTGGTGGGAGTCTGCACCCATTATTTGGAAAGCACATGTTTGATTCCTGCACCTTTGAAAATGTATTCATCTTGTTTTGTCACATATATATGGTATTAGGGCATTATGGCATTATATATATGGACTTTGTATTGACTTTGATTTCATACACTCTTCCTTTATTTCATTATTGGAATATATTGTTGTATATCACATTGGTTTATATATGATTTTGTGCACCAATAAGCTGTGGAGAAAAAAAAAACATGCAGGGAAGAGAAGGAGGGATGCTTTAAAGGGGAAAGGGAGGGACATAGTTTATATGTTTTTTTTTACAAAAAGTTACAGCCAAAGGAATTGTGATTGTCCTTTAGGTTAATCATTTGAAATAATAAAAAACAATATGATGTTCAAACTTTTGACTTCTTTCTTTAATAACTACATATCACAGTACTTGTACTTTTACTTTCAGTACTTGAGTAGCAATTTTTTTTTAAAAACTACTGGTACTTTTACTTTCAGTACTTGAGTAGCAAAATTAAAAAAAAAACTACTTGCAATACTTAAGTACAAAAAATGTTGAATACTTTAGTACTTCTACTCAAGTCACTTTTTGATAGAGCACTTCCACTTCTACTCAAGTCACTTTTTGATCGAGCACTTGTACGTTGCGGGGTAGGGTAATGCCATCCTCCTCTTTTGAACATGTTCTGTATATCCAAACAGTTAACACCAGCAATATTCTAAGTGTCCTGTGTATATCTGAGTCTGATCGAATGAAGAAATGAAACCCAGCAAAGAAGTAACATTTCAAACACAGCTGTAGTAACAGATCATCTGGAGTAACAGCGGGGAGATATAATGACTCGCAGTTTATTTTCTTTCATGTTCTCCTTTTTCATTGTAGACAGCAAGAAAAATATATTTAACACTAGGTTTTTCCTTTTTTTTTTTTTTTACAATTTTTCTATTTCTTTCCAAAACATATTTTCAAACAGGTTCCAGGTAAGTCCTTCTTGCCCTATAAGAGGAAACAACTGTTTCTTTACAGAACAGGGATGAAAGGGTATAGATCAATGTGCATAGATACGTTTAAACTGGAGCCTCCACCAAAATTAAACGTAAATGAGATTGGTCCAAGATGCTCAACTGAGATGAACTCTGGTTTTACTTTGTAATTTTGCGAGTTACCCGAGTTAGAAAAAAAAAAAAATAAGAACTGATTTTTTTTAATTCAGTCTGAGACAGCAAGTGACAAAAGGGCTTAAAGTGTATCTAAACCCAAAAAAAAATGTTATTTATTTAACCTCCCTGGCGGTCTTATTATGTCAGAATTTTTGTGCTAAAAGCGGTACATTGTTTTGCATGGAAATATGTTGTTTTATATTTTAGGCCTGTAATTCTTAGGAATAACCCACTTAAATCTGTCCAAACAAGAGTCTAGAAGACATCCCGGGTATGATAAAGTTTGAAACACTAAATCATAAATTATAATAACCTCCCTAGCTGTATTCCCAAGTGTGGCTCGGGTATAGAGTACAAAAATATACTTCCCAAATTTTTTTTAGTTTTGGTGCAGAATGAGTAGTTTCATCAAATTCTTCATTGTTTTCAAACTACTCATTCTGCACCAAAACTAAAAAAATTTGGTAAGTATATCAAATGATTCTTCAGAATTTCCAACGGGGCTATGTGCCAGAAAGAGACATCAGAACGGTCGCTGTCGCCACTTTCCGTACCTGATGACAAATTTTCCCACGAATCGCTATCGCTCAGTTCTTCAAGTAACTCAGTTTTGCTGGTTCCACCCCCCTGTGTCGCAACGCTCACAGGGAAGGGGACTGGAAGACATCGGCCAAGCACACAGCGAGAGGACAGCAGGAGGTTGGCTGGAGGACTGCAGGGAGGATGGCAGGGGATCGCAGGAGAAGGTGAGTTTTATTGTGGGGTTTATTGTGGGGTAATCCCGAGTGTGGCTCGAGGTTACCGCTTTTGGTACTCTATATTAACCCCCGAGCCACACTCGGGAATATTGCTAGGGATCAAATACCACCGAAAGAAAGCTCTGTTTGGGGGAAAAAAGGACTAAAATTTTATTTGGGTACAGCGTCGCATGACCGCGCAATTGTCAGTTAAAACAACACAGTGCTGTATCTCAAAACATGGCCTGGTCATGGTTAATAAAAGCTGAGATAGCTTATGTGGACAACTTTCAAGAAGAAAGATCTGGTGCTTTTTTTGCCAGTTCAGTAAGCAGAATTGTTCATGTAGGTTATTGCATTTATCCCAGTCACCAAACAATGTAGAGCACAAAAACACATTTTTTCAATTCTTTAAAGTTAGAATTTACACTCCTCTAGAGATTGGCTTTCGAAATTTACAAATGCAGCAATGTAGAAATTGGATGAAAGGTTTAGCACTTTTTTGCTAAGATTAAAAAGTGTATTATATATACAATTTTATAAGTCAGGCCAAAATGAGGGACAATGAGGAGGAACTTGGAGGACTTTGTTTCAAATCAGGGACAGTCCCTCTAAGTCATGCTATGCCTATGGGGGAAACCATACACTGCATAACCGCTGGAGGCCATCATAAGTACAGCTAACCATACATATCAACAACAACAAAAAAAGAAGGATATCAGACTATACAGGCCAGGAAAGAAGCATACATCAAATTCCGAAAAATTACATATTTTATTAAAGTATCACAATATTAAAAAGACACAAGATATAGTGCCTCTGCACCTATCCATTTATTTTTTTTTTTAAATTACAGAAATTGCCAATGGCAGTACATTGCATGAGAATGATAAGCAAGAGAAATTAAGAATACTAATATGACCGATCCTCATGTTACGACGCGTTTCAGTAGTTAGTGCTTAATCAGGGCCTAGGAAGACAATATAGTACTGGAGCACTGAAGGAGAGGCTTGACTGGAGAGATTATGAGTTAAAGGACACTCAAGTCAAACAGAGGTTTAAATCGTCCAATGGTGTTATATATCATAGGATGCAGGAAGTAATAAGAGGGGAACAAATGTCTGGAAGGTGTACTACTCTCAGAGAGTGTTGCCTGTGTTAGTTTACACCTATTCATACAGTATTTTTGCAAGGATTAAGGTGTTCTTAATTCCACTGATGAGATTCCCAGGCGTGCACAGTTCCTCCAGAGAACAACGCCATCAACCGCTAGGTTGGGACACCTATCATTATGTAGCAGTCATTGTAGATAAACATTGCCTCCATTCATTTCCCCATTCTCTCCAGTACAGCTAACCATAACAATGAATAGGGGCACAGCATATATGTGCAGGATGGAGAGGATTTGGCAGGGGCACTTTTTTAAGCAAGGCTGTGTGGACAGGGCTGCATAATGAGGAAGAGTAAGGAAAATATTTCTCCATGAAGGTTGCAGTGGGAAGGTGAATGCATGCCTTAAAGAACAAAATGTACTAATAGTACAGTAAAGTTGTTCTTTAAATAATAAAGTTACCCTGTGGGCAGTACATACAATTACAGCATACAGTAAACTAAACACACAAGAAAAAACAGATTGTGCAAACATGTCAGCTGCTCTTTTTCCCACAAGTTCCAGCAGCAGGACATACATTTCAAGTAAGCCTTTTGTGTGCTTCTGCAAGTAAAAATATACTTTATTTTGTGCTGTACAACCGGTAAATATGAGGAGAGCCATAAGTTGGTGAAGTTTCTTATACTGAGATTTATAGTTGTACAGAACAACACACCATGGCAATTCATAAAGCCTTCACTGCCCATGGCGACCTTGCATTTGGTCTAAAGCAATAATTTACTATAAGGGGCTTGGTTAGCATATCAAACACATAGGAGTTATATCCATGGATTGGTCCCAAGTTTAAGTTTATAAAACTCTCCTTAAAATGTGTTGCAGCTTCTGTATTATCAAATGTAAGCCCAAAGTAATTTATGTTCAATAGTGCTTTTAGGTCAGAGTACCACTTCTTGTAGCCACTACTGTCATGTTGTCAGTGCTGTGTCTTCAGAATGGTACAAGAGAAGGACATGAGTCCTAATAGAGGGTTGTAAATTGTGGGTCGTGTTGTTTATTTAGCATCTTGAATAAATTGATGAAATCTGAGACCCCATTTGGGGACCCAGTACCCGCACATCACAAGGATTTGTTTTACCTATTCATATAGTATTGAGACAACACTTTCGATGAGCTATTCTTATCAGTCCAACCTTGAAGGATCTTAGTTAAACACTTACACATTAGAGGGAATTTGGTTGTAGGATGAAATGCAAGCTCTCATAGTCATCCCACCCAAACATGGGGAAAATGTCAAACTTAAGGCACATACAACTTAATTTCCTAAAGGCAAATTGTCTGTTCATCTTACAAGGGAAGTTGTACAGTGCAAAGAAATTTTCGCCAGAGCTTAGCGAAGGTGGTAAAATTTAACTTTGCAAAGAAGACCTAATCCTGTTCAAGGAAAATAAAGAATAAGACAAAAAACAGTATTTTTGACTGCTTATGATTGGATGATGGAAGTCAGCAGAGCTTCAGCTCATTCAATAATTCCAGGTATGGTATTTTGTACATAATGACATTGATCCAGCTTGGATCAATGTAACTATGAATATAATATACCTGCCCAATACCCCTTGAAGCTGGAAATCACTGAAGTAGGTACTGTTAATTTGGTGATCTCCACTAGCTTCTGCGTTCTGCGCCAAGCGGCGGCCCTGCTGCATTTTGAACACAGGAGGTTGGCTGCTCAGCATGGGCACCATTCAGAGTATGCTTTGCATTTTCTCAATGTCTTAGAGCAAACAAAAAAAAAGCGAGATCATCATAGATTAATAGAAGTCTGAGTTACGATTGACTTTTTTGCTTTTTCAAGTATTTTTTTTTAAATACGGTCTTTATATTCATGTCATAAGAAGTAAAGATAAGAAATCGGTATAGAGTATAATCTATTTGGAGCTCAAATTCCTGTGGTAGAAATAAAAAGTGTTTCTTTTTCCCAGAACATGACCTTCATAGTTACTTTGGGGGAAGAGACCACTACATTTTCTACTGCTGAATATCCAGAGATGTTTATTCAAGTGGTTGCAAAGGTTAAAGGTTTTTTTTTTTACCTTAATGTATTCCCTGCATTGAGTTAAAAAACTTTTAATGTGCAGCTCCCCTCTCACCCCCCCCCCCCAAAATACTTATATGTGCCGATGTCAATCCAGTGCTGTACACAAAAGCAGCATCGTTGCTGTCTCCCTATCTCTCCTCAGTGGCTCAGGCTCAGCGGCGGGAGCCATTGCTGCCAATCACAGCTTGCCAAGAGGGAGCAGGGGACTGGGGCAGAACTGCACCGTGTGTGTCAATGGACACACAGAGGCTTAGAAGCAAGCCTGCATGAGTGCCCCCATAGCAGGTGGCTTGCTATGGGGGCACTCAGAGGGAGGGAAGGAGCCAGGAGCTCCAGTGGGGAGCTCAAAAAGAGACAAATCGGGTCTGCTCTGTGCAAAACCATTATTAAGACCAGATTAGTACAATATACAGGGGTATAGAATGGGTATATGGGGGGTATACAGGGGGTATACAATGTACGGTTAGCAGCATATATGTATACAAGGGGTATACAATGTACGGTTAGCAGCAAACACACACACACACATTATGGGTTGAACTGAATGGACTGTCTTTTTTCAACCTCACTAACTATGTAACTATGTTTGTTTTTCTAACCCCCCCCCCCCCCAAAAAAAAAAAAAAAAAACTGAACCGGTCTCATCACTTTAATCATTTTTCCTTCAACCATTGGACAAAGTTAAATGTCCACATCTAGCGTGTGTCTACCTTGTAGATTGGAGGCCGTTCATTCACAGGGAATTTAGGAAAGATAAACAGCTACATTTGTGAGGGCATTAACTGCTGTTGCAGTCACATATAAAAGATGAAGAGCTGTATATGAAGATGTTCGGTGTTTAACATGAACAATACATGATACTGTAGCTTCAGATTAAGAATGGGAATTGAGGTTTGTATGCTGTGGGATTTGTTTTATACAATTGGGGTAATTAGTTAATTAGTTCCAAGGAGTTAATCCTGGGAAATATGAGCTGAATTAGGCAAATGTTGTTGCAGTCTTGTGGTTATATGAATACATAGATACCTTCAAAAAAGACACATTAACCCACGTTACACCCTCAGAATCCTAAACACACAATTTATCCAGAAGACAAAAAATCCTTCTGGTTTCTGCCTCCTTGATAAACTATAAAGTGTGGTCTAATTTGCTCTATCAAAGAAAGATTGTTCCTAATCCCAAATGGCAATGGGGCAACCTGCTGATCAGCCTTTCTCAACCTTTTTAGCTCAGAGGTACCCTTGAAATAATTTTCAGCTCTCAGGAACCCCTGGTAAGATTAGTCCATTTGGAAAATGCAACTTACATTGGTGCTGATAAGTGGGAACAATGCACCCCTTAGAGGGGCGGCCAGAATGACACCCTTGCAGTTATGCCACTGGCTCTGCCACATGGAGTTGGACCTGGATCTATGCAGGTACCATTATGTAGGGGGTCAGTTAGCCACAGATCAAGGAACCCCTAGCCACTCCTGGAGGAACTCTGGTTGAGAATAGCTGACTAAGATCAAAATCTTACAATGTTAATACTTATAAACGGAAGTAGGTATTTTTTTTTTCTGAATTTAGACACACACCCAGCCCATTTTTTGTAGCAATATTATAAGCTGATCTAAGTTCAGGTCTCAGGACTGCACGTCAGTAGTCATGCATATACTCACTAGTATGTGATATATACTCTTCCGTACACAGCCACTGACTCACAGCCACAGGATGAGAAGAGAATCAGATGATTCCTCCTCAGAATTGAGGAATTGAGATGGGCATGTGAAATTCAATGTATTAATTTTCTTTTAGTTTTTTGCTCTACTTACTCAAATAAAAAATGATGTTTTTACAGGTAAACGGAATTGAAAGTTACATTTTTCCTCACTGTTTCATCAAAGCCAAACATTTAATAATTTTTTTTTAATAGAATGTATTGAATTTAATTCAATAAAATCAGAAAGTCTTTAGCTTGAACTATGTTTTAGGCTAGGTCCTATAAAAAGGGCACAAGAGATTCCATTGATCAAGTTGCTATGTGAATAGCAATGAATGCAAGAAGTACAGATTGCCAAAAACAAAGACAACCTGAGAAGACTCATTGCAAGGTGATTTGATCTCTGAGGAGGTTTCGCTTGAGAGTACGGACTTTCTCAAGCAAGCACAGCTTATTGTACATCTGACTTGGAGCGCTGCATACCTGAATTTACTGAACTGGAGGGGATTGAAAAGGATCTATGCCACATCAACCCAAACATAATGATGGAGAACAATATGTTGTGTTAATATTTGATGCGCTGTTCCACTTTCCTGATTTCACTAGTAAGCACGTCAAGGCATTTATTTCTACTGAGATGCCTTTTTTCAGGATTCTTACTGGAAATGCCCATAACCATTATTATTATTATTATTATTATTATTTACAACCATTACTATTATTACAACCATTATTATTAACAACTCAGCAACTGCAGGGTGTTATCTTACCTGAAGATAATTCATCTTTCCTAAAGTATACAAGATACAAAATATGACTTTTTACCGCAGGCTTGAACTGCTGATTTTTGGTTTCGATATTTGTTTGTAATACTTATTTTACAGGTCAGCATACTAAATTACTTGTTTTAAACAATAGAAAAATAACATTGGTATTAACATAAACAATACAAATAATAATAATAGAACTGTGACTTATGTGATTATGTATATTTAGCATGAAACAATTGCTAAATAAAACAGTTTGTTGAAAAAAAAAACAATATAAAATGTAAAATTATTTTAAATAATAAGAAGAATTTTTAATAATGATAACAATAATAATAATTATTATTATTATTATCTTCATTATTATTTGGATACCTTTACAAAGATGTAAATTGTTTATATGCACATACAATGTAAAAAGATATATAAGGCACTACATTGCATATATTTATGTTACACGTCACTTCAATGTTACAAGTTTACTTATTAAGTTATGTAAACTACAATTCATCAAACACATATTTTTTTTGTAAACACTTCATGTAAAAATTGGCACTAAAAATATGCATGGTTCCTTCTGGATTCCGGTGTATTACTTAGCATAATGTATGTCAAGCATCATGTCTAATTTTTGTGCATGACAGCATCATTAGCATTATTATACTATGTTGTTTTTACTTGCTTAGTTAGTTGAAATGATTTGAATTTGTTGTGCTAAAGATATGAGCTAAGTAAGTCATTTTTATAATTAATTAAAAACCATTAAAAATTTCATTTTCATATCTTGGTATTTTTCAATGCAAAATTATTATATTGTATGAAAAAAATGTGGGTTTAGTTGTTCCTGGAGTGTGAAGTATAAAGTCATTACCACATCTATTCTTAGGTATTAGAAACTGTGGGAATATAGAGATAACAGGTAAATGATCCATTGATTCATGTGCCCCAAAGAGAACCCTGGATTGTTCTGAATGGAACATGAAACATAAACCATGGAGAGATCCGGCTTACCTTTGTCTATTCATTCCATAGAGTCATCCGTATAGAGGATTCTTGCTGTGTCCCATCAGCAGTGCTCAGGATAAAGTTCTGTTTTTTGTAGAAGTTTAGCTCATGGGATCAGAGAGGGAAGTGATTGCATCCAATGACCTTCCTAACTTCTGCAAGTCAGCCTTTTCTCCCACACAGCTAGAGATACACACTCAACAATGTGCATGTAGTATACTGCTGTAACACACAGCATAAGTTCAACTTCTTCCTCTCTCTCTCTCTTTCTAAAAATTAGAAACAGGGTAGGCAGAATTTCCCTCAACATAAATGCTAGTAACCTGACCTACTGTCTGAACAGTACACATCCAGAGTTAACCTCTTGTGAGTGATATGGACTGACTCTATCCAATGGCTAGTCTTAGGATCCAAAACCCGTAACCCATTTCATATATTTCAAGCTCATTATTTGGCCAACTATATGTAGTACCTAAAACAACTGTAATTACTTTTTATCTTGGCTTCCAGTTATTGTTGTCTATTAATTATATGATGTGATTCTGTCATTTATGTTAGTATTACTTTAATCTATCTGGAAGCTTTTCTACTGTCACCCAAACTTTTCATAATTCTTCATTGCAATAATTTTAACAATGTAACTTCTAAAAGAGATTTATTTACACCCACCTTCTCCATCTAGGTCAGACTTTCTCAACCTTTCTACCTCAGAGGAACCCCTAATATAATTTTTAGATCTCCTGGCTCAATAGGAAAAATGCTCCTTATAATGCTGGTCAGTGGGAAGAACGAAGTTCCTACAGTGGTAGTGAGAATGGCACTAATAAAGCGGAGTTCCACCTAAAACCAAAAAAAATACATAAAAATAACCCAGGGACAGTCAGGGCTAGTGCATTCCACAATGGATAGCCTCTGAACTGTCCCGGGTTGCACTTACCTGCAAGAAGAAATACTTACCTTGAAAATGTATTGTCCAGCGCTGCCATCTCAGGTGTGGGCAGCTTGAAGCCAGCGCGATCCTCTTCTGCGTCCTCTTCCGTCCTCTTCAGTCCCACGATGCACTGCACCGGCCCCGCCGTCACTTCCAGGGCTGCAGCGTCATCCCTGCACAGCTTCTGGGCATGCCCAAAAGCTGTTTAGCAAGGTATGACGGCGCATGCACCGGAACTGACGTCGGGGCCGGTGCAGGCGCATTGATTCCTGGGAGCGATGACGTTCAGCTCCCAGGAATCATTGCAAGCCAGGAAGTGACGACTCGCCGTGGCCGCCGAGAGAGGAAGAGGAAGTAAGGTAGGTATACTATCTTCTAAAAGAAGGTAAGTAAAAAAAAAATTGCGATAATCCATTTGTTTTTCAGGTGACCCGGAGCAAGAAGATGGACGGAAGTTACATTTTAGGGTGGAACTCCACTTTAAAGACAGCTCAAAAGGTAATTGGTGTAATTCTGGTGCCTTTGCCAGAAGGAGACAGTGGTCTCCAAACGATGGCCCCCCAGTTGTTCAGGAACTACAATTCTCATCATGCTTGGTCATATCTGTGAAGGTCAGAATTTTACAATGCCTCATTGAACGTGTAGCTCCGCAAAAGCTGGAGGGCCATAGTTTGGAGATCCCTGATGTAGGAATTCAATTAGTCACAGCTCAGGGAACCCCTGCAACCTCTGGAGGATTCCTGGTTGAGAATAGCTGCTCTAGGATATACGGTATCTATATTATAAATCTAATTTAGTAATCTAAACCTTTTTATATTAGTCAGAATGGTTTAGCATTTTATGGTGACTTCCATTTTCACACAACAGCAATGACATGTAAAGGGATCTATTCAATAGTGTGCAGTATATTCCATCCAATGTCTACAAGTTTGGAAATCACCAGTTTAACCACTCTGGGGCTTTTCAATTATCCGTTGATTGATAGCCAAGCAAGCATTGCTCTCAAAACATTTCCAAACCCTCAAATATTTTGAAAGCCACATTAACCACTTTCCAGAAAGCAGGAACATTGCTTGATGAGCCCAAACTAGACTGGTAGAGGTGTTAAATATTTATCATTTTTCCAGTTGTAGGAAGTGGGTTTAGTAGCCTGCGATTTATATACACAGATTTGGCTTCTTATACGCAAACAGAATTATGTGATAGGAATTAGTAAGGTATCAAAAAAAATGAACAGATACTACTACAACGATGTATTAATAAAACCTTGATTTATTACTATACATATGGTTTTAAAAAGAGGAAGGTAAAATATACAAAATCCTCCACCGGATAAAACAATAGGTATAATTACATAGTATATCATCAATGGCTTCAATGGTATTACCTTCCATTTTCCAAACATTGCTAAAGTTTAAACATAATACTTGAAAGTTAGAACAATGCTCCACAAGTGGTTGGTGGCCGATTTTGGACACTTTTCACATACTATATATGCTAAATCTGCTTCAACAGTGGATGAACTAGAAGGGTACCTAAAAGAAGAATTCGTCACATATTAAGCATACTTATATAAAATATACAATATCTATGAGAATATGCAACAAAGGCTATACAAGACAAACCTTCCTCTCTTGCAGTTAAAATATATCTTATGAATACTTACATATAATTTCATAAACCACAGTGTGTATTCTGAGGAAGCAGGGCACATAAAATGGCTGAGAGAAGTTCCATCCCAAAGATTTTGGGTCTTGCAATATTCATATTAAACCTCAATCAGAAATTAGATCATATCTCCTATATCCTAGTTAATAGCTCGATGCAACCTTTGGGACCACTCTTTATTATTATTATTATTGTTATACAAAGGTTTTGGTTTTCCTTTGCTAGCAATCTGGATGTTACAATTGTTTCTTTAAGCCAACATGTTTATTAGGGATGATCGAACTTTCCAAAAGTTCGGTTCGGCCAGAACATCCGAACTTCCCGAAAGTTCGGCCCGGATTTCAGAACCCCATTGAAATCAATGGGACCCGAACTTCGGTAATCAAAAAACACTATTTTGAAGCCCTAAAACCCAATAAATGCCCCTAAAAAGTGCCTAGGGTTCTGGGTCATACCCCAGGGACTATTATTTACACAAAAAAAAAGTTCTTAAAAATTGTCATTTTTGATAGAGAGCCAATTATTGAAAATATTAAAAAAAAATTAAAAATATTCTTTGGATTTAGTCTCTGGGGGGTCTAAAAAGTGTACCTGTGAAGTTTCAGCTCTGTAGCATTTCCAGAACCATAAAAAAATTGTTTGTATTTTGTCACTTATAGAACAGGATAGTGGCTTCTCTCTTTTCACACCTTGCCGGTTTAGTAGCAAGCGTTTTTTGGGCATTTTTTGGGCATTTTTTGGGGTCTTTTCAGGCAGGCAAAACATCTGAACTTGTGTATACGGGTATATATACACACATACTTATATGTATATATACTTGTGTATAGTGGTATATATATGCACATACTTATATGTATTTTACACTTAGACATATATAGGTGTTATAGGAGCGGAGCCATATTAGTGTAAATGATTTCATTAGCGCAAGCATATATTTCTGCTACCATAACACCTATATAAGTCTAGGTGTATATATACATACAAGTATGTGTGTATATATACCCGTATACACAAGTTCAGATGTTTTGCCTGGCTCCAAAGAACCCAAAAAATGCCCAAAAAAACGCTAGCGCCAAAAAAAAACGCCCAGGTGTGTTTTTACAGGCATTTTTTGGGGGGTTTCGGAGACAGCCAAAACATCTGAACTTGTGTATATCTTGTACACAACTTGTGTACAACTTGAACTTGTGTGAACTTGTGTAACTTGAACTTGTGTACAACTTGTGAACATCTGAACTTACCTCTTCATCCTCCTCCTCCTCCTCCTCATCCTGTGCCACATCCTTTTCCATCATCGCCCGAATCGTTTTTTGAAGGAGGCATGGAAGTGGGATAGTTAAGCTGACAACGGCGTCATAGGCACTGGCCATGTTGGTGGAGTACTCAAAACAGTGCAACAAGGCACACAGGTCTTGCATGGAGGTCATGTTATTGGTGGTGAAGTGGTGCTGTTCCGCAGAGCGACTCACGCGT